>NC_140630.1:29750772-30138272 GCF_057382275.1 Copadichromis virginalis
AGGGAGAAGAAAAGGCAGCAAGGCGTTGATAAGGATTTTCAATGATTGTCGATGCTTATGAGTAATTGGGGCACGCCTCAGCGCATGTGTGCAAGCACTCAAATATGTCAGAAAACCGGTATTCTTACAGTAGTAGACAGAGCAGGAGCAGTATCAGCTGTAGTAGCTTGTATCGTCATAGTGTAATTGTATCTTAAGTTGTGTGTGGAAGTGTAGAAGCTGGTGAGTGTAGTCAGTCTGGTCAGGCCAGAACTACACCATCTCTTCCTCTGGGTTTTGTCTGGAATGTGTTTACTAGTTCTGCATTGTGTGTGTGTGTGTGTGTGTGTGTGCGTGTGTGTGTGTGTGTGTGTGTGTGTGTTTGTGTGTGAGTGTGAGTGAGAGAGGAAAAAAGAGGGAGACACAGAGGAGTGAGTTGGACAGCGTTGTCCTCATGTGCAGAGCTGGGTGCATTACAGTGAGGAAGAACGGGATGGCGCAGTCATGCCTGCAGACTGCTGTCGAACACGCGTCCAACTTTGACTGCTTTCTTGCTCGACCTGCAGGAGTGTAGTGGAGTGTTTGCACTTTGTGCATCTAGAGAACCTGAAATAGCCCGATGTGGAGGTGAGGGGGTGGGAGGGGTGGATGCGCAGCTGAGGCATGGAAACCAGCGTATCCGGTTACAGGATCATAATATCACTGCAGAGTCCATCCACTAGCACTGCACTACTGCACAACACACACTCACTACAGTCAGCTCTCGGAGTACCATGCACAGCCCGCACGTCTGTGCGTTTACAGGCTAACATGCACTTCCACACAGCAGAGCTCACCTCTGCATGTAAAAAAAGCTCTACATGGTCCTTTACTGTGATTTTGGGATTCGATTCACACCATGCTCTTTATTTGTTCATGCAAAGTCATCCCTTCTTATCGGTCATCTTTTCCTCTTCGCTTCATGTGATTGTTTTACTAGAAAGGCCACTTTTCTGAAAGCTTTGTCAGCTTTTAATGTAATCATATCTTTATCACACGCTTAGCTGCAAGCACCTATCAGATTGTAAATTTCACGTTAAGGTGCTATTTGATTGTAGCGTGGTTCTATCAGTTGCAGTAAATCCTTCCTTTATGAAGTAGACGAGCCCAAAGACATTCAGGGGGCCAGCCCAGTGTGTGGTTAGCTCTTGGTTTTGTATCAGGATATTTGGTGATATTTTACGCTGCAGGCAACACCAAAGAAATGCTTCTTTTGACAAATGTTTTTCTCATGAATCTGATAGAATAGAATAGAATTCAACTTTATTGTCATTGCACATGCACAGGTACAGGGCAACGAAATGCAGTTTGCATCCATCCAGAAGTGCTTTAGTGATATAGATATATTACAATATATATTAGCAATAATATAGATATGTGAGTATATTACAGAAATGGGTCTATTATGGTATGTTATAATGTACACGGTATGAAGTATGTTGTGAATATTCTATAACTATAAGTATGTACAGGCTGTAGTGAGTACAAGCTATGTACAGGATATGAACAGGATATAAATATGAAAAACTATACAGAATATGAAATGAAATAAATAACTTTACAGAATCTGGGATATACAGCTATACAGAAATGGGAACTATGCAAGTTGTAAACAGTTGTAGGATTAAAGATTATCGAATGTACAGAATGATTATTTACACAGAGCTATACAGTAGTGCAGTTAAGATAAGTGAGGGTGTAGATAGTTTCTACAGAGGCTATATAAAGTGCTAGTGGTTGTGAGTGGTGGTTCAGTCCATGTTATTATTGTGTTTGAGGGTACAGTTGTCCATTGTGGGTGTGTGTATGTTCAGTCCATGAGTTAACGTGGGTCAGATGTCAGGAGGCAGAGTTCAGGAGTCTGACAGCTGTGGGGAAGAAGCTGATGACTCTGATAGGAGTAATTGTTTATGTATTGATTTGGATTTGTTTGGCATATTTTGCAAAGGCAAGGAGAAAAGGATTAAACGCAATAAATAAACAGTTTTTGTTTGCCATACTTAGATATTGGACTTTGAGTAAAGTTTTGTCTACTTTGTATCGTCTGCCTCTGATATGATGATGGTTGTAACCTTTCACAGAGTATTGTTACTTCTGTAACTACTGATTTTGTTTTGCAACTCTGTATCAAATGTAATGTAGTGAGTACAAGGGGAAAATTAGTTCTATTTTTGACCTTCAGAACTGCAGCTTGTTGTATTTCTACTCAAAGCTTCTTTGCTTTGAAGGTCGGAATATACCTTTTACTATGTTTACCTCATGGGAAAAAGGTAGTTTTAATACCTTACTTTGCAAGACAGCTAACAGTGATTCACGTCGTCACAATGACCTTGAATAAAGATCGCGGCTCCATTTTAGAGCGTAGCACTCCTCCACGGCTATGCTTTATCACTTCGACTCATTTATGACCTGTTTTTCTTCCCCTCGTGCGGTCATATCTAGACATGGCTCATAGAGAGTAGGATGGTGCTGGGCCTGTGAACTTTGACAGCCGTCGGAACGGGGAGGTGGAGGGTGTGATGTAAATGCTGAAGGGCGGATGAAAAAGAACGACTGAGAAGAAGTAAAATTCCAGAAAGTGAGCGAAGAAGATGTGGAGTAGAAGGAAAGGGAAGAGGAGGATAATGAAGTGGAATGTAAGGGGTGGGGCACCTCTGGTATGTCAGCCCTGCACTCAGTGTGTGCGAATGTGTGTGTGTGTGTGTGTTAGCCTAAACACCCCACCATGACTCAGTGAGTCAGACATGCGCAGCTGCTTCAGCTCTCAATCACACACCCGCAAAATGCTTTGAAACTATCTCTGTTGCTCTCTCTTTGATTCTCTGTTTCTGTCTCTCTCTGACACTCTCTGATTCGCCATTTCCCTGGAAGATCCACAAGCAGCTGCAGTGGGTGGAGAGGCTGCTTTTTTAAATTAACACACACACACAAATGTTAAAAATCAGTCATTCATTTTTGAATGAACTCCCAACAATTTCTTTACTGCAGTAAAGAAACACATAGTTTAAAAAAAATGTGTTGATTTTTCAAACTATTTCTTTGTGGATTAGTGTTGACACACAAAGGCTGTTTAGAAAAGATTCATGGAGCTTCTGGGACTGAAAGGTGAAGACAATGCTGTGGTGCATTAATCCTGCATTCTTTCTATTGGCCAGCAGGGGGCAACTCCTCTGGTTTCAAAGAGTTTTGTTGAATAAGTCTATGGAAAACTGGCCCAACTAACACTCAATCATCACGGTTTCAAAAAAATGGCAACACTGAAAATGCTCAAGTTGAGACACCACAAACTAGCGGATGAAATCTTAGAGGTCCTCTCTCTATCAGCACAGAGCAAGCAAGGCTTAGCCTAACATCTTGAGGATAATTATAATTTAACAAAAAACAGACAGAGTTTAAGAGACTACTTGAAAACACCTGATGCACATCATGAAGCTAATGAAGCATCTGCCCAAACTCAGACTGCTGAAAAGTGTGCCATGCAGATAGATAGAGCAAGCTTTTCCTCCAAGGCTGGCTATCTCTGGACTCTCTCTCACCTGGGGCTGAAGCAGTGGGGTGCTTAGTGGTCTCTCTTTCATCTGATGATGGCTGTCTAAACTATAGCAACCAGCCCAGCCTTTAATCCAGTGTGTCCTCCACAGCTCACCGGATTTTTAAATAGCAATGTTATTTTTCGTAACATGATCAAGAAAAGTCCTCATTTAATTTTTTTGTGAACAGCTTTTGTTTTTGTTTTATTATCAAGGTCACTATGACATATATAACAAAGAAGTCTAACATTAAAACAAAAGTAAAAATGTAGTTTGTTTTCTTTGCTGTTTTTCAGATTTTTGTCCACATATATGATATACAAACTATAATTTAATAATAAAGACAATCCTACAGTTTTCAGATGTCTTGCTTTTGAGGGGAACAGCTTGATGAGAATAAGTGAATAAGCCAGGACTAGTTCATACAAAATAAAATGTTAATACTTCTGATTCTCCACACTTGAAGAGCTGGCTGTCACAAGAATGGAGGAGATGTGATATCGTTTATAGGTGGAGAAATTCATAGTTTTCATACGTGCACTCAAAAAAATTGAATCAACATGAAACAATTAGGGAAAGGATTTTTTAATGTGATTAAATTGCTGTATTTTCGTTTTATACAATTCTGTTATTCCAACTTAAAGCATTTGAGTTGGACCAACTTAGTTAATTAATGATGAATCAACTTATTTACTGCAGTTGAGTCCAATTTAATAAAGCTTTGTAATGTGCATCTTTTTTTCCCTCCAGTTGAATGGATTTATAACAAATTTCACACAGCAGTCACTCCATACTAAAAAAAGAAGTAGGGAAGTTATGATTTCAAGGCTTGATACAGAATTTTCTTTATGTTTTTGTCCTTGGTGGGTGCATAGCTGCAATTATTTAAAACCAGATATATATGAAAATGTTCGTCGTCAGACTAAGACTTTTAACAGGTTAAACCACAATAAATAGCCACAATAAATAGCAATAGCATGTAGCCTAACATCCTGTAACAACAGCGAAATGTTACCAACAACCTGTGTATGTTCACCCAACAGTCTGAACCAACAGATCTGTAAGGTCTCAATAATGATGCAACTGGGGGTTCAGTGCCTGGCCCTAAAGCAACCGAGCAGCAGTGATTTGCTAGAGGGAGGAGAAAATGTTGCTCATTTCCCTCCCACCGTACCAGAGCAGTCTCACCTCCTCTTCTACTTCCTCTTCTCACTTTTTCCCCTCCTCCTCCTTGTCTTCCTCCTCTTCCTTCCTGCTCCGCCCCCATCCCCCTTCCCTCCCCTTCTCCACCAACACCACCACCTATCCCCCCCACACCCCCCACCTTCCCTCCAGTTCTTTGTCATCTCTTTGGGTGAATTCCCAGCTGACTCTGTTTGTCATGGCAACCAACCAGTCGTGGTGACTGGGCCTGCAGCTCCTGCTTCCTGTGTGTGTGCGTGTGTGTGTGTGTGTGTGTGTGTGTGTGTGTGTGTGTGTGTGTGTGTGTGTGAGGAATGAAGAGACGCATGCGCAGTGTGTATGTGTGTAGACAGCGGCTGGCTGCTTGAGCCTGTCAGCCTGGATTAAAGTCAAACATACTGCAGCAATGCCTTTCTTTCTTTCTTTCTTTCTTTCTTTCTTTCTTTCTTTCTTGCAGCACAGAAACAATTCAGTAGATACATGTATCTCTTAAAGCTAATATGTTTATTCAGGGAATTTCGTGCAATAATCTCTCTCAGCCGTTTTTCTCCTACTGTCCCCCCACCACGTCCTACTTAGTAACTCGGTGTGCTATTCTAATGTGGCACGAGGAGGGAGAGTGGAGGGGGTGGGCTTTAAATCTGGCCTCTGATCCTGTGGTACAGCAGGGAGCGCTGCTATTACATAACTTCTTGTTTGTGTGTGTGTGTGTGTGTGTGTGTGTGTGTGTGTGTGTGTGTGTGTGTGTGCTGGGCCTTAGTGTGCAGTGGTGAGGCTCCCAATGCAGCTGCTTATGGTTTCAATATATGTGTTTTTTTAAAATCCCCTGTCACAGTAAGCTCGTTGCGTTTAAGCAGCTTCTTGAATCACGCCAGTTAAGCTGCTATGCTTCAGTCTGAAAACTTCACTGTGGAGTATGTCAGTGTTTTAGTGAGATGAAGTTGGGTTTGATGATCATTTTATACTGTAATCCAGTTGGGATGCTGGATTTTGCTCACCATAAGAATATATCCCTCAATTGCAAGATGAGAATTTTCTTTTCTTTTCTTTTTTTTAGAATATCAGAGTTGTTTTGAGGTGTATTGTGGGGAACAAACCAGAACATGACTCTACTTACAGAGCAGGGAAACGTCCACTAGTGAGAGGAAGTAACTAGGACTGTGAAAAACTAGCTATTTATTAAGGAGTGATAGTTTATTAATGACTTTTTTTTAAAAAAGAAAAAGAAAAAGTTGAATAGTCACAAAAGTTCAATAACCTGAAAAGAGAATTGACACTTGTGTCTGGTCAGTGTAATCAGTGATTGTTGAGTAGGCCAAACCACAGTTGCTTATAAAGTGGACCTATTATGCTTTCCCTGTTTTTCGGTCATGTTTGCTTTCACAGTGCTGGATCATCACATTAAAATGGGCAAAGTCTAAACTCTAAACAGACATTTTTTTCTACTCTCAGTTTTGTGTGATGTCAGTAACATCCAGCGATAAGACAGCTAAACCCTAATGTTAGCAAAGCTATATGCGTCTTCAATAATCTCTCCTCTGTCTCTGCTTATTTGTTTTTCAGATATATGTTCGGTAAAGGTGCGAAGCGAAAGCTGGACGAGGATGAAGAGGGGCTGGAAGGCAAAACGCTGGAGGCGCCGGTGGCGGGAGGGGGGCTAGGCGTCACTCCAGAAGGTCTTTCGAAGGTGTCGTACACCTTGCAGCGGCAGACCATCTTTAACATCTCTCTGATGAAGCTGTACAGCCAACGGCCGCTGGGAGAACCCAGCCTGGAGCGCCGCGTCCTCATCAACAACATGCTCCGCCGCATCCAGGACGAACTCAAGCAAGAGGGCTCCCTGCGGCCACTTCTCCTTCCGCCCTCACCGCCACCCGACGACCCCATGGACGAAGGCTTCCGTGAGGCGCCGCCATCTTTCGGCGTTCTGTCAGCGGCAACGAGCACACAGGTATCCCAGCCTTCTGCACTGCTGATGCCAGCGATTGCTCCTCCGCCTTCACCCCACCCAATGGTGCCTCCCAACTGCCAGGTATCCCAGGCCTGCCCCAGCCGTCTGGAGGCCTGTCCTGCCCCTTTGGAGGCCTGCCTCACTCCTGCCTCTTTACTGGAGGAGGATGGTGGAGATTCAGCCTTTTGCGCGGTATCTCCACCCACCCCTCCGCTGTCACCACCCCCAGTGCAGCCTCCCATTTCAGCACCTCTGAGCCAGGCCCCCTCTGTCCCTGTGCCTGTCTTTTCCTCCTCTCTGAGTGACATGGAGTTGGGTCCTCCTACAGCCATAACAAGGACAGCAGCAGCTAATACTACGACCATGACTACCTCCCCAGCTCCCACACCAACCACCCAACCCCTCCCACCTACACCCACCGGCTCACCCAGAGACTGCAGGACTACGGGTGCTAAACCAGAGGCAGCTGCCGTTTTCCTAGTGGAAGGCCGCTGTGCTGAGCTCCGGCCAATGGACACTCTTCCTGCAGTGCCCCCAGGTGGCCTGGTAGACGTTTCCTCCTCTCCTTCTTGTCCCCCGTCCTCTTCCTCGCCCTTTCTCTCAGACTTGGCGTTGGATGATGTCCTGTTCGCCGACATTGACACATCCATGTATGACTTTGACCCTTGCACGACAGCAGGGGGAGCAGGGGGTGGGACAGCAAGCACCGGCGGCCTCGCCAAAGTGTCGCCAGTGGTGACGGCGGACGACCTACTCAAATCATTGGGGGCACCGTACAGCGGCCCTGCCCCCCAGGTTTCAGCCAATCAGCCTTTCAAAATTGATCTGACAGAATTGGACCACATCATGGAGGTGTTGGTGGGCTCCTGACTCAAGGATGCCCCCCCCATGAGAAACAGTTTAATCAGACTGGAATGAAAACGTGGGATCGATTTTTTTTCCTGGTTGTTGTTTTTACTTTTTTTTTTTTTAAACTCTCTTCAAAAGTCGGTAATTGTAAACATCGATGGTGATGTCAGTTAGTACTACTATGACAACTACTACTACTACTACACAACACTGTGCATGCACTGTCCTCGCCTTTCCAAATATGGAAAAGAAGTAACCGGGAAACAAACACATATAATTGTATTTCTATACTTGTGAGGACCTCCTTTGACTTCCTTCATTCCCGAAACCTAATCCTCTTTGTAATCTTTAACTTTAATCTAAGCCTTAACCCTAAGGAGTAACTGTAAATAGAAGCAATGAAATTGTCCTTGTTGTGGACAACTCTATCTACCCTTGTGGGGACACTTACTCCTCACAGGTAAAGAAATACAAGCATAAACATGAGACACACACACACACACTGTAATTATGGCTTTTAGCAGATGAGTGCCTTTCAAAATGACCACTTATTCAATTCCTGTTTTAACAGTATTTTTTTTTTTTCGTTTTAACAGCCTAGAGAGGTCACTCCTTAATGTTTTTTGTTTAATTTATTGTATTGAAACTATCGTTAAGTAAGGTAATTTCTCATGATCAAATAGTAATTATTTAATCTCTATCTTATTACAGATGCTATGTTTTATTTGTAAAGCAAGCATAAAAAGGAATATGTAGTTTTACCAGTGTGCTAGATGACATATTAGCTTGGCTATACGATTACAGTTTGGGAGTGGCTCTGCGACGCCTCGCCGATGTCTTGGTAAACTCTTTTTTGTACTTCTCCTTATCAGCAAGCACATATAACTGTGCTGGATGCTGTTTTACATGAGTTCGGTCATAGGAGCTGGTTATCATGATTCACTTGCAGCAGAATTCAAATGAGCTACACCCACAGGGGAAAGCTCGGCGTGTTTACATTGGAAGCAACAGCAGAAGCAGCAGCAGCAGCACCGACTCATGGCTCCCAGTCGGATGTAGATGATGTGAAAAGTGCAGCCTAAGCAGAGGCTTAGGGCTCACTACACGCATGTTAAATTTAGCTGCGCAGGCCTGAAAACAAAACAGCTGTTACCCCATTGCAGGGAAATTCACTGTGGTACCACTGCAACTCTTGGAATTACACAAGAAAAATGTGGGCGGTTAGTAGGACTATTATTTTTTGGGTGAGGTTTAGTTCCCTCTGATTTAGCAACACAGGTGACTGGCAAATTGTAGCAGGACATACAGTATTAAACACACCCTGAGTATGTTTACTTGTGCTTAGAATAGAAGCCCTAAAGTGCAAAATCTCATGGTTCTGCAGGACAATTTTGAGATTGCCTCAAAAAGCTCACGGGCCAGGAGGTCTAAATCTGACTCGTAAATAATAAGAATGCGGGTGAAGTAGGAAACCCAAACCACAGTGTTAACCTGATACTGCAACCATGCAAAGTGTTGTTTCAAAACACTTCCAACCCCCACCCAGCAGAGGTCACCAGTGAATATTTATGGCACTAAAACACAAAACTGGCAGTTAAGTGATTCTGAGTAACAGTTGTCTGTGGGTTTATCACTGCAAGGTACATATTACACAGAATCATCTAGTGAAAGTATAGAAGGGGCACCAGAGAGCACAGCTTTAATGTTAGTCACCATTGTAGCTGCTGTGTGCTGTATTTTCTCATCATACAGCATCTGTCAGAAGAAGTGTTTCTGGACACTGCAATGATCCAGAGGGCCGGGGAATGCCACCGGTGGCTATTTTGATTATGGAAGCGTTTTTCAGCAAGTCACCGTAAGAACCCCTGAACCCTCGTGTGTTTGCCAGCACAGCTTTGCGGTGGTCTCGCGGTATCGTTCGAGAACATTGTGTTCCAGTGGAAGATCATCAGCTTCCCAGGGTACATTTGACTTCAACTAGCTTGTAAAAGAATGGCATTTTAAACCGAAGCAGAGTGTGAGCCGAGCACATGGCAGCACCAACTAATACCATTTCTAGATGACCGTATCTTGTTGCTTTCACCATATTTAAATTTTGGAGTGCTTGTTTTTCTTTCCTTTTTTAAAATTGTCAATGAAGTTATTTATTCGTATGGATTTTCCCCCTTTTTTTGTAAATATATTTATTTTTTATGTGAACATTTGGATTGTAAATGTGTGTACAGAATGTGTGGTAGGAATGTACTTCAAAAAGGAATGTATCCGAGTGTGGAACTATGGGGTGGAAGCCATTTTTTTTATATACATAGGTAATTATATTATCTTGTTTATGTTTGTTTTGTTGCATTGTTATTGTTTTTTGTTTTTTTGATTTCTGGGGTGGCGGCCACAACTTTTTACATCTTTTGTACTCTCTTGTTCATCACTTTCCAGTTGAAGGCGAAGAGTTCATGCAGCAATACTCAAAAAGCCCATCTCAAACCTTCAGATGTCAAGTCTCCAAAGCCTGTCAGATGCTCTGATGCCAAAAGTAATGTACATAGTATGAACAACATTCAAGGTTCTGAGTCTTTTTCGATCAGTGTTTGTCACCGAATCGGTTTAAGCGCTGTCCGAGCGTGCGGCAATTTCTAACCGCAGATAAGGACTGACCACAGTCGAGGCTGAGTCCCTCTGCAAAGGCTGTATTTTACACAGACCTCAGAGCTGTGCCTTTTTCTATGCAATAGAACACAAACACACAGAGAGAAACTATCAGCTGATCACTGTATTGGGATCCAAATGTGGACTGTAGATAATATATACATATATATGTATATATACATATATATATATATGTATATATACATATATATATGTATATATACATATATATATGTATATATACATATATATATATATATACATAATAAATGAAATAAAAGTACAGCTGTCTATGAATTTGAAACAGTCTTACTTTTGTAGTTTTATATTTATATATATATGTATGTATGTATATATATATATATAAATATACATATACAATAAACTGTAAAAAGAGCAGGTGTCTGTTGTGTCTCCTTGTCTTTGTTTTTTTGACGTGTACATGATTGAACATGAGTCACTGTCAAAGGTGGAGTGATGACAAGCAGAAGTGGAATACAACTAATAAACTGGTTCTTGGCTTAGTTAAAAAAGATGAGGGAAATTTTACCACAAGTTCAACTTATGTGTGTAATAAGACTCACATGATGAGAGGGTTATGCACAGTGCCTGTGAAGAAGATGGCCATGAGGTGTAACCGAAAGCTCTGGAAACAAACTTTAAAAAATTAATTAAATTGCAAATCAAATGTATTTATATGGCACCAAATCACTGTCACCTCAAGGCACTTTATATTGTAAGGTAAATACCCTACAATAACACTGAGGAAAAATATCAACAATCAGATGACCCCTATGAGCAAGAACTTGACAACAGTGGGAAGGAGAAAACCCCGTTTAACAGGAAGAAACCTCAGGCAGAACCAGGCTCAGGGAGAGGCAGCTGTCTGCCATGACCGCTTGACCAGAAAGAGTTCCAGAATTGACGACTTCCACTCGTTTTCTTGAATTTCTTCAATAACCAGGTCTCTTGAGGCTGTTGAGTATCCTTGCTATTAAAATTGTTGAAGATCTGAACAATCTGGGTACACTAAACACTACAAGAGGTAGTTGCCTCATCCAGAAGCACAACACCGCCTTACAATGACCATAAAGGTTATGGATAAGTATAATAATAATAATGACTAAAATAGTAAACCTTTACTGCTTTTGGTCAGGTTTGGGCCTCGGTGCCTCCCAAAAGGACCAGCTCTTTCTTGCTTGTCCTTGGGTGACAGCTCAGCAATCTCCAAGAGGAAGCTAAGTATGTGTCTTTCCCTGTTTTCTTCCCCCCTGCGGTTTACAATGGCAGGGCGCCAATGTTAGCCACTGTTAAACAGCCATGACTCCAGATCCACAAGCTGGTGGTTATTTCCATTATTCAGGCCACACAGCTGTGAGGGGAAGGGGGACAGTCTGTCTCTATTGGTGGAGACATGCAAAGTTTAACTCAACTTAGCAACAGCAGCACTGGGGTCAGTGAGGACAGAGGCAGGGAAACAGAGAACTGCCTCTGCGTGTGTCGTCTGAATATTGCCTCTCTCTCCTTTGAATGTATTAGCTGAAGGCTCCGCTGATTTTATTGTCATGCTTTCCTAAAACATTATATTTCACTTAGATTTTTTTCACAGTCATAGAAAATGTGTGAAAGCTGTTGCACCATCTGAAACAGCAACAGGCTGTCAGTTTAGTCATTATAAAGGAGTGAAAACAGCGCTATTCAACGTAAGCAATTCCCATTGAAACAAACTAATCAGACATTACAGTCATGCAAACATCATCGACTATAAAGGTCAAAAATTGATTGAGCGCCTAACAATGTCTGACATTATCTGATTTTACATATATGATACAATCTTTCAAATGATTTATATGTGGATCCAAGATATTACAAACCATGTTTAAAAATATATTTTATAATAAAAAGAAGGTCAAATGAAATTTTAACACGTTTTTTATACTTACAATTGCTACTCAAACATCAAGAATAATAAAGATAAACATCTTTATTAGACACAAAAGCCAATAAACTGTTTAAGGAAAATGAATATGAAAACCTTTCCAGCAGCAAGGCCGCTCCCTTTATTCGTACTTTCATGGCTTACCTTTGGGCAGCTGCGTCTTTACTAAACCAACTGCTCTCCAATGGGATCACCTTGTGGTCAAACACCAGCAGTGCAACAAGCCTAACAGTTCTTATCTTCCAACAGAAGAGACAGCTGAACCTTTAAAATGATGGAAATCTTTTTCCCTGTCGCTGCTGTTCCGTCTAAATGTGACGCTTTAAGAAAAGAAAAGGTGAAAGGAGCTGGTGAATAGCGCCCTCTAGGAGCCGCATAGCGCTGACCATGGTGCTGACAGGCCTCTGCTCTCCATCCACTATTCTCATTCTTGCACCCTGATTGGTCGCTTGCTTCAAGAGCAGATCTTGTATTCCACTGACTATTAAAGGCTTGTAAATAAAAATAATTATAATGAAAGATTAAAATAAAATTTTAAATTGCATGCAGAAAGGATTTATACGGTGGCCCCTAGAGACAAAGCATGTATAAACTCCAAAACACTTACAAATTCCAAATAGCACGCACAAACTCCTCAACACATACAAAATCCAAAACACATGCAAACTCCAAAACACATGCAAAATCCAAAACACGTACAAAATCCAAGACACGTACAAGCTCCAAAACACGTACAAAATCCAAAACACGTACAAAATCCAAAACACGTGCAAACTCCAAAACACGTACAAAATCCAAAACACGTACAAAATCCAAAACACGTGCAAAATCCAAAACACGTGCAAACTCCAAAACACGTACAAAATCCAAAACACGTACAAAATACAAAACACGTGCAAAATCCAAAACACGTACAAACTCCAAAACACATACAAAATCCAAAACACGTGCAAAATCCAAAACACGTACAAACTCCAAAACACATACAAAATCCAAAACACGTGCAAAATCCAAAACACGTACAAAATTCAAAACATGTGCAAAATCCAAAACACGTACAAAATTCAAAACACGTGCAAAATCCAAAACACGTACAAAATTCAAAACACGTGCAAAATCCAAAATACGTACAAAATTCAAAACACATGCAAACTTAGGGTTGCCAACCGTCCCTTAAAATACGGAATCGTCCCGTATTTCGAAACAAAAGTACACGTCCCGTATTGAGCTAATAAGGGACGCACTTTGTCCCGTAATACAGTGAGAATCAAAAGTAGTCTATAAATGTTTATGGAATTAACGCCTTGTTTGAAAACATAATTCCCAGCCCCTCTCCTGCTTTGTGACCAATGAGCTGACAGCACACTTATGACAATTCGAGTATGACAATTCAGATTACCGCTTATCTCATTGGTCGAGGAAAGGTCGCTTTCGGAGAAAATACCGGAAGACAACAGATGACCACAACAAGAAGCATGGCCAACAGGGGAACAAACGCCGTCACTGCGGTGCAAGTCTCGGACGACAGTACACCTAAAGCTGGGCAGACACTGTGTGATTTTTTCAGTCACGTTATTCAGCTCCTGCTCAAACTGCACGATTGACTCACAGGGGTTAGAAGTTCATAGGTCACGATGTACTCTCACACTGTACCGCCCGATGCTCTGATGCGACCTGAGTGCTCACACTGTGCCGCTGTTGTGCCAAAGTAGTTACCCCCGCCATAAAATGAAGGTTATAACAGAAAATCTGTCGCTCGCTCTCTCAGTCTTTCACTCACACAGACACACCACCACCATCAACTTTGCTAAATTGCTAATGAAAAACATTGATCAGGCAGCTGTGATTAAGCAGCAGTGTAAATCCAACTATTTTCACGGTTGTTGTGGTCGTGATAATTTTGTGAGGCCACATCGAAAAGGCTCGGATGAGCTTTCCAAAGTTCTACAAGTTGTGCCTCCATCGCTTGTGTCCAGATCACACGCTGCACTGCCGTGCTGCTCCGTCTTTTTCACCGACGTTTACGTGTTTGCGCGCGAGCAGCTGCGGTGACACCCTCACGAGCGATTGATGATCGGGAGCTGGTCGTGAGGTGTTAATCACTTCTCGTTACCCCACGTATACTACACGACGCACGATGAAGGCCAAAATCGGTCCGATCACTCAAAAATCGGCTCAAAATGGGCCTAAAACCGCACAGTGTGAGCCCAGCATTAGAGCAGCAATGTTTGTTTCCCTCAGAGAAAGGGAAGAATGGGAAAAGGAAAACACCTGGCTGGAAAAAGTTAATATGGGCATGTGCAGTGAATATCAGCGCTATGTGGCCAGAAGTGTGATAATATAATTTATTTTGTGTAATAAACAACTGCAAGGATAGATGATTACAACAAATAGATGACTAATACATAAAAGTAATACATAGATGAATAATGATGATGAGTTATGATGCGTAATCATGGGAACAAGTGGGTTTACAAACAGGAGCAGCTGATTAGCATTAGAAAAGCTGAAATAATACCTCAGCTGAAGCCAATTGTACTAAATGCACTAAATAGAATAGAATAGAATTCAACTTTATTGTCATTGCACATGCACAGGTACAGGGCAACGAAATGCAGTTTGCATCCATCCAGAAGTGCTTTAGTGATATAGATATATTACAATATATATTAGCAATAATATAGATATGTGAGTATATTACAGAAATGGGTCTATTATGGTATGTTATAATGTACACGGTATGAAGTATGTTGTGAATATTCTATAACTATAAGTATGTACAGGCTATGAACAGGATATAAATATGAAAAACTATACAGAATATGAAATAAATAACTTTACAGAATCTGGGATATACAGCTATACAGAAATGGGAACTATGCAAGTTGTAAACAGTTGTAGGATTAAAGATTATCGAATGTACAGAATGATTATTTACACAGAGCTATACAGTAGTGCAGTTAAGATAAGTGAGGGTGTAGATAATTCCTACAGAGGCTATATAAAGTGCTAGTGGTTGTGAGTGGTGGTTCAGTCCATGTTATTATTGTGTGTTTGAGGGTACAGTTGTCCATTGTGGGTGTGTGTATGTTCAGTCCATGAGTTTAACGTGGGTCAGATGTCAGGAGGCAGAGTTCAGGAGTCTGACAGCTGTGGGGAAGAAGCTGTTCCGGTACCTGGTGGTCTTAGTCCGGAGGCTCCTGTGGCGCCTCCCAGAGGGCAGGAGGGTGAAGAGTCCATGTGATGGGTGACTGGGGTCTTTGATGATTTTCCCAGCCCTTTTCAGACACCGCTTCCTGTAGATGTCTTTTATGGCAGGAAGTGGTGCTCCGGCGATGCGCTGGGCAGTTTTCACGACCCTCTGCAACGCCTTCCGGTCCGAGGCAGAGCAGTTCCCGTACCAGACTGTTATACAGTTGGTCAGGATGCTCTCGATGGTGCAGCGATAGAAGTTCACCAGGATGTCTGAGGACAGGTGGTTCTTCCTCAGAGTCCTCAAGAAGAAGAGGCGCTGGTGAGCCTTCTTGACCAGCTTGGCACTGTTACAAGAATATTTTTCTTTCTATTGTTTTCTATTATTTTAAGTTAAGCAGGACAGAGTTCTTTTAAAGAAAGATTTACTTATATTCTCAAAAGTTAAGCATGACAGGCTTCTGTTTAAGAAAGAGACCTGTTTTATTGTGTTAATGTTGTCATTTTGAGCTAAAAATAAATAGCTAAATGATCATTTGTTTCACATGTGTTGATATCACAAAGAATAGAATATGCATCTACTTAAATCAACTTCAAGTCAAATGGTTAAAAAAATAATTTCACACACAAAAAAAGAGCTAGAAAATTCACCACACTGGGAAGGGTGAAGACAACTGGGTCGCCCGGTCCTGGCCACGAGGTGTCCCTTATTTATTTTTCAGGGAGTTGGCAACCCTATGCAAACTCCAAATCACAACGGAAGTGCTCCAGGACGCTAGGGGCAGTGTTGAGCTCGATTTATAAAATAAACGGCAAGTTTGTTGCAAACACATGGGCTCTAGTCTCCGTTGCGCTTCCCAGGTTGCCTAGCAACTATGATACTAACAGCTGGAAACGTGTCATACAACTTTTTTTGACAGAAATGAAGGAGAACATATTTTTTTTCATTTGTTTGTTTGTTTCTACAAGAGCTTTGTGTGATTTGATAAGTATCTGAGGCTGAGACCACAGGACAGTAAAACATGATTTTTGGGCTTCATTTCTGTACTGAACAGTCATTTAAGATTAGCTAGTAAATAACAATTAGCTAATGTTGTTCATGAGACTAAAGTCATATCACTTTGGTAATGTAAATATAATATGGCCAATATTATGGTTATTATATTAGTCATTATTAGGTATTACAGCAGTGAACATGAACTCTTTGTCAAATACTGAGCTTCAGTACAGATTCAAGTTGCAGTTATTTACATGTCTTACCACCTTAAATCTTCACTCAAAGACAAGTATATAGGAATGACTGCCAAATTTATTTGCCACTGAAGCCGAAGGATGGCATCTGAATAAAACCTCTCTTGACATGCCTAGATGACATTAAAGCTTGGTTGGCTCTAAACTTTTTAAATTTGAATGAAAAGAAAACAGATTTGTTGGTGTTTGGACCCAGTGGCCCCTGTGAGTCCTCTTCTTTTCATTTGGAACCCCTGGAGGTTTATTTTAAACCTGTTGTTACTGCCCTTGGTTTTAAGTTGGACCAGTCCATTTTTATCATTTAAGGCGACTGGCAAGAGTGAAATCGTTTCTTTCTAGGCAGCACTTTGAAACCGTGATCCATGCTTTTATTTCTTCCCCTGTGGACTACTGTAACGCACTTTATGTGGGGGTCAGTCAGTTGTTACTCTGACATCTGCAGCTGGTTCAAAATGTATATTGACAGTGCATATATAGGTGTATCATATATAAGAGACAAATGTTGTTCCTTCAGTATGTTGGCATTACTAAATTTGGCTCAAATGCTTACATACATGTGTAAAGAGAAAATGTACAAGCTGTGAGCTGTTTCAAATCAAATCACTTTTATTGTCACATCACATGTGCAGGTACATTGGTACAGCACATGTGAGTGAAATTCTTGTGTGCGAGCTTCACAAGCAACAGAGTTGTGCAAAATACAATAATGTAAACAAGCAAAAAACAAGAATGGCTACATCTGAAACTAATAAATATATGTACAATATATAATAGTATATATATGTTTCTGATAAAATGAAGAGTAGACTGATGTATTAAATATCCCTTTATTGGGTGAGAAAATCAGACCATGTCATAACTGCTTTAAGTCATACAGAATAGATATCAGAGCTTTAAACAGGCTGACGTCTGCTAAATGGGTCAAACTGGGCAGAAAGTATACAAACACATAACATCCTTATAGAATATGATGTAACACTATAGATCAACTTACCTCAGAATATATAAAGCATATAAACAATTACAGCAATATGATGCAACAAACACAGCAGTGCTACTGATCCAAAATACTCAAAGCTTCATAGAACTGAAACAAACATTTATTTTTAGTTCCATTCTGCTGCTGATACAGACTTTAGGTTTCTGAACATTAAACTTGTTGCTGCCTTTCATAGTGCGTAACTTGAAGGCCCTGAGTACTTTCTCCCACACTGGAAACACTGGAATGATAAAATTATTTGAACATTACCTAATAAGACTGATTCAGGACAGACAATTAGTTATTTTAAACGTTTCTAGCAGTCCTTCACAAACAGGGAACAGTCTGTCTATTCTCTCCATCTGTCAGCTGCTGCTGGCTCTTCCTCCTCCTCTTCCTCACATACTGCTGAGATTGTCCTGGTGGATCATCAGGGGTGCAAAGCCTCACAGATGATGTAATGCAGTGGGTCCCTCAGTCTGTCCTCACTCTGGACACTTGCAGGTGTCACACATAGAAATCAAATGTGTGATAAGCTGCAGGATTCAAACACAAGTGTGACTTATAAATACATGTTCATACTTTTATTCCACAATCAGAGAGAAAGAAACAGAGAGAGAGTGCAGGACAGACAGACAGGTGACAGTCTCAGGTGTACACACTGCTACAAAACAGCACCAGAGAAGGAGGATTTAGTGTTTGTGTCATTACGAGTGCTAAACAAGAAGAGTTCCCAGATGGTACAGTGGACACATGTGTGACTCCTGTGATTAACGCATCTTTCTTTCAGCTTAAGGAGTGAACCGTCAGCTGACTGACATGACTGACTTTAATTACGCATAAAATCATCACATTCTCTGTAAGATTAAAGTCAGCTATTGAACGGCGAATATTTTGAAGTGAAGGCTTTAAAACCAAGTTAGTACAAACGTCGCTAATGTCACATAACTTTCCCGACATGTTGCCAACAGTAATGTTTTAATGTTCTTCATTATAAAAACATTTGCGCATAAATAAGTGACATAATATTCAGTACTTACTTCTGGAAGTTTACTCTTCGTCCGCTCCGCTTCCGCCGTTTTTTTTCGGCAAAATTATCCAAACCACCGCCGCGCTATGAAGTCTGGGATATGTTGGGCCATGAAGGCTACACAGACCCATCCTTAAAATTCAGGGAAATTAAGGACACATTTGAGGGCCGCATTTCGAGCAGCCTTTGAATTGGGACAGTCTTTGTCGTGTCGCTGTGACATAATCGGCCTTAAAATGCGGCCTTTAAGGCTGCAGACCCCAAATCCGGTCATTGGTACTTCCTGGCTTGTGTAGTTACTAGGTAACAAAAGCTCAACACTGCCCCTAGCGTCCTGGAGCACTTCCGTTGTGTTTTGGATTTTGCACGTGTTTTGGAGTTTGCGCGTGTTTTGGGGTTTGCACGTGTTTTGGATTTTGCACGTGTTTTGTATTTTGCACGTGTTTTGTATTTTGCATGTGTTTTGTATTTTGCACGTGTTTTGTATTTTGTACGTGTTTTGTATTTTGCACGCGTTTTGTATTTTGTACGTGTTTTGTATTTTGCACGTGTTTTGTATTTTGTATGGAACGCCAGGACTGCCATAATGAATTAATTAAATACACCATTAAATAATTAATTAAATGTGGCAATAATTAATTAAAATTGGAATTAATTAATTAAATAAATAGTTATGACACATGTAATTAATTAATTATTGACACATTTAATTAATTATTTATGTATTTCACATTTTAATTAATTATTGACACATTTAATTAATTAATTATTGACACATTTAATTAATTATTTATGTATTTCACATTTTAATTAATTATTGACACATTTAATTAATTATTGACACATTTAATTAATTATTTAATGATATATTTATTTATTTCATTTTGGCAGTCCTGACGCCTGGCTCTCGTCATGAAATAATTTTATCTGTCAGCCTCACCCATCAAACTCAGGGGGCGGGGTTAACGCTGCCCATGCAGCTTCTCTAACATTTGATTGGTTGCCGTGCAAAGTAAGTCAAAACAGGTCGATCCTAGATAATCGATTGCTTGTGTAGACTTGGGGCAGCCAGTTATCCCAGAATGCAGATCAAATCACAGGCCGTTTTTCTGTCACCAGCTACACTTTTAACAGTGTTTTAGCCGCGAATGTCGCGCCGTATGTCTGGTCAGGTTGTCAACATAGAACATGTTTGCAAAAGTGCTCAGATGTTTTCAGAGATTTCACTAGCTCTGCTAACAGTTAGCATGCAGAGCGCACCGAGGGGGTACATTAACCGGTTTGTTTACATATTCCACTCTCCGTGTTCCACATGTTGCATTCGCAGATTCTCATTTTCACCGAACAATCGTCTCTTTCCGCCTGGTCTTGTGTCTCTGTGCTTCTGTAACATAAAGAACGAGCTGACATTTTTCTCACGAAACCAGCGATCAGCTCAGCAGACCCTCAGTTTACCTGCATGCATCCTCCTCCTCATCTGTCAGCTGTTTAACACCTGCTGCTAATTCAAGAAACACGCCTAGTTACCTGGTGATAGTCACAGTTTAACTGCACAAGATAAGTAAATATAGTATTTTCCCCGAGCGCAGAGCTGCTGGAGCTTGTTTCCTTACAGAGCACTTTATAGGCGAACAGCTTCATCAGCGGCTGATGTCCAATCACCAGCACACAGCTTTCAAACCTCAGCTGAGTTTTAGCTCTCAGTGGTTAAACGCTGGACTTCATTCACTCAGGTTCTGTCTGTCAGGTCACGTTTACTTCGCTGTTTTATTTACAACTGAGCAAATCGGTTTGGCTGAGGTTAAAGTTACGTTTCATAACTGCATAGTTTCACAGACGTTTAATGAACCACTGGCACATGTGTTAGACTGAACTATCATCTAAATATCATCTGTTTTTTAATAGTTATTCAACTGTATTCTAAGCACCAGCTGTCTGTTAGAATGTGATTTTTTTTCTCTCTCTGTTGGCAGAGGTATAAAAATGCGCAGGAAAATCTGACGTGCATGGCAAACTTCACCGACGATATTTAGGGAGGAATAAACACACATCAAACATAAATGAACCATTTGCCTGTCTCCATAATTGAGAGCATTTTCTCTTCTTATGTCAACACTCTCTCTCTCTCTCTCTCTCTTTTTTTTTTTTTTTGCTTTTTCGGTCATGTTATGTTTACCTGTCAAAGGCTTGTTACAAACTATGAAACACATCGTGCAGACTTCTGGATGTTAGAAGAAAACGAATACTGCTCATGAATGAGACTAAAGGCAGGAAGGTGTCCTTTAAAACTAAACATGTTAATAGGACCTCCCTGTTTATATCATAGTTTATGATATAGCACGTGTATTTCAGTAATAGCCTGCTGAGGCCACTATACGTGCTGGCCTCATATCAAATGTGAAGGCAGACTGAGTCTATGTTTGACGTTTGTTTATATCTAATCTTCCTTTTCAAACATTTAAACAGCAGCGAGTCTGCAGCTGAGGGAATACAAATTCAAATTGTCGGAACAGGTTTGCTCGTTTCTTGGATTCATTTGGTGATTTATTAAATGTATAACTGTGTGGTGGGGCGTGGTCTGCGGTGCCGTGCAGGGAGGGCGGACGCACCTGCACGGCATCCTTAATCACGCCCGCCTAGTTAAAAACACGGGGACTGAGGGGTTTGGGGGTGTTGTGGTGTGGTGAGATGTAAATAAAGATGACTCTGAACGTTGCTCCGTGGTCCCGCCGTGTCTTATTCACGCCACATTGGTGCCGAAACCCAGGAGGCAGCACGGCGGGTCCATATCGGAGCCAGGGAATGGAGGAGCTGGCCCAGAGGGTGGCCGAAATGGCGGCCGCCCAGCGGGAGCAGGCGGCGGAGGTGCGTCGCCAGCAGGAAGAGCTGCAGGACCAGTCCGAGCGGCACCTGGAAAGGATTGGGGAGCTGGCGGCGCTGCTCTGGGCGCCACCCCCACAGGTGTGTCCCGAGGACAGTGAAGCGGTGGAGGAGCCGCGTGAGGCACCTCAGCAGCCGGAGGTGGCAGACGAGGCGCGCGGGGATCTGCGCCTGCCGGAGGAGGGGGAACAGCCAGGTGAAGGGCTGCTCCTGCCGGGAGTGGTGGATGAGCCGCTCCAACCGGAGGCGGCAGACGAGGTGCGCGAGGGTCTGCGCCGGTTGGAGAAAGAGGAGCTGCACGAGGGGCTGCTCGAGCCGGGAGTGGCGGCGGAGGGAGCAGTAGTGACGGAGGAGTCGCGCTATGGGCTGCTCCAGCAGGGAGCGACAGCGGTGACGGAGGGGCCGCGCAAGGAGCTGGAGGTCCCAGTGCCAGGGGAGCTTGCTCGAGTGGAACTGGCGAGCGAGGCGGGCGCCACGCTTGAGATCGCCGTGCTCGCCAGACCGGCCTCACCACCACCAGAGGCCTGTACACGCCACACCTCTGCCCAGCCACCTGTGAGCTGGGGCTCACGCTTGTGCCGGCCGCGCCGGGTGCACCTGTCACGTGTCCGACTTCCGAACCAGCTTTGCCTGCGCCGCTGGATTCGCGGGCGGCCGCCTGAACTCGCACCTCCCCGTCGCTTGGCCGGGGCCTGGGGGTGCCAGCTGTCCGGGCTGATTCCCTCTCCCACTGGCGGTGGGGGAGTAGGTTCGGCCGGATGGCTCCCCGGCCTCAATCGGGCGATGGGGGTATGTGGTGGGGCGTGGTCTGCGGTGCCGTGCAGGGAGGGCGGACGCACCTGCACGGCATCCTTAATCACGCCCGCCTAGTTAAAAACACGGGGACTGAGGGGTTTGGGGGTGTTGTGGTGTGGTGAGATGTAAATAAAGATGACTCTGAACGTTGCTCCGTGGTCCCGCCGTGTCTTATTCACGCCACAAACTGTTATTCTAATCTGCTGCTGAGTCTCTTACACTTTACTTTATGCTGTATATTTTCACGTCTCTGGAATAGTTGGCAGTTAGATAGTCAGCTGGGAAACTTTGTGTTAACTCATGGAGCTGAGGATATCGTGGATATGCTGACCTCGCTGCGTGGTGTACAGAGCGAGGTCAGCATGATTAATATTCACAATAAAAATATTAGCCGAACATCATGAAGTCTGTATGTGTTTCATAGTGTCGAACAACCTTTGTACAGTTAAAGCCAGCAGTTACTACATGACGGAAACACCAACGTTATCTCTTTTATGCGTTTATACACAGGTCACTCTGATTACTGAACAAAAACCCAAAGATCAGATGTTAAACAGATTTATTTGCTCTCTCTCCTCCTTAAACATGTTTTTAATGTTAGTTATAATTCAGAATTGGCGACTGAAACACGTAGGACACATAAGAACATCAGGAAATAAAACACTGATAAATATAACCTCAGTAAAAGAAGTCAGCGGGGGTTACTACAGCTGTGTACCGGGGCCTGCGCTTTGTCGGTGGGATTGCTTGCGAGGCGAGCGGGTCTATCCCACGCTTTGCCGTGAGACTGGGACGACATCTCCGAAATCATCGAAACACTTTTGCAAAGAGGCTGTATCTTGACAAACCGACCAGACACATGAAGATTAAACCACTACATTCTCGGCTAAAAAAATATTAAAACGGTATTTGGTAACACACAAACAGGGTTTTTCAAAGCTCAGTTCTGTTAGCTTCCACATGCCGGTTGTGTGCTAGAAACAATGGCCACCAGGCCAAAGCAATGGTTTTGACTCGATCAGCGTTAACCCCGCCCCCTGAGTTTGATGGGTGAGGCTGACAGATAAAATTATTTCATGATGAGAGCGAGGCGTCAGGACTGCCAAAATGAAATAAATAAATATATCATTAAATAATTAATTAAATGTGTCAATAATTAATTAAATGTGTCAATAATTAATTAAATGTGTCAATAATTAATTAAAATGTGAAATACATAAATAATTAATTAAATATGTCAATAATTAATTAATTAAATGTGTCAATAATTAATTAAAACGTGAAATACATAAATAATTAATTAAATGTGTCAATAATTAATTAATTACATATATCATAACTATTTATTTAATTAATTAATTCCAATTTTAATTAATTATTGCCACATTTAATTAATTATTTAATGGTGTATTTAATTAATTCATTATGGCAGTCCTGGCGTTCCATAATTTTGTACGTGTTTTGTATTTTGCATGTGTTTTGTATTTTGTAAGTGTTTTGGAGTTTGCACGTGTTTTGTATTTTGCACGTGTTTTGTATATTGTACGTGTTTTGTATTTTGTACGTGTTTTGTATTTTGCATGTGTTTTGGAGTTTGCGCGTGTTTTGGGGTTTGCACGTGTTTTGTATTTTGCACGTGTTTTGTATTTTGTACGTTTTTTGTATTTTGCATGTGTTTTGTATTTTGCACGTGTTTTGTATTTTGTACGTGTTTTGGATTTTGCATGTGTTTTGTATTTTGTAAGTGTTTTGGAGTTTGCACGTGTTTTGTATATTGTACGTGTTTTGTATTTTGTACGTGTTTTGTATTTTGCATGTGTTTTGTATTTTGTAAGTGTTTTGGAGTTTGCACGTGTTTTGTATTTTGTACGTGTTTTGTATTTTGCATGTGTTTTGGATTTTGTACGTGTTTTGGAGTTTGCATGTGTTTTGTATTTTGTAAGTGTTTTGGAGTTTGCACGTGTTTTGTATTTTGCACGTGTTTTGTATTTTGTACGTTTTTTGTATTTTGCATGTGTTTTGTATTTTGCACGTGTTTTGTATTTTGTACGTGTTTTGGATTTTGCATGTGTTTTGTATTTTGTAAGTGTTTTGGAGTTTGCACGTGTTTTGTATATTGTACGTGTTTTGTATTTTGTACGTGTTTTGTATTTTGCATGTGTTTTGTATTTTGTAAGTGTTTTGGAGTTTGCACGTGTTTTGTATTTTGCACGTGTTTTGTATTTTGTACGTGTTTTGTATTTTGCATGTGTTTTGGATTTTGTACGTGTTTTGGAGTTTGCATGTGTTTTGTATTTTGTAAGTGTTTTGGAGTTTGCACGTGTTTTGTATTTTGCACGTGTTTTGTATATTGTACGTGTTTTGTATTTTGTACGTGTTTTGTATTTTGCATGTGTTTTGTATTTTGTAAGTGCTTTGGAGTTTGCATGTGTTTTGTATTTTGTACGTGTTTTGGATTTTGCATGTTTTTTGTATTTTGTACGTGTTTTGTCTTTTGCATGTGTTTTTTATTTTGTAAGTGTTTTGGAGCTTGCATGTGTTTTGGATTTTGCACGTGTTTTGGATTTTGTAAGTGTTTTGGAGTTTGTACGTGCTTTGTCTCTAGGGGCCACCGTAGATTTATGAGTAAAAACGATACTTTAACATAAAAACAAGTTTAATAAAGCTCCTAAAATATCCAT
This sequence comes from Copadichromis virginalis, assembly GCF_057382275.1. Taxonomy (NCBI): domain Eukaryota; kingdom Metazoa; phylum Chordata; class Actinopteri; order Cichliformes; family Cichlidae; genus Copadichromis; species Copadichromis virginalis. Next base: position 29,775,693 of record NC_140630.1, read on the forward strand.
AATATTGCAAACAGTAACAGTTATTTTATTATCAGCATGCAGCAGCACGGGTTTGTGACAGATCACGATTAATCTCATTACCATGCCAAAAAGGCTGAGACAGACACGGCCCACTGCACTGACTATTTCTGCCCGTTAGAGAAACAAATGTTGGTGTGATCCGTGTGAAAATGAAGAGAAGACAGCTATTTCACTAAAATACCTATGGGCGTAAATATTTATAGTGAATAACTAAAAGCAGACATGAAATAGGATGCTCTCGTCCTAAGCCCAAGATTCGGGCGGGCTTTCCAAAGAGTGCAGAAAATGAGTGACGTGAAAGGGTGCTTTCATGTGTTTGCATTATTAGGAAGAAGACAAGAAAAGCAGCAGAGCGCGCACTCCGGTGGAATTGCTTTTTGTCTGCTGTTTCAATCATAAAAACCTCAGTTATTTATTCAGTACTGGACCCTGGCAATATCCCACGCTCTTGCATCATTTGCTTTTGGTATAAAGTACCCCCTTTTGTGCGCATGTTCCACTTGGCTTTTTGTGTCGTCGCTCACTCTCCATTGGCTCGCCCTGCCGCTTCTGCGCTCAGAGTTGAACGCCGGACCAGCCTTCACAGAAACGTGTGTCCTACCCACGCTGTCTGAAACCGGACTGGGCTTTCCACGCCGCATCGGAGATAATAGAAAAAATTAAAAATGGAGAAAAAGAGCGAGATAAACGGACACGCCATGCCCGGCTCAGCATCCACAGACCAGATCCTGGAGAAGGGCTCGCAGAAGAGCCTCGGAGAAAAGCTGATGGAGTTTCTGAGAAAGAACCTGCTGGTGATCTTGACGGTGTCGGGCGTGCTGGTGGGCGTCGGGCTCGGGATGATGGTCCGCAGCATGAACCTGACCAAAGCGCAGATGACCTACTTCGCCTTCCCCGGTGAGATGCTCCTCCGGATGCTGAAGATGATCATTTTGCCCCTCGTCGTCTGCAGTCTCGTATCGGGGGCCGCCAGCCTGGACACTCGCTCCCTGGGCAAGCTGGGGGGCATCGCAGTCGCCTACTTTCTGGTGACCACGCTGATCGCCTCGGGGATCGGGGTAGCCCTGGCTTTCATCATCAAACCCGGAGTGGGCGCGGGAGCCCTGAACACCAACAACCTGGGACTGGAGAGCGTCAGCAGCAACAAGGAGACCACCGACTCCTTCTTAGATCTGGCCAGGTAAAGAGCCCTCTTTAATCGCCTTAAACAGCGCACACGGTAGCATGTTAGAGGGTAGTGGGGCAAGAAGGGGATTTGTGTGCTGTACTCTAGTGAATCTGATGGGAACTGTGGCACAGCGTGCCTCGGGGCGGTTTGGGAATGCTGGTTAGTTACACACACGAATGGCTCCACGCTCGCAGTCATCCTAGGCATGCGTGCGCACACGCTCAGTAAGGCTACGGCTGCTGTAGTAAGCCTCACATGTGCGCCACTGAAACAACCAAGTCCTCTCTGCCACTGTAGCAGACTTTATCTGTGTACTATCTAAATGAGTGTGATTACAGTTATAGTAAGATTTCAACGGTGGTCCTGTTTGGAAGTGTCTAAGATCAATGTCACAATCCGAGTGACCCCGTGGAGCAGGTCAGTGTATCCTGCAGTGTATCTGTAAACAGTGCTTTATATGTTCAGGTCGAATCTTCCACTGACAGTTCACTCTGCTGCAGGGACGTGCAGAGAGGTTTAAAGGGGCGGGTGCTCAAAGTTAAAAAGGGGCACATTGAACCATGCTGAATAACAACAACACACATTCATCAAGAATCTAATATGGGAAGGGCAGGGCTGTGTTGATCTGAGACTGTAGACATTAAAGTATTTAGTATTTAGTATTTATTTATTTATTGTCATTGTCAAGAACAATGAAATTGCGTTTGGGGCTTCCATACAACCCAAAAAAAAGAAGAAAATAATAAATACCCCTTAAAACCCAAGTGTACATATTTAACCCAGTGTGACTCCAATGCAATAAGACAATCCTTAGCAATAATGTTCGTAGAAATTCAGACAAAGACCTGAGAAACATGACAAAATACAACAATGCAACCCATTCAATATTATTGTACTGTGAGATATGATATCAGATATGATAGTTATCTATTTAAGAAAGAGGGGGGGGGGGGCAGGAGGGGGAAGAGAATAAAGATATGATGCACCAATGCAAACCAGTTCATTGCAATTAAGAAGTTGGATATGGTTATTGTCCGTGAGAGGGGGGCAGAGAGTTCAGGAGCCTCACAGCCTGTGGATACAGGCTGTTGGCCAGTCTGGCTGTTCTGGCCTGTATAGACCTGTACCTTCTCCCTGAGGGCAGCAGGTGGAAAAGGTGGTACGCAGGGTGATGTTGGTCCCGCAGGATACTGTGCACCCTCCTCAGACAGCGAGTGGGGAAGATATTACTGATCTCTGGCAGACTTGTTCCAATAATTCTGCCAGCTTCTTTCACCACCCGCTGGAGTGCTTGCTGATCGGCCTTGGTGCAGCTGGGGAACCACACTAGAAATCCATACGTCAGAACGCTGCTGATGGCACAGTTGTAGAAGTTCAACATCAGAGATCTGGGAATGTGTGCGCTCCGCAGTCTCCTCAGGTAGTAGAGGCGCTGTTGGGCCTTCCGTACAACTGAGGTGATATGGTTGCCCCAGGACAGGTCCTCGGTCACAGTTACCCCCAAGAATTTAAAACTGCTCACCCTCTCCACCGCCTCACTGCCAATGAAGAGAGGCAGATGGTTGTTATGACCCCTCTTCCGGAAATCTACAATGATCTCCTTGGTCTTTTTGGTGTTTAAGACCAAGTTATTGTCGTGGCACCATGACTCTAGTTGTTGCACCTCTGTCCTATAGTTTGTCTCATCATTGTTGGATATAAGTCCGAGCACTGTAGTGTCATCTGCAAACTTAACAATGAGATTGGACGCGCAGGAGGAAATACAGTCATGGGTGAAGAGAGTGTATAGCAGAGGGCTCAGAACACACCCCTGAGGGGCACCGGTGTTGACCACAAGGGTGGAAGAGGTGTTCTTACCCACTCTGACACTCTGTCTACGGTTAGTGAGGAAGTCCACAATCCAGTTGCACAGAGAGGAGTTAAGTCCCAGTTGGTGGAGTTTGGGACGGAGTTTGTATGGCCGGATGGTATTAAAAGCCGAGCTGTAGTCTACAAAGAGGAGCCGTGCATAGGTGTTCCTGTGTTCCAAGTGCTTCAGTAATGTGTGCAGCACTGTGGCGATCGCATCCTCGGTTGACCGGTTCTCCCTGTATGCAAACTGGTGCGAGTCCAGGGATGGTGGAAAAGCAGCTCTGATGTGTTTAATGACCAGTCTCTCCAGGCATTTGGCGGGAATGGGGGTGAGTGCCACAGGTCTGAAATCGTTCAGACATGTGACATTTGACTGTTTTGGGATGGGAACGATGGTTGCTGCTTTGAAACAGGATGGTACCAGTGAACAGGACAACGAGGTGTTATATATAGAGGTGAAGACGTCCGCCAGGTCCGCAGCACAGTCTTTTAGCACCCGGCCCAGCACTCCATCCGGCCCGGCCGCCTTCCTGGTGTTAATGCTCCGGAACACACGCCTCAGCTCATGAGTGCTCAGGACCGGAGCAGGGTCGGTTGAGGGGAGAGGGGACAGGACAGGGTCGGTGTTCTCCCTGTCAAAACGGGCATAAAAGAGATTTAGATCCTCAGCCAGAGTAGAACTGTCGGCTGAGGGTGATGGTGTTCTTCTTTTGTAGTCCGTGATAGCCCTGATGCCCTCCCAGACCTGCCTTGGGTTTGTGTTGTTCTCAAACCTGGCCTCGATACGCCTCCTGTGCTGCTGCTTGGCAGTCTTGTGGACATTAAAAAGTCCACAGGAGAGATGGTAGCTGATTAAACAAGTGTCATGAGATAATAACAAAATGCAAAGATTGGTGACAGCGCTTGGAACCATAAGGCAACGAAAAACTGTGACATAAACTCGGCTCTGCCTGTGAATCACTCTTTGCTTCTCTTCTTCCTTCCATCGCATCATTTCATCTATCACTCTCCACTTGCTGTCTATCTGAGAACAAGGCACAACTTGCTATTGCAATAAACTATAATCTAATTGTCCACACCTAACAACTCTTGCACTTAATCTATAATAAAATGATGACAGAAAAATGTTATAGCCCTGCCTTTAGTAGCCTCACACAGCTCCTACTGTTTCCTCCTCAGGTCCTTACCAGGCATGTCTGCACAATGTTATATCATGAGTAATATTTTTTTAAATCCAGCTAAATAAAACACACACATGCACGCACACACAGTGACATTTTAGACCTTCTTCAGAATACTGTATATACTATGGGCATCATGGTGCTGATCCAGAATCCTTACATTATTATTTATTACTAGAGCTACAATAATAAAGCAATGAGGAGGGGGGAAGTAATAAATATGAAATAATGTATTTATGATGATTCCATTTGTTTCACTATCCACTCTGTGCAGGGCAAAGTTTATTACATGTTTAAACTGTAGAGATACAATCATTTTACTGCTGTAAAATCCAAATTTTGTCTTATTTAAAATATAAATCTAATATAATCTGCTTCTTAATGTATGTTCTTTAAAATACAGCTTGTGTTTTTTAATATATTATAATAATTATTATGTGGACATGCATATTAGATCGTTTTTTAGTGAAATATAATCCCTCCAGAAAGGCCGGAAATGCCCAGAAACTTACTTTAAAACTAAATATGTTCCCTAAAACGGTGACAGAGCTACAGACCCATGACAGCCTTGCACAGGTAGCCAGCAGCTATGACCAGCACTACCTGTGCAGTTAATAAAAGGACAGGTAATGTTTGTTGCGCTGTTGCACACACAGCACGCTCGTTTGTTTCAGTTCGTCATTTGCAACAAGACAACTTACCGACGTGTACGTAATAAGCTAATACTCCTGGGTGCTACACACTACAGTGTACGCTGTACACCTACTTACTGGTTTTGTCGCATCAGTCTGTGTCTCTGAGTTAACTTGTGTTTCTCCTACAGCTCCGGACCGCAAAAAATGCGCGTGCTCTTTGTGAGCTCGTTCCCGGCTCGTAACCAGCGCGTTCTGCCGTCGAGGGCGATCATTGGTTAAATGTGATCATGTGACTGATGCAAGCCAGATCCTTTTATTTAGCAAAACTATGATTAATAGTTAAATATTATTGTTGAGGGGCACAGACAGGACTCCGCACGCACACACACATAAAAAAAATAAATAAATAAATAAAAAAAATTTAAAAGTTGCCTCAACAAAAGGGCACTTTGGGCACCCATCAGGAAAGGGGCGGGTGCTCAAGCCCCTCTAGCCCCCCCCTCTGCACGTCCCTGCTCTGCTGCTCTGATGTGGATGGAAAGCTTTGCCTAACAGTTAAAAGTGTTTTAATGTTCCCACTCAGATTGAGAGTGGGCACTGCACTCGTCTTAAAGAACTTTACGTGTCAGTGTAGCCTAATAGTTAGTTTTACTTGCATCACCTGTAACCCTCTGCACTTATTTTCAGAGCTGTATCAGAAAGCAGATGTCAGTTTTACTAAAAATCTGCTCCACCTTCACTGCAATCCGATGACTGTATCAATGAGTACTTTTACTTAAAGTATTTAAAGCCCTTCTTGCTTTTAAATAGTTGATTGCCGCTTTACAATGCCATGCTGCTACAAATGCTTGTCTAACCTCTGATGTAATTAGAGGAGCTGTAAGTGCCACTTACAGCAGGGAAAGGAGGGTTGCACAGCAGACCTTTGCAGAGTCATGTCACATCTGATCGACACCATGCCATAACATAAGTACCTGTAATAATGGATTATTTTTAACCTAAGTTAGCTGCCACTGTTAAGAGTGTATCTTGACCCCACTGTTACACACAAATGTGCCCGATAGGGGATACTTTATAGAGCCCAGATTGCAGTCTGATGGCTTCCAGGGGACAAATAAGCACAAATAAAAAATCTACTGATGGCTTTTCACTGATTATGAAGAGACACAGTGTCTTTGGGGCAAACTCTTGATTATACAGGTAGAGGTTCTGTGGTACAATTTTCAACTCAACTCCTTGTAAAGTTGGTTGATTTTTTTTCCAGCATGGCAGTTGTTCATGAAAGCTTTGCTGCTAGCCTATAAATATCAGTGTTCTTCAGCAGCCTTCAGTGGTTAATAATAAGTTCCCACAGTGTGAGGGAAAGCTGACAGCTGTTGAAATAGTAGGATGTATTTTGGGGAAGGCAAAGAGGTGCAGAGCCTGTAGCAGACTGTAGTGCAAACAGCTAGCACATCTCCCTTATCATGATAGCAGGTGGACATGCTGCTGTTATTTCTCATACTTTATGCTTTTGCAGGTATTCAGATGGTGTAAATTTCACAGTGGGTTACATCAGAACAGGACAGAACGCAAAAGCTAAGTCCAGTGAAGAGAGTGTCGTTTTCTGCTACATATAGACTAAGGTTCATTTATTTGAGCAAAGCTATTGATTCAGAAAGTAAGAATATTTTGGGAATATTCATTTTAACAAGTTTCTGATTCAGGTACTATTGAAAAAGCTAACATTTAACTTTGCAGGTGGAGCAGGTTGAGGGGGGCTAGTCTTAGTACCAGATAAATCACTGTGCATTTTCTTGATATAGACAGTGTGAAAGATGGTGGCTGTTGTGACGTCACCCCTGTTGCTTTCTGAAGTCTGTCAAGCCTCAAGATTAGTTTCTGCTGTCTCGACTTCATCTCGGCTTCAAATATGGGATGAGGTGGGGCAGGTCTGACTGTGAAACCACTCACACATTGCCTAACAACTTCTAAATCACAAGCCTTTAGCCAATGAGCATAGCGTAGATATTCCTTCTTTTCGAAACATAGTACAGCCACAATTTACATAACAGACTTCATTGGAAACATTTACTCACAATGCTATTTTCCCATAAACTTCCACAAGACTTTTTGAAACCACAGATACTGTATCAACACCTGGTGGACTGAATGCAGGTTTAAGACACTTCAGCAATGGTTTCATTTTTCCCACCCAGAAGCTTTGTCCATGCTTTCTGCTGTCTATGTTCCATAAACACGTGTCATATCACAGGGTATTACATTATTTCCCCCCCACTCCAGATAGTCTATTTATTCAGTGCACTACCAGGCACGTGGTGTTTGACTAAAAACCTGAAGGTTCAGCCAGTCAGTTTTATTTGTGTCAAAGTATCAAAACGCTAGTGTTAGCTTTGTGGCTTGCTAGCCTGCCCATTTTTTAAATAACCTCTCTATATTTTAGCTTTTCTTTGCTAGCTTTTAGGACTAAACGTATATTTTGGATTGTTTTAACTTGTTTCTGAAACATGCTTACCAATTCTGCTTGATAGCAACTAACTATTTAAGGCATGGAAAGCTAATGCTCGCTAATTTAAGAAACTAATAAGCATTTTATTTTCATCTTCTTAATAAGGCTGAGGTTTCTGCACTTTGCATTTTGAAGATTTACTGTTAGCATTTTAGCTAGGACTATATTGGCGTTTACTGCCAAAAGTGAACGTATCTTAACGAGAGGCTAAAGCTAGCAAGTTTGGGAAGTAACCTGCATTCATAAACTGTAGGAGGACAATTCACAGCCACACACATCAGCTATTTAATACTGAGTTATACATTAATAAAAATTCAAAAATGTTCTCATCAAAGCTGAAGCACAAATTTATACCACTAGATCTACTGGCTGGATGTGTCCATCCAGTAGAAAGACCTGTAAACTGTTGCATTAAGTGCCATCTAAAAACCAGAAGAACCAGCAACAGACAGACAGGTCATTTCAGATCACATCATTGGACTTGAATTAGGCCTTGAAATGATCATTCATGATACTTGGCTTCGATTAATTAGAAAGTCAAGCTATTATGTAACATCAGTCCACAGAGAGACAGTGGGCCTCTAGGGAGACTCTGGGAAAATCATGCCAGCTCACTTCTGGGTTCCCAGGCTTAATCCAGATTCTCGCTGTGGTCATGTGCTAGGATGAAACCTGACTGCCTTCATATAAAGGAAAAGAATTTAGGGAATCTTGGGTTGCAAAAACATATCACTTGTTTGCAACATCAGGAAAGGAAAGAAAAGACTAAGTGAAAATATTGTGGCTACCTGCCAGCGTGTCCTGGGGAGCTGAGATATTCAACAGCTGAAGCAGCATTTGTCCCTGAACTCAAGGCAGAGTTGACGGGGTCATGGTGCTATGAGCTGAATTGCTTGGCTCTGGTCTGGCCATGGGAATAGATGTGAGCAAAGCCTGTATTTCTTTGCACAATACAGTGTGACCCCAGAGGATAACGTTACAACAAACACACAGCAGTACGTAGAAAGGGCCTGCAGGCTTCTAGTAATCCCTGCATGATTATCTTACAGTAGTGAAAATAAACTCCTTGACACTCTGTCTGTGACAATCTGTCAAGAAAATGTTTGAATGAGGGATTTATAACGACAAAAGGGATAATGAACCAAAGTAGGCTGTTCACTTTGAGGATGAATAATAAACTCCCTGTAAATCTGGTTATTATCCTCTGCATTACTGAGGTTGCCATAAATATCAAAGACAAAAAAATCATCTCAGTGCCAAATTACTCCTATTGTTCCTCACTGTCTTTTAGTAACTGACTATTGTGATTATGTCACATTTCCCATGCTGTTATTACTGTCATGATTCAAATTATGGAAAAAACAAAACAGCAATACTGTGTGTCTATTGCTGATCCAAAATCCAGTATTATGGACTACATACAGGTGTACCTGATCGCTAACCAGCAATGTCACTTATACTCTGTGATATTCAGATTCTGGCAATCTGGTAAATTCAGGTGCAGGATGAATGCCGTGCACTCTTTGACAAGTTGCAAGATGTTGCCATCGGGGACTTTCTGGCATTCAGAAAGTGTGCTTGGCCTGCAGCAGCATTTGGGTGGTTGTTACTTGACAAAGTAACTCCCAAAAAATTGATTCTGTTCATCTGGACGTAGCATTTTCAGTGAGAGACAGTGACAAGTGACTTCTTCAGTCTCGACTGATGAACAGAATCAACTTTTAGGGATTTCCTTACCTGGATCATTGAGAATGCATCGAGACATGTCAAAGTAACATCTAAGATAATCTCAGTTGCAATCAGTGTTCTCCTGTGAGTGCTTCTTATGACCATGTTAGACACAAGATTGTACTGACACTCTTAGTAGTAGTGACACTGTTAGTAGTGCTTCATGTTGGCAAAATATCTCAGTCACTATTGGAACGTGTTGCCAAGAAATTTTGTAGCCTTTTGCTATGGTAATGCAGAGCTCAAGTAAAGTTTGTCGAGCATTTGACAAAAGAACAGCAGCCAAATAACGATGAAGAAAGAATAGAAAGGAAATTAATTAAAAGAAAACTTAAGAAAATATGAATCTTCACTACACTGTGCATCAGTTTTGTACCAGAAACTGAGTAGTATGTGAGACTTGCAGTGCTTGAGTTAGAGTTTGAAAAGTATAAAGCGATTAAATTTAGTCTAATTTTATTTTCCGCATCTGCCTGACTTTGCTTTACCTTTAGTTGACTGGAGAACAGTGAAAGCTCCAGGGAAAGATAACTAACCCTAGGTAAGACCTCGCTAATTTGTTTTACGAAAAGCTGAAACAGACAGCAGGTTCGTGTCCGAACATGTTTTATCAGGGAGTTTGGGCTGCAAACTTTAGGGAGGATCCTGGGAAAAGGCCAAGATACGACGATGATAAACGAATCCTGTTGAGAATTTACTGTTCGGGTGGGATAGCCACATGATTCTGAAACACTTGTCCAATCTTGTTGTAGATGTTGGCCTTTTACCATTTGTTCAGATAAAGTGGCTCACACAGGAGAACAGGACTGAGATGACTGTAATTTTCTGTGGCGCTAACTTGTTTTTGCTTCCGTTCTCAGGAATTTGTTTCCAGCAAACTTGGTGGCTGCTGCCTTTCGTTCTGTGAGTGCCAGCTCCTTACTTCCTGCCCACCCCCACACACGCAGACACACACTCCTTTTATCCTCCTCTTTCTGTCCTCTTTCCTGTATCACCTGTGTCTCGTGCAGATTGTTCATTCAAATTTATTTTCCCAACCACACGGATGCTCCTACAAATCCATTTAGAGTTGCCATAAATCCTGGTTAGAGCACCAAGAGCCTCTTAATGAGGAGACATCCAGAATAGGGTCCGCAGCGCTCCCCTGTTCACCCGAACACCTCTTTTTCTTGTCCCTCACCAGCCGTTACCATGGCGAAACCATTCCATTAAAGCTAGCCTAGCAACCCACCTCGCCTCGGTACTCCTCAACACGGGCCGCTCCATCGCACAACATCCTGGCTGTTACAGCTAAAACAAGGACCTGGAAAATTCAATATTTGGAGATGAAGTGATAGAAATTAACTATACACACATGCACACACAGGGAGAAAGGAAAGCATGTTCACACTCTTTTAATCACGCACAGACACACTTCATCAAACCTTAAACTTCTCCTAAACCACACCTGTAAATTACACACACACACACAAACACACACACACAAATAAGTCAGTTATTTCTCACAGAAAGAGTGAAAAAGTGTTTAAAGTGAAGCCAGGTTACAGAGTTCAGTGTACCCCCACACACTCAGTATATGCTGTGGTAGAGCCCCCCGTGGGAACGGCTCCAACAGTGGATTAGACCAAGAAAGCAGAGGAGAGGGGGGATTTACACAAAATGACAGGCAGCTCGATGTTTAAACAGACGTTTAAACAAATGATGTGTGAGATTTGGATTATTGGATAGCTGGCTTTTTCATTTGAGACTATACCCATCTACTCTGTGTGCCTACATGCCCAAGATCGTTTAAGAACCAAGACTTTTTTAAGCTCATATAGATCTTTAGGAGATGTTGGAAACCTCTACCCTATAGGGGTGTCTAAAGAAATGCTTTGAGGGAAAGGGGGCATTGTTGCAGTTCTGTTTACTGAAAAGACTGAACATCAGTGGACCGTGTCCAACGGGGTCCCAAGTCTCCTACAAAAAGTACTGACACAGTGAACTACTCATAGCCTGAAAATGTCCAGGATTTTTTAAACCTGCGCAACCAAGAAGAGGCCCATGGGAAATCAGAAAATAAAACCCCCGAGGAAGACTGGTATAGGAAACATCTATCATATTTTAAAAAGGGGGTCAGTGGCAGCTTGTGGGTTCCCTTTTGTTCCTCAGCAATGTCTGTAAAATGTACTATTTAAAGCAGTTGCACCTGATTATTCAAAAAGCAACTCTACAGATGTCATATTAGATTAGAATTCAATTTCTAAAAACATTAATTTATTTCAGCAATACAACAAAATAAACAAGCACATGTTTCTTTCTTTATGTTACAGTACGCAACCGACTACAAGATGGTTGCTGTGGGGAATGATACCAATGGGACGACCCTCTACCAAAAGGTAAAAGCTGGGAACGTCTGTTGCGTGAAGTTTTGCATGCAGACTACGTAACACGTAAAGTACCAGATTACGAAAGGAAAGTGCTCTCATCAAACAGTTACCTCTGTCAACAGGAGGTTGAGCCATCGTCCATCCTTGAGGTACACGTTTGCTCTGAGCACCTTGTTTGTATGTCAGTCACCCGTGGGTGCAAAACCACTGAATAAGCAGTATGTGCACGTCTAATGAAAGAGCTGGTTTTGGGAAAGAGGGTCAAGGCTGATGGTGAAATGCTGATAGCCATGTGAACAGTACAATCACTACAAATAAGGCTAAAGGCCAGTCATTTTTATTTATGAGTTTTTAATCTGTCTTTAGCTCACTGGTGCCAAATAATTGTTAGATAAATATTTACTCAATGAGTGCTTCTAGTACTAGTTTTAGTACTCTTAAATTCTAAGTATTGATATATTTCCTATAATTTCTTGATGTCATAATCTGATTTTATAGATAAAAGGTGTTCAAAAAGGGAAAAACAAGTCACTTAGTAACTTTAGAACACAACTGTGTAGACTGACACTATCACTAACGTGAATGTGAGGGGACATGCTCACATACATGTCTCACATGCAGGGACATGCATGCTCTTAAAAGTGTGGACAAGCGTAAACAGGGTTTTTTGCATTTACCATCCATCCATGCATTTTCTTCTGCTACTAAAAAGCATGCTGGACTCATATAGTGCAGTTATCTTTATCTAGTGCTCACATGTTTTCCACAAGTTATTATTCCATACTGTGATTATACTGTGACAACACTAGAAAAGAACCGCAGGCTAAATAAATCTAGTAAATACTGAATACTTTTTAATATAAGCTTATATGAAGCTTCAGCAGTCTGAGTTAGCTAAAGGCATCTTTGTCTTGAGTGCTTTTTTTTTCTTTTTGATTGCCAGGCAACAAAACTATATTACTACAATGGCTTCATAAGCTACAGTGCCAAATCAGAACAATAGCTGTCTCGAGGTGCTTTATATATTATATATACAATAAGAGGGAGAACACCCCAATAATCAGTTGACGCCCCCTATAAGCAAGCATTTCAGCAACAGTGGGAAGGGAAAACTCCCTTTTACAAGAAGAAACCTCCGGCAGAACCAGGCTCAGGGAGGGGCGGCCATCCGCAGCGTGAGGGGAGGCAGGACAAAAAGGTGAAAGACAAAAGTGGAGTTTCACACAGTAACTGTTGTAGCAACCAGGCCCTTACGATTACATGCAGGTGTTGGCCACCATGCAGGTCATCTTGACCCAGCAAGATGGCCTGCATGCCTGATGTGAGGCAACATGATGTGCTGGTCTTTACTAGGAAGGAAAAACAAAATCCTGACAGAGGACCAGCACCAGATTTCTTGATTGCCACTTGCCTGCTACTTGTAGTGGATGTTGCATCATAGACAAGTGTATGATGGCTTTGCTTATTTGTCAGCAGGAGAGACAGTCGATCGGAAGCCGGCTAACAGATGCATAATGGTACACAGACTGCTAAACAAAAGCATTTAGGGAATAGTACAAAAGCCTTTTTAGGCTTGTACCACAGCAGCATCCTGTTAGTTAATACAAGGAAGCACTTTTAAAGGTTTTTAGTAGCACTTGCACTCAAGTAGCTTGTTTGTACTCGAGGATCGTTAAAGAGCAAAGAGAAGTTTTATAAGTTACTCTATTTGATTATATAACTTGTTAAATTTTGAGGATAATCTTTAAATCCTAATGCTTCACCCTAGAAGCTATGGCTTGTCCCCATTGACCCAGTATGGGGGAACAGTGGGGGGAATCTGATTTTGGCATTGGTCCATGGTATTTGTGTGCCGTGGGTCTTGGTGGACTGTCGCCCCCTACACACCCACCCCAGTGCCAGGGGATGAAGCTGGTGTAGCTGTGGGAGAGCTCAGCACAATGGAAAGGGATTGAGCACAGGATTTGTCCTTGTCCCTATTTGTCATCCAGTTCACTGAATACTTCTACTGCCTCCAGACTTTTGCATTCGCACATACACACTCTGCAGCACGCAAAAGGTGTCGTATATACTACTGCAGTCTACACAAGCTCTATTATTTGACAAGTTTATCTTTCCACAATGAAAGGATACACATAAGGTTCCATCCAAGAGTTCAATGTGTGATTATCAGTGTGGAACTCCTATTGTGTGAAGTGTTTCAACTTGTTTTCTTAGCTAAGTTGGATCAAGTTGGATCAACAAGCAATTTTAGCCTTGCAGGCAGTTTGAATTATGGGTCAGTGGACCACCACTTTGGTCCAGTCTGATCAAACGTTTCTACAGAGAGTCATAGTTCTCAGAGGATTAATCTCAAGCATTCACAGTACAACCTCACAGTAGTGAGTGGCTAGTGTTAAGATATGAGCTGACGTAAATATGAGGCGAGCGAGAGCCAAAAAAACTTAATTCTGTGTCATGAAAATTTGTTAGTTGTTATTCTCTCAAACTGTAAATTCTTCTGAAGCAACTCAGGAGAAGAAGCGTATTGTTGCTATTTGTGGGCAGCTGAAACTGTGTGATTCAACTTTGCTTTTATATGGACAGAATGAAAAAAGAAAGGGATCTGGTAAAGTTGCACGGTCAACCACTGCCTAGGTAATGCTGTAGCTCTTCACTTTCCAAGAAAAGATTCTTCCACTCAAGCTCTTTAATGTACTTTCAGTGACACTAAGTCTTAGTAAAACAGATGCTCTTGCCAAGATACATTTGTCAAACCTTCTGCATGGCTGGAGACCCTTTCCTCTTCTGTGTTTTGCTCCCTTTTCACTTAAACCAACTAGGTTTTTGACAGCCCTTCTTAACACCGTCTTGTCAGTATGCTCAGGCTCTTACAGTGTGACTCTGCTTGGTGCCTTAGGTCCCTTATGGTACAGAAACAGATGGCATGAACATTCTGGGTCTGGTGCTGTTTGCCATGGTGTTTGGTGTGGCGCTGAGGAAACTGGGTGACGAGGGAGAGGAACTCATCCGTTTCTTCAATGCTTTCAACGAAGCCACCATGGTGCTGGTGTCCTGGATCATGTGGTAAGTGCTCTTGGATGAAATTTATTGAAATGTGGGGATATTTTATGACATTTATTAGTCAGTTAAATAAGGATAGACATTGACTGTCTGTGCTGCGCTATTTATTGTTGTATTTGACTCTTCCTTTCTCCTGTGTCTCTTTAGGTATATCCCCTTTGGCATCATGTTCCTAGTGGGCAGTAAAATTGTGGAGATGGAAGATGTGGTTCTTCTGGTCACCAGCCTGGGAAAATATATCTTTGCTTCGATTTTGGGCCACGTTATCCATGGAGGCATCGTCCTACCCCTCATCTACTTTGGTTTAACGCGCAAGAACCCCTTCAGTTTCCTGTCTGGCCTAATAACACCCTTCACCACTGCCTTCGCAACCTGCTCCAGGTATACTGGTACATTGCAGAATCACTGATGAGATGTTACAGGGAACCTGCAAATCAATGAATATAAATGTATGTAAATAAAAAGTTGACATGTAATATTAGTGAAGTCTTAGTATTTGGCCCTTCGTGATTTCTTATTTTTTGCATATTTGCATATTTAT
This sequence comes from Copadichromis virginalis, assembly GCF_057382275.1. NCBI lineage: Eukaryota > Metazoa > Chordata > Actinopteri > Cichliformes > Cichlidae > Copadichromis > Copadichromis virginalis. The sequence continues at coordinate 29,790,759 of NC_140630.1, forward strand.
TATGAACATCATCACTGTGGAGGAATTTTCTTCCACTCTTCTTTGTAGAATTGTTTTTATTTAGCCAAATTGGAGAGTTTTTGAGCATGAACGGCCAAAGTATCAGTCAGATTTAAATCTAGACTTTTAATGGGCAACTCCAAAAACTTTCAGAGGTGGACTTGATGGTGTGATTTGGATTATTGTCCTTCTGCATAATTAATTTGAGCTTCAGGTAGACAGCAGAGTTAATGCTTCAGTGAATCATGGCAAGTTTCAGATCTTGATGCAGCAAAGCAGCCCCTAATCATCAAACCACCACGACCATGTTTGACTATTGGTACGGTGTTCTGCTGGTATGTTAGTTTTAGGCCAGATGTAATGGGACACAAACCTTCCAAAAATCAGTGTGACAGACACCAAAAAAAAAGAAAGATTTTTTTCATTTGCATTTTTCTTCTCTCATTAGTTCAGCAACTCTACCCTCTATGATAAAGTGTGTGGAGGAGAATAATGGTGTGGACAAACGCATCAGCCGCTTCATTCTGCCCATTGGGGCCACGGTTAACATGGATGGCGCTGCCATCTTCCAGTGCATCGCTGCCGTCTTCATTGCTCAGCTCAACAATACCGAGCTGAACGCTGGGCAGATCTTCACAATCCTGTAAGTTAAGGGAATGAGAAAAACTTTTATTAAGCAATAATACCACCAACATTTCCTACTGGCATAAACAGGTGGAAATTTATTGTGTTTCATTGTGAATCACACTTCCAGGGTGACGGCCACAGCCTCCAGTGTTGGTGCAGCAGGCATCCCAGCCGGTGGCATCATCACCATTGCCATCATCCTGGAGGCCATCGGCCTGCCGACCAACGACCTGTCCCTCATGCTAGCTGTTGACTGGATTGTGTGAGTGTCATATTAGAAAACATAGGAGACTACAGATGATCACGTACACCTACACCTCACCTAGCGTATAGTAAGCCAACTAGATCAGAGTTTCCCAACTAGATCAGCGTTTCCCAACTGTAGGACCAACAGAAACCCCCTGCAGTATTTTCCTAGAGCAAACACACACATAGGTTAAACAAACAAATGGAAATAGGTCATATTTAAAATACAGGTTCTTCTTTATGATACTAAGTTCAATTCTTCTTTTGAAAAGCAAAGGCCTTTTGTTAGTACAACCTTCTGTCTGCCTTGATGCCATCATCATCACAAAATTTGTCACAAATGTTCTCTTTGTGAACAGAGATCGTACCACCACTGTAGTGAACGTGGAGGGCGACGCTCTTGGCGCGGGAATCCTCCACCACATAAACCAGCTGGAGATGAAGAAGCATCAACAGGAGGGGGAGCTGTCGGAAGTCCGAGTGGAGGCGGTGGCCAACGTCCAGGCAGAGGAGGAGACATCTCCATTAGTCACGCATCAAGCCAAAGCCTTAGAAGCTATGCCGGAAGCCATTGAGTCAGTGCTGTGATCCCAGCAAGACTTTTTCCTTTCTTGACCTTTTACCTTTGACATCTCTGACATGCTGCTTTTGTGGAAGCATTCTGATTCAGTGTAAGGCCAAAAAAATGCCTGCTAGAGCATGGAAAGTCCACATAGTGTCACTGTTATTTTTAAAATTGGGTTTCCATTCTGGCATCTTAATGCTAAATTGAATATATATGAAATTTTAGAATAATTTACACTGAAATGATTTGCCCAGTCACTTAAGTCAATAGTTTTTGTATTTTACATTTTATTTATTAAAGCATTTTGACATGAACAGTGACAGAAACATACCAAGTCTAAAACATTCCCATAAATGTGACAGTTATGTTCATCTTACTCCAGTCACTGCTCATCGGCAGCTTTGTATAACAGGACATGATGAAGTGCATTTATTTCTTTTTATCTTCAGACTGCAAATACCATGACATGCTTAAACTATAGAGGATTAACAACTCAACAGATGCTGACAAGTAAGAGTGTTTAACCAATCTTGACGATGTCTGTCATTGTTTAAGTACTGGTCAAAGTCTGGGTATGCGCTTTACTTCAATTTGATGTCCCTTACTTGAATAGCTGGATGAAAACAACACATTTTGTAGTGTCAGGTTAGGTTGAAGTGGTAATTGTGGTAACTATTTGGGCCTCAGTTTGAAAGTAATATTTTTCATAATCCAGAGAAAAGTTTACAAGGCCTGTTAAGAGGTTTTAGAACTGAAGAAGCTTCACAGCTGTAAAACATCTTCAAGAAACCCAAAGGAGTCAAGTTGCTTTCTTTCCAAGCTCCTTAGAATATTGGTCTGCATGTATTGCCCTATGTTCTCATGAGGGAAAGGTCAATTGTATGGTCTACTCTCTAAATAAAACAAGACCCTATTTATCTCTGAGAAAACAACCATTCTTCACATCAATATTACTACAGGGAAAAAGCTGACATCAGCATTTTACAAGCAGATGCCAACAATTTTGTAATGAGAGCAGCTTAAAAGTCGTTTTTGCTCTTTAAAGTTCAATGTACATCAGCCTTTTTAAGTTAGGTTAAGGTTGTACATACTGGCATATTTCTTAGCTTTTTGTGACAACATACTTGTTTGATGTTTAGCTACACTGATTTTAGCTATTTTATTAAAAAGAAAATATAGCTAAGAGCATTATTGCTATGCTACCAAGGAGTCTGAAACATAGCTAGTTTGGTTTCTTTTTTGTTTGCTAACCAGCTAAAGCTGTGTTAACACTATGCTAACAGTAAGCTATGCTAGAATTTTTTAACTTATCACTTTACTTCTTTTCTTAGCTAAGTATCATGTCAGGTGTTTAGACTAAGTCCAGGGAAGCCCACTTGACACTAACAACTGTGGCTAACTAGACAAATATAATAATGATATAGATATAAAATTATTGAAGGATGTTTATTTTCTAGCTTGCTATTCTTATTCTGGGAGTCAAAAACAGGTTTGGATGATTTACTGTCCATAAATGTCTCATTTATGTTAGCCCTATGCTAGCCCATTCTGCAGCACCTCAGTTTATACTTTGTCTGAAATAAGCCATTTTATTGTGTCTTTAAGAGCCCCATTCTTAAAGCCCCCTTTGTTCTGATTGGCTACATTCTGGAAGCCAGCAGAGGAGAAGCACCCTGTTCTTGTAAGCTATATGACCTTTACTTTATGAAAGTCGAAAACGTTTGGAGACTTGGTATTCTGGGCAGTCAGAAGCTGTTTGAGCTTTTGCCTCACAGTGATTATATTTACATATGCTAAATGTAAATGTGGCAAACTTTAACTATGTTTAATATGAACATTCAACAGAAAATGGGGAAAAGATGTTAAAAAATGGTTTAAAAAGTTGAATACTTCACACACAGCTGCCAGAGCGTGTGTATTTGAAGGACTAATATAAGCCGTTGATACTGTTAAAGCTAACAGTTTGTTTGTGAGTACTGTAACCACACTTCTTTGACACTCCAGGTCTGCTTTTATTGAAGATCACATGTGAAACTTGAAGTTGTCAGTAAGGTCAGTAGTTGACAGTGGTGTGTCTGAGAAATCACAGCAAATTCATAAGTCATTCATTCAAAAATCTAAATCCTCATCAAATGTTTACACTCAAATACTGGACCAAATTGCAGTTCATATCACGCTGCACATTATTTTGTTGCAAATCCATCCTTTGATTATCGGGGTGATTTTTCTCAGTGATGTCCGAGTCCTGTGCCATGACATTATGACACCAGAGTGGAAATTATATGATGTTTATTAATATTTATATTTTATTGTTTTTAAGAGGTGCATCCTAAGCTGTGTCAGAGCATCTGAATCCTACTCTTCTCGCTTACTACATAATTTTATATTCACAAATGAGCTCACTGACTGATATGAGTCTAGATGGTGCCCCTCAATACTTTGTGGTAACCTGGGATGCGATTTTCATATCTGATGTCCTGCTGATTTATGGTTTTGCGTGACCGCCAAATCTCTGCTGGTTGAGCAGCAGGATGAGTCTTTGCTGCCCTCTGCTGGCAGTTATGTGAAAGTACTAAGCTGCTTGCATCTCTTTCTGCATCTGTCTGAAACTGCATGACAGTGGTGATATCTGCTATTTATTTGATCTGTCATTTAACAGCTGGTGATGAGACTGCTTTGCTCTTGTGACATGATTCTGTATTTTCAAATGAAGAATACTCAGAAGTGAGGGATTCTTTTTTGTTTTGTTTTTTCATGTGTGAAATGAAGTCATTCATGTCGCTGTCCCCTTACTTGTGAGACGCTCGTTATGATGTGGTGGTGCTACTTTAGTTGTCTCCTTTAAAGAGGATGTAAACTAGTTTGTTTCAGGACTTATTACTCAATGGTACAGATTTCACACCTGATTTTTATAAGCTAACAATTTCTCTCTTAACTTAAAGCTTAGTAAACTGTATCTTGTACAATCACATGTAATTACACATGATGTGGTACATGTGTGATATATATTTTAATTTATTGCAATTAGTTTGACTTTTTTGTATTATTTGTATGTTATCCTTTTAACAGTTTCAAATATATTTGTCCTTATTGTACACTTTTTAACTAAACTTCACCTGCCAGTGTTTCTGATGACCTCCTCCTCTTTTCTTTTAGGAATAGCTGCTACATTTCTGTGCCGTCTGTACAGCTGTCACTTTCCTGTTATTTTTGCTGTCTGTCAACATTAAAAGTTATTAAAGTTTTTTTGTTGTCATGCAACCCAAATGATCTGTTTTGATTCCTGCTTGTATCAATCTAAGCCACCCAAAAGGGGCAGTTATTTCTGTGTTACACTCTCACAGCTCGAACAACTCCAATTTGCTTTCTTTGCTGTGCAAAGTTCTTTTTGTAGACATTTTTCTTGTTTTTTAAATTTGCTGTTTAATATAGTGAAAGGTGAAATATTATAATCAAGCCATATTTTTTAAGTATATTGGAAACAGTCACGAGACAAGTAGATTTAATATCTGAAGCATCCAACTGCTGGGAAAAAATATTCTGGGAGTCAGTACATATCCAAAGAGTAAAGGGCTCATTTTTGCACCACTTCTAGATTTTAAGGGTGAATATTAGGAGCCAAGAAATTAGGTCAAAGAGCTAGATTCACTCAGAGATGGAGAAAGATGTAATAACTGCTCAGTGACACTTAATATACTGCAGATTTAAAGATTACATGAAATGTCTTCATTTTAATCACATATTGGATCTGTATATGATGTGTGAACATAAATGCAAACAAATGTTGCATGAACAGCAGGATAAACAGGTTAGCTTGCAGTAATGTGGTGAATTCACGCGTTGGACTGATACACACAGTGGCTGTAGTTTATTATTATTATAGATTATTTTACAGGTAATGATGCTTAGATCCACTGACTGAATTCAGTAATTAAACCAACTTCATACTGTCAGTGTAAAGACAATATACAGCCTACAGTTAGTGTAGGTAATGGGACACAGCCGAGATTGCTGTGAAACATCTGCTTACATCCTGTTGAATTCAGTTGTGCACTTCCACAACGAGCAGCAGGTCAGCTGATTACAACCTGTACAATATGAAAATCTACGGGAGCTTATATTAGAAATTATTGTGAGCTTTTAGTATTTTCCCCATGCTGAGCCACTACAACAGATCTTAGTGTTCCTCCACCTGAATCTCCGTTTAGGTGTGGAGGCAAAGTCACCCTCTGTTTCTTTCTCTTTTATTGCTTGTGTCCTAAACAGTAACAGTATCAAGCTGAGTACATTCATTAGAATTAGAATTTAGATTTAAATAACATTTGTATTCTCGTGTACTAATATTTTTGTATTACATTAATATAGGAGACGGTTTAGTTACCTGACCCAGCCGGGGGTGATCATGCCCCAACTTGCGTACCAGTAGCTACCCACGGATCAGCCCTCTTGATCCACAGCCACCTTGTGGCTTTCTCTGCCACTTCACTCACAGCCTGGATGGCCCTCTTCTTGGCTGCCCCAGCCACGCCCAGCCGGCCTAGGACTTTGCAGAGTGATCGTCCTGCAAAGCCCCTACAACCCACTTCTATGGGCTGATGCACTCCTGCACTAGTTCCTGGTACTTTCCTCGTTTCCTTTCATTGGCCTCCTCGATCCGCTCTTCCCAGGGCACTGTGAGTTCCAGCATGATCAGCTGTTTTGAGGCCTCAGAAATAATTATCATGTCTGGCCGGAGGGATGTTTTTGCAATGTTCTGAGGGAACTTTAGCTGTTTAACCAGGTCAGCCTGTAGCTGCCAATCAGAGGCTGTGTTGAGGAGGCCAGTTGTCAAATGTGGGCGCACCTGGGGTTTCTCTCCAGCCTTAATGAAAGAGATTGCCTTCCTCGGAGCATGATGATGCTTGCAGGTGCTTATTGCTGAGGCAGTCTTTTCAGCAACTACTCTGAGCACCTGGTCGTTTTACTGTTGTGCAGTGTTAGTTATCCCAAGTTGTTAAAGAAACAAAAACAAAAGCGTACACACCAAAATACTGTTTGTAGATCTCACAAATGGGGAAAATAAACCCACTTTCCACCGTCCACAGCTGTATCCTTTCTCACGCCGTTTGCTTTTCTGTTGGAGCACACACGAAGGGACTCTCCAGCTATACATGCAGTTGCCACATAAACATACAAAAATCAATAAACTTCAACATAATGAATCCCTTTCAAATTAAGAGACTCCTTTATATGAATGCATTCAGCAGTAATTTCACACCAGTGCTGAATAAAATCTTCTAATTACTAATGTTCAAAACTTTGTTTTGTGGCAACTTCTTTTACCCAGAATTGAGTTACACTGATGGAAAAATGTCTGTCACTGCAGGCGATATTTGAGTGAAGATGAGGCTAAAATCTCTTAAAGATGCAACGCTAAAGGTTTGACAAGTTTATTGCAGGCTTGAAGGGCAACAGCGAGTTATGCAAGGCAGTTATTTCAGAGTTGAGGGGTAGAGGGGGCATGCATGATTTCAGCAGGTTTGACTACACAAGAAGAAACTTTAGAGATTGTTACAGAATTGTCTCTCAGGACTGGAGGCGCATGCACAAACAATAACAGCATAAACCACAAACATTGGCACTACAGTGCAAAGTGCAACAACTGAGGGAGCTTAGGAGGAAGGTCACGCGCTGCAGCACACAGGTGAGTTAATTTCCAACAGCTTCCAGGTGTGAAGTATAGAGGAACCCCACTTATGAAACAAATTAGCAGAACCAGTACACCCACACAGATACTCACACAGATATGAAACATTAAGCACTAAATGGAACACCTGTGCTAAGGTGTTTCATGTTTTTCACACGCAATATTTTTCTTTTTAAAACATTTTTACTTGTTTAATTTTAATTAAGCATTTTGTGGGTTATGGTGTATTGAAAAGCTGTGAAGTAAGGGCACAGGAAAAAAAGAAACTTGCCACAAGGGGTCGCCACAGCGGGTGGCTCTGCATGTTTGTTGGTGTTTTATGCAGGATGATCTGTTGATGCGACCCCAAAATGGGTTTGTGTTTTAAACGGAAATAATAATGATAATAAAAATATTATTATTATTATTTAAAGTACAAGCAGCAAAGATAAGGACCTGACTACTACTAATCAGAAGGTTTGTGGTCCCTGGTTGTTCCAGCCTACATATCAAATATTCTTGGGCAAGATACTAACCCCAAGTTGCTCTCTGATGCATCCATCCGAGTGTGAATATGTGTGAATGTATATTAGATAGAAGGTTCTGAGATGTAGAAAAAGTCCTTGTTATGGGCACGCCCTATGACATCAACGAGGTCTTTAGATTGAACTAACCAAATATCATGTTGGTCCGATTAAATCATCAAGGCTTGAAAATAGCTAAAAATGTCCAAACTTACTCCCCTTTTGTGTACAGTATTTGAATAAATTTAATGGTAAAACACTGAAATTCGCCATGCTGGCTCAGGAACACCATCTGACAAAAACTCAGTTCTAAAAATAAAGTAACACCAACGAAGTCTTTCCTGAACAAATTTTAGATTACACCAGTCAACCAGTTGGAATTGGTGTCCCAAAGAGTAAAACACAATTTTCTGTTGCTGCTAGGTGGTGCTACGAATGATTAATACTGACTGATAATGATTAATACATATTGCCATCAAGATGCATTCAGGGTCCTTATCAAACACGAACAGTTTCGAGCAGATGTACCAAATTTCATACAAGTAGCTCAAACTATGTTTTAACTTCATTAAAATACTAAAGCTGGTTTCTTCTAATTTTTTTAATTAGTTCTCCAGGATTCCTCTTCAAGGACATTTAAAGCTCTTCTTTCAGTGTCAGCTGTCTTTTGTTCTCTGTTGTTTCTCTCGCAAGATGATCCCACGCAGCTTTAATAATGTTGATGCCCGGGGTGTGGGGAAGGACAGTCGATGAATGATAGTGGGTATGTGTTTTCAATTTACTGCATTGCTGGTGTGTTCAGGATTACTGTCAAGCTGACAAATGAAGCCGTTACCAATAACGCGAAATTCCTTGTGTGTGTGATTCTGATTCACGCGCCGCTGCAAAAATTCCCACAGTCGTGAAAGCAGCAGAGATGATGCTGCCACAGATCCGTATTACCTCGCTAGCAGGTTGTAAGCTAACTGAATAGAGGCAGCAAAGTGCGAGCAGAAGGTGATGTCCCACCCTTTTTAACACAGGCTGAGCACTCCGTGGTTTTCATCGACTCTTCACAGGCAGGTCTAACTTCCGAACTTTGGCGACATGACGACGCGGTCGGAGAGAGAAAAAGCCCAGAAACTGAATGAGCAGCATCAGGCCATTCTGTCCAAACTGCTGAGAGAAGAGGATAACAAGTACTGTGCTGACTGTGAAGCTAAAGGTAAGCCCGGCAGCCTCTGCGGCTAACCTTGGTGTCACAGGTGTGTGCATGACAAGATGTAACGAGGAGGGCACCTGTCCGTTAAAAGGCACAGCTAGCATCATATTGTAAGGTTATTCTGATGGGAGTCACTTGTGTGCAGCAATGCTTGCATCCGACCTTTAGGTTTGATGCTTCATATGAACTGTGTAAACCTGACGAGTCCTCCCCGTTCATATCCATGTTATGAACAATGAGTCATGCTACGCTACTGGTTTCTTAATTACATTTAAGCCAAGTATAAATATTATTGAGCGACAGTTAATTAGAAATAACTGAACAACACACAACTTCCGCTTTGTTTTTTTTTCTTTTAAAGTAAAGTCGTTATCCAGCGCTTTTATTATTTGGTTCTTTCCATAATAATAATAATAATAATAATCCTAAGATAAAATAAGAAAAGAAAATATATACAATATACAATAACACATACTCTAATACAAATACTTTAATGCAATTCAGTTGATTTGTAGTGAGAATATATATATGTTAGTATTGAGATTCAGCTACAAGCCAAGTTGTGATTTTGCAGTTTCACAAAAGGGGCATCGCTAATAATTTTCTCTATTTTCCCTTTTCAATTTGTATTTCAGTTTTTGAAGTTTAGAAATCCACGCCTGGGCTTTTATTTTGAAGTTGAGTGGTTAATAGTTCCGGTCTTGTGTTGTGTAAGTGTGGCTAACTTGAGGCGGTTTTCGCCCGCAGGTATCGGTGTCACGTCCTTGACTGGTTTATTTATGAGCGGAAAACGCGTGTCTCCCGTGTAGACTCCACTGACTTAGAGGTGTCGTTTGCTCGCTGAATGTCGAGGAGAAAAGCACGTGAGCTCAGATACTGCTGCAGCGCACACCTTGCTTCTGGCTAGGCATGCCTTCCTGCGAGGGAAGCCCCCTCTCCAAACTCCATTCAGAAAATTGAAAGCTTAAAATTCCCTGGAGTCGAGTGTAAAATAGAGTGTGATGGAAGAGGTTTCATTAAACCTTAAGAGTCGCTCTTTAATTCGGCATAAACAACAACTGTAATGTATGATGTCAAAATTGCATGCATTTAGTATATATTATTAACAAAAAAACGTATAATTCTCACAGGACAGCATTTCCCATAGGCTTTCACTGTTACCTAAGCACCCTAAGAGAAAGTCCAGCCCATATATGCCAGTCAGTAAATGTCCAAGCATGACATTTCCAGCCTTTTCAGTGGTGATTGAACGGCTCTTGTTGGGGCTTCCTATGACTGAGATTAGATGCCTTTTGCGTCATCATGGTTCTTCTACCATCTGACATTTGTAATCCGTAGTAGCAGACCTCAGTGAGTCTCATTGATCGTGTTGCTGCTCCTTTGTTTCGTCATATCCTCCTCATCCTTCATGTTGAGCTTAATCTATTTCATGATTCTTCAATGGTGATCTCAGTAGTTGGCGTCAGTGCACTATGGAAGGGAAATGTACCTTAACCTTAATTACCTCTGTTTGTGTAAGTGGACTAGTATGCAGTATTATTATTTTCTGTGATCATCCTTCCTCTGTGGAATAAGTTTTGGAAAGGTTTTATTTTGGGAAACCTCTGACCGAGGCATCTCACATCAGACTGGAAACAAACTGTGTAAGTGCTGTAAAACAAACTGTGTAAGTGCTGGTGTTTATTAAAGTGGGCCACAGGGATCCGGTCATGATGCTCTTTCGTAACTCTTGCCAAATTTGACCTTTATACTGGGCTAGAGGTTGGAAAGCAGCCATAATGTTTCTTGTAATGTGGGCCTATATATTATAGAATGTGAGGCCGGACAACTTCAGTCAGTACTGGTCTCCCAGTTCATGAAGCAAACCAATGTACTGGAGTTTACAACAGAAGTGCTTATCTTACTTGTTTCTAATGCACTTATTCCCCTCCATTCCACCTGCTGAATCTCATTTTAACCCCTGCTTATGGAGGGACCAATATCCAAAACTAATAAACAATTGAAAATGTGACTCAAAAATATGTAAAATGTATTAAGGGGGGGGGGAAACTTCACACAGTATCTTACCGATTTATGTTTTTGCATCTTTGGTCACGTGGCGGACCTGATTTTACTGCACCTGGCAAAAACAAAATAATAATTAAATAAATAACTGACTTTTTTTTTTTCCATGGCCTCTCCGAACTCCTCCCACACCCGAGTTTTTGCTTCAGCCACTGCCCGAGCCGCATTCCGCTTGGCCTGTCGATACCTGTCGGCTGCCTCCGGAGTCCCACAGGCTAACCAAGCCCGATAGGCCTCCTTCTTCAGCCTGGTGGCTCCCTTCACCTCTGGTGTCCACCATTTGGTTCGGGGATTACCACCACGGCAGGCACCAACCACCTTGCGGCCGCAGCTCAATGCAGCAGCTTCGGCAATGGAGACGCTGAACATGGTCCATTCGGACTCAATGTCCCCAGTCTCCCTCGGAATGCTGTTGAAGCTCTGCCGGAGGTGTGCGTTGAAGATCTCGCGGACTGGGGCCTCTGCTAGACGTTCCCAGCACACCCTCACTACGCGTTTAGGTGCACCAGGTCTGTCCAGCGTCCTCCCCCGCCACCTGATCCAACTCACCACCAGGTGGTGATCAGTTGACAGCTCAGCCCCTCTCTTTACCCGAGTGTCCAGAACATATGGTCGCAGGTCTGGTGATACGATTACAAAATCGATCATCGACCTACGGCCTAGAGCATCCTGGTGCCACGTGCACTTATGGACACTCTTATGTTCGAACAGGGTGTTCGTTATGGCCAAACTGTGATTAGCACAGAAGTCCAATAACAAAGCACCGCTCGGGTTCAGATCAGGGAGGCCGTTCCTCCCAATCACGCCCCTCCAGGTCTCGCTGTCGTTACCCACGTGAGCATTGAAGTCTCCCAGCAGGACAACAGAGTCTCCAGGTGGAGCACCTTCCAGCACCCCCCCCCAGGGACTCTAAGAAGGCTGGGTACTCCGAACTGCCACTCGGCGCATAAGCGCAGATGACAGTCAGGACCCGTTCCCCGACCCTAAGGCGCAGGGAACAAACCCTCTCGTCCACCGGGAAAAACCCCAACGTACCGGCAGCAAGCCGAGGGGATATAAGAATACCCACCCCAGCCCGCCGCCTCTCACCAGGGGCAACTCCAGACTGAGACAGAGTCCAGCCCCTCTCCAGGAGACTGGTTCCAGAGCCCAGACAATGCGTAGAGGTGAGCCCAACTATATCTAGCCGGTACCTCTCAACCTCACGCACCAACTCAGGCTCCTTCCCCACCAGAGAGGTGACATTCCATGTCCCTATTGCCAGTCTTGGCAGCCGGGGGTCGGTCCGCCAGGGCCTCCGCTCCTGGCCGCCGGGTGTGAAGGCTGTATCAGAGTTGGGAAGCCTCACATTACTGGGCTTATCTTCAGAGAAGGAGGGAATATACACATGTGAGATTAGTAATGTTGAGGAGATGCTGATTAATTACACCATTATTCGAATAAGTCAAGGAAATCCAACACCCGAGCAAAAACTCGGGTGTGGGAGGAGTTCGGAGAGGCCATGGAAAAAGACTTTCGGACTGCCTCGAAGAGATTCTGGCAAACCGTCAGGCGTCTCAGGAGGGGAAAGCGGTGCTCTACCTGCACTGTGTATAGTGCTGGCGGAGCGCTGTTGACGTCGACTGAGAAAATTGTCGGGCGGTGGAAGGAATACTTCGAGGACCTCCTTAATCCCACTGACACGTCTTCCGGGGAGGAAGCAGAGTCTGGGGATGAGGGGTGTGACCCACCAATTTCCGGGGGCGAGGTCACTGAGGCAGTTAAACAACTCCTTGGTGGCAGAGCCCCTGGTGTCGATGAGGTCCGCCCCGAGTTCCTGAAGGCTCTGGACGTTGTAGGGCTGTCTTGGTTGACACGTCTCTGCAATGTTGCGTGGAGATCAGGGGCAGTACCTGTGGACTGGCAGACCGGGGTGGTGGTCCCCATCTTCAAGAAGGGGGACCGGAGGGTGTGTTCCAACTACAGGGGGATCACACTCCTCAGCCTCCCCGGGAAAGTCTATGCCAGGGTGCTGGAGAGGAGGGTTCGTCCGCTAGTCGAACCTCGGATACAGGAGGAACAATGCGGTTTTCGTCCTGGTCGCGGAACACTGGACCAGCTCTTTGTCCTCTCGAGGATACTTGAGGGTGCATGGGAGTTTGCCCAACCAGTCTACATGTGTTTTGTGGACCTGGAGAAGGCATTCGACCGTGTCCCTCGGGGCGTCCTGTGGGAGGTGTTGCGCGAGTATGGGGTGTCTGGCCCATTGCTACGGGCCATTCAATCCCTATACAACCGTTGCAAGAGCTTGGTTCGCATTGCCGGCAATAAGTCGGACTCGTTCCCGGTGGGTGATGGGCTCCGCCAGGGCTGCCCTTTGTCTCCGGTTCTGTTCATAATTTTTATGGACAGGATTTCTAGGCGCAGCCAAGTGGCGGAGGGCTTTCGCTTTGGTGGCCTCAGAATCTCATCTCTGATTTTTGCGGATGATGTGGTTCTGTTGGCTTCATCGGGTGAGGGCCTCCAGCTCGCACTGGAGCGGTTCGCAGCCGAGTGTAACGCAGCGGGAATGAGGATCAGCACCTCCAAATCTGAGGCCATGGTTCTCAGCCGGAAAAGGGTGGAGTGCCCACTCCGGGTCGGGGATGAGTTCCTGCCCCAAGTGGAGGAGTTCAAGTATCTCGGGGTCTTGTTCGCGAGTGATGGGAGAAGGGAGCTGGAGATCGACAGACGGATTGGGGCTGCGGCTGCAGTAATGCGGACGCTGCACCGGTCAGTCGTGGTGAAGAGGGAGCTGAGTGTAAAAGCGAAGCTCTCAATTTACCGGTCGATCTACGTCCCTACCCTCACCTATGGCCACGAGCTGTGGGTAGTGACCGAAAGAACGAGATCGCGGATACAAGCGGCGGAAATGAGCTTCCTCCGAAGGGTGGCTGGCCTCTCCCTTAGAGATAGGGTGAGAAGTTCGGCCATCCGGGAGGGGCTTAGAGTAGAGCAGCTGCTGCTCCACATCGAAAGGAGCCAGCTGAGGTGGTTCGGGCATCTGGCAAGGATGCCCCCTGGGCGCCTCCTGGGCGAGGTGTTCCAGGCATGTCCCACCGGGAGGAGGCCCCGGGGCAGACCCAGGACACGCTGGAGAGATTATATCTCTCGGCTGGCCTGGGAACGCCTTGGTATTCCCCCGGACAAGCTGGAGGAGGTGGCTGGGGAGAGGGAGGTCTGGACCTCTTTGCTTAGGCTGCTACCCCCGCGACCCGACTTCGGATAAGCGGATGAAGATGGATGGATGGATGGATAAATAACTGACTAAGAACTAAGACAAAACAAATGAGTCTGTAAAAGGATTTAAAAAGTGTAAAAGTTTTGTGTCTTCTTTATTTATTTATGTATTTATTGATGATTTGAGCAGTTTCAGTCCTCCACAGATTCTGGTCTATTACAGATATGTTTATTGGCTGTATGCTGTTTGATATATGGCCATATGATTTTCTTTCTTTCTTTCTTTTTTCTAAATTGCAGAACAAAATAAACCCTGTGAGTAATGGAGAAATGGTGCCAAAACAGGGTTTGTCCATTTATGGTTCTTCCAACTAAAATAAATAAATTTTTCCTCTTTGTGGGATATTTTTAGCAAGGGAAAGGGATGTGCCTGAATGCACCTGACAAGTAAATAGCAGGGTGTCGAAGTCAGCTGTGAGCTCTCCAGATGGATTACCATTTTTGCAGCTGCTTAGCCTGAGTTCTGCTGTGCAGCCTCTGTGAACCTGGTATAGCAGCATACGAAACAGTCCTCTAGCTGCTGCAGAACAAAATAAGGACTACCGTGACAGTGATTGGACAGTGAAAGCCAGTACAAATAAAGCTGCTGTGGTACCTGGAAGCAATGGAGAATGGCCTTGTTTGCAGTTCTGTGTTGTTTAATGTCAGCTAGTTTGTTTTGCACAGGATTTTTGGTGTTAATGTGTGTTTCCCATGTGAGTTGACTTATTTCGTTGTTCTTGTAAATCCAGCTTAAGCGTTTGTGTGTGTGTGTGTGTGTGTGTGTGTGTGTGTGTGTGTGAGAGAGAGAGAGAGAGAGAGGGAGACTGGGCTGCTGAATGCAGATTAATGAATTCAGCAGGCATTCATTATTTATAGTGTGGGTGTACTCTAACTTTTTTATTTGTTTTTGTCTGTGTCACTCCTGCAAATCCCTATCCTTAGGTTTCTTAAATGCAAAGTGCTTATAAATCCAGGTCTTTGTTCTGAAATGCAGCGATTCTGTATACAGTGTGCTAAGAGGATGGGGTGAAGGCTTTGTTTTTATATTAAAGTACCTGTTTTATTTTTGCATGTTTAACTGGCAGAATTAATCAGAACATGACAAGTAGACCAGTGTTCCAGTGGGTCACTACTGAGTCCAAAAAAAAAATCTGAAATTAAACCAGTTGAGGCGGTTGGGGCATCTGAGCAGGATGCCACGTTGGTGAGGTGTACTGGACGTGGTCTATCAGGAGGACACGCTGGATACAAATACACTGTATTGCCAGAAGTATTCACTCGCCCATCTAAATCATTGAATTCAGATGTTCCAAACACTTCCATGGACACAGGTGTATAAAATCAAGCGATTGTGAATGACAGCAACTCAACCATGAAGTGCTAGACCACCTTAAACCACAGAGTGGGTTAGCTGATGCTGAGGCACATGTTGCACAGAGCTCTCCAACGTTCTGCAGAGTCAATCGCTACAGACCTCCAGACTTCATGGGGCCTTCAGATTAGCTCAAGAACAGTGTGTAGTGAGCTTCATGGAATGGGTTTCCATGGCTGAGCAGCTGCATCCAAACCTTACGTCACCAAGCACAAAGGATCGGATGCAGTGGTGTAAAGCACGTTCCTAAAGTGACCAATTATACTTTACCAACCTGTCTGGGTTTGGTGGTGTCCAGGAGAGTGGTACTTATGGTTGTTGTGCTTAGTCTCTTAGTGTGAGGATCTCTTAATGTTTCAGCACACCAAGACATTTTGGACAACTTCATGCTACCAACTTTGTGGGAACAGTTTTGGGAAGGCTCCTTCCTGTTCCAGCATGGCTGTGCACCAGTACACAAAGCCAGGTCCATAAAGACAAGGATGAGCCAGTTTGGTGTAGAAGAATTTGACTGGCCTGCACAGAGTCCTCATCTCAACCTGACAGAACACCTTAGGGATGAATTTGAGTAGAGACTACAAGCCAGGACTTTTCGTCCAAAATCAGTGTCTGACCTCATGAATGTGGTTGTGGAATGGTAAAAAACTCCCATAAACACACCCTAAAGCTTGTGGAAATTCTTCCAAGAGGCGTTGAAGCTATTATAGCTGCAAAGGGTGGGCTGACATCATATTAAACCCTATGGATTAAGAATGGGATGTCACTCAAATTCATATGTGTATGAAGACAGATGAGCAAATAATTTTGGCAATATAGTGTGTCGCCCAGCTGCCTTTCGACTTGGTCTACTTCCCCTGTGACCCAGACTTGGATAAGAATATAGATGGAAGGATGTATAAATGAGTGAATGGTAGTAGAAAGTTTCTCACGTCCCACATGAAGACACAGTCGGCAACACTACCTAGAAAACTGTCCACTTTCAACAATAACTGATTCAGCCTGCAGTCACTACAGCACAGAACTGGCACCTGACTATAAAACTATATAAAGTCATAACATTTGACTGGTTCCTATTGTGATAAGTCTTTCAGGTTGCTATGTTTAATATAATGCTTAGTAGTAACAGTAAGTATTGAAACTTTAAATGGCACATAAACTGTAAGTCAACACACATTCCTTATTATAATGAACAAAACCCACACAGACTCATCATGTAGATAAAAACCCAATGTAGTTTATTTGTATGTTTCCCGCATACAAAATAAATGTGGTACACAAAAATCCTGGGGTCCGTCTCTGGTTGTTTCACTCTGCTTTTCTCATTAAGCCACTGACTGCCCTTAAGTGTTCATTAAGCTTCATTATGTATGAGCAGCAGCCCTGCAGGGACATGCATGCAGCTCAACATGTATTACAGAGAAAGGAAATGAGTCATCCTAACATAGAGTGGACCTTACAGCGATAAGCAGTGTTAGTTAGGTTTCTGTAGTCGGTTATTGAGATACATCATCGAGGTAACAGCAAAGTCCTGGATGTGGAGGGTCATGTGAGGCCACAGGTATAAACTCCTGGGCAGTAAATAATGTCTTTTGACTGGATGTCTTTAAAATACTCCTTTCGGTCAACCAACAGTCCAAAACCCCAATTTCTTTGCAATACTTCACATAGAGTCATGCTAGTAACTGAGGCGTTGTTGTTGCATTTTGAGCAAAGAGAGCTGTGGCTTGCTTTTGAATATAAAGCATCATTTCAATGTTGTTTGCTAGTAATTTGCAGTATAATGTAAAAATGTTTTTTCTTTTTAACGATTTATGCTATATGACATTATTTATCTTATTTATGTTACCAATTTTCTGCATTGGTGAGACTTTATAAAGGTTTAAACTGGCTCCTTCTCTCAGTAGTATATAGTGTATTTTACAACATTTGAGGTTGTCATTAGATGAAAAATAAAATAACGCAATCAAAACTGAGAAAAATGTAGTTCTTGTTAAAAATTAAATGTCTGGTACACAGTCTCTCTCTCTCTTTTTTTTTTTATTTTTATTTTTTTATTTTTTATTTTTTTAACCCAAGTCAGCATATGGCTCATTAGTATTAAATCTGTGAAGTGTGACTTTGGGAGAGCTTCCATTTAGTCTTCCAAACTTTGTGGCACAGATGATTCTTTGATGAGTAAAAACACATTTGGGCTCAGCTGATGAGGAGCCAGGTGAGCTAACACACTATCCTCGTCCCACCTGGTTTCCTGTGGCTGAGTGTGGAGGAGCTTCCCGAGACTTGGCTGGGGATTTAAAACTGAAAAACTTCCGATCATTCAATAGGAAGGGTGTACCATTTATGCAGGCCTCATCTCAGTACGCTCCACGGTAAAATAATACTTTAAAATCTTTTGATAATCCACAGTGGGCTTTTTGTCCGTACAGGACTAATTGAGGTCTGAAAAGCACGGAAGTTGATTTTTAAAGCGACCTTGACTGATTCTATTCACAACAAGTAAGTATTATAGTTTTAGCTATTCTTGATAAGAAAACGTGCTAAACAAACAAAACTAGAGTAATGGCTTAAAGCTCTTATTTATTTCCAGCCTTACTGTGACTCAGTTCCACTACTGGTTCATATTCAGACTTGAAATGATCCCAGTGGCCCCAAAACCTGATCTATTGATTTGTGGTTTCCTCTGCAGCCTGTGGCATGTTTTATGTAGGTTATTTAGAAAGTGGCAGCATCCAGTCGGACCCTGTGAGTCATACTGTCACAGCTATTTTTATCCAAACACACTGTGGATAAAAAGCTTTAGAAAGCTGAACATTTAGACACTTGAATGATTCTAGATTCCAAACTGTTTTTAAATTATACTTAGATCTCACACTATCAGTTACCAAGTGCAAAATCAGCCAGCTGCCATTGCAGACTGTAGATGAAAGATGGATGTAGCCTAGGGCTGGGCCATCATTTTGGGCAACAATAGAAAAATGAAATATCGCGATAGAATATGGGTAAAACGCGCATGCGCAGTGCCTTTGTTTTCATACGCACACGTCGGAAAAAGCATGGCAGCGAAAGCAAATCCTTGAATGAAACTGATGAACCAGAAGTGGTTTGTAAAAACGCTGCAACTTCAGTGGTGTGGAACTAGTTTAGCTTTCGTCCGTCAGATACACAACAAAGCACTATTTTTGGTAGAGCATGCTAGCAGGCCGTCGTTATTACTGTGTTTTGTTTTTTTGTTTTTTTTTGGAAAATACGGCGCACTTAAAATCAATCCTTTGATTTTTCTGAAAATCGACAGAGCCACTTATAACCCCGTGTGCCTTATGTATGAATTCTGGTTGTGTTTACTGACCTCGAAACAATTTTATGTACACGGCGCTCGAAAATCTGTCAAATGTTTTAGTACGACTTTGCTAAGCTACGAACCCGGACTGCTTGATGGATTGTCAGAGCATTACGGCTGTCGTAGGCAGGAGCCTGCTAACACATTTGGATGTGAGGCTGAAGTGCCTATAGTTACACAGCTGATCTGTTACCCTGTGGCAACCTCTGGTCGCTAGGAAAAATGGATATTCTGAGCAGTAGTGAAACTTAAGTGTAATGCAGAAACGAAGGCCACCTTCAGAGTAAAAGTTGCACCTCTTATTAAGAAAGCACAGCTTTTACAATGAAGTAAATGTTCTCCATTTCCAGTTTGTGTCATGCTTTTGACAGTTTTGCTACCTCTTAGTAAGTAGTTGGAGAGGATGTGCAGACAAATTAGCACCTTCCATGCAAACTATGGACAACCATGGCTATATGCTAACAACCAAAGACACTGCAAGGAGCTTTTCCTTGAACCGTAAACATCTTTACAACCAGCTTCCTCCAGCAACATTGCAACCACTCACAACAGTTTAGGAAAGTTGTCAGATAGTTAGTAACTGGATCCTTGGACCAAGGCAAGCTCACTTGGTAAGCTGCATTCACAAACTGCATGCATCCACAGACTGAGTTACCAGTTAGCAGTAACAGGATAGTGAAATATTCAACTTGTATAAATACTCATCAGACTTCTTGGATATTTTTATGACACACCAAGCCACAATATTTGTCAGAAAACTCCTGTAAAAATGCCCCAAAATAGCAAAAAATATCACAAAGAGGTCCAGTGCCTCTGATTAGCAGAGAGGGGTCCTAACAGACAGGAGCTGTGTACACCTGTCAGTAAAAGCAGCCATGTTTCTAACTTTTCAACCTCAATAGAATCCAAACAGGGGAGTTATAAAAAACTCACCTCTTATGCAGTTTTTACAGATGGGAAGAGTATAGATAAAAGTCAAAGTGTTTTTGAACCAGGTGGTAACCGTTCAAGTTGAAGGTAAACGAGTGTGGTGGATCAATACATTTTTTTTCTTATGTGTTACGTTTACATGTTCTTCTTGTGCTCTGTTTTCTCACACCACCAGAAAACACACTAGGTTAATGCTCTCCTTCCTGGAACAGGGTTAACTTCCTGGTAATTGACTGGCAAAGTGTTCATAGCAGAAGAATAACCTTTACTTTGGGCCAAAGACAGTCCTCTGAATCAGATTTTAACACATTTAACGTAATAATCTTTTATTTATGGATCCCTCTGAATGAAAGCATGCTTTGGGAAGCACTTTTGTGCTGTGATTTTCTTTGAAAAACTGTTTTTCTCCTCTGTTTTTGTCGCGTTTGTGTTTCTTGATTAAGACCACTGGGATCTCCAGTAATGAGTGAAAATGAGCAGAACAAAAAGACTCGGATGCTAATCTTTCCTATCATTACCTTCACTTTCAGTTTATGTAACAACAGCAGGAACAAAAGGAGGTGTCAGTTCAGCACATATGGGACCATGTGTTGTTCCCAACTGTGACAGCAAAGTGTTTTGATTTTGCTACCAATCTGATTTGTATGTGTGGCCAGCTCGTTTCTATAGCAACTATCTGTAGCAGCTCACTCATTATACCATGGGAAAATGACCAACCCAACTTGATGTTGAAAAATGAAAGATAAAATAATCAAAAGTGCTGCTCGTCACATGAACCTCTGTGGTCATTGTTATCCATGTATCCTGTGTCTCTATGTTAAGTAGCACTGGGGAAAACCATTTCTAGTAGAAACTGACATGGGCGGGAATGAGAATTATTTATATTTAACCTTTAATTTGAACTTTGAGCTAGATCTAAAAAAAGAAAGGAAAAAAACATTACATTTTTGTCTCAGACAGAAATTCCTAATATTTCTTTGTTTGTGAGGAGTTTTTGCTTTTTGCCGGATATAAAAGTCGATTGATTTTTGGCTGCTAATTGTTGAATAGGAAACGTGACATCTGGAAATGCTGACATATGATTATTTGATGGAAAAGGATTGCACTTTTCTGGCACCCTTGCTACTCCTGGCGGCACATTTGTGTTTGTGCAAATATGACTTGCATGTAGTTACTGTTTAAAATATGAAAAATTGGTTTCACTGCATTATTGAAGGATGTAATCAATCATTTAGTGGTGGATCTGAAGATGAAATTGTAAAATGTTTTTTGAGCTTTAATGTTTAATGCAGTGCACTGCAACAGAGCTCCACCCATTCATCAGTGGGCAGATATTAGCAATTTGCTTATCTACTGGTATCAGTATTTGTAACAGTTGATAAATGAAAAACATAATAAGGACAAGGGAGAAACACCCTTCAACCACATGTTATGAGTGTTGATGTTGCACAGTTTGTCCAGCAGATGGCACTTTGCAACTTTGCTGTTTGGAGTGCTACAAAAACGAGTGCAATAACTCCAAATAACAAATGTTAGGGAAATCTGTTTATGTTGTGTGTTTCTCAAAGGAAAAAAGATGGCGACTGACATTTTGGAATGTCAGATTTTTAATTCACCAAATATTGATATCTGTCCTAAAAATCTCACATTAGTCGGGCTCTGCTCCACACCAAGAGCAGAGGCAGTGTATTAGAGTTTATTGATGTGGAAAACAAGCTTTCACTCTGTAGCTGATTGACCACTCGGAACGAAGAGCTCCGGTTTCATTCATCAGTTTGTTTTAAGGCTTTGGTGTGATCAGGTGCCATCCATCCTCCGTGCTGCCTGCTGCAGTCAGCGTATGTTGGGTGTGGCAGCCATTCTGTGACCACTGCAGAGCGGTGACTCACCTTAGCCTCTCAGCTGTAATTCCACCCTCAGACCTGCCTGCTGTCTACGCACGCTGCCCTACATCTGTGTGTGTGTGTGTGTGTTGAGACAGTGGTGCACACCTTATTGATTGTATTTCATTTGCCTGTTTGGCCTGGCAGGTCAGTCTATCTACTGCTTAGTGGATTATAGACTATAATTTTAATTTTCTGTTTTAACACAATCCTTTCATCAGTGTAAGCAGAATCTACACACACCACGTGCACACACACACACACTGCCTGACTACGCGTCAGTATTATGATTTGTGGCAGGCGGTGCTCTGAGCTGGCACATGCTCTCTTGTGCTGGCGCAGCGGATCTTGGCAAGCGCCCGTGGGGTATTCAGCACTTTGACGACCTGTCCTTGGTACTGCTCCCCTGTCATGCACATCAAATACTATGGCACATACACACACTCACTCAGCTGGGCTCAGAATCTGGTGCCCACACACCTGTACTTGTACACATTTTAAAGGTGTGAAGGGCAGACTAGTTTTGTAGTGTCCTGTCAAGGAGACAGCCTTTGGTAGGCTGCAGCGAGGTGGTACAGCATCACAAAGCAAATGTAAATTTAATCTTAGACACGTGAAGAAGAAAAGTGCAAGTTTGGTGTTATTTTTGTGTCTGTGTGAACAGCTTCAAAGTGAGAAAGGGGGACATAGTGTTACTGCTGTTTAGGAATCTGCAGATGCTGGCTATAAACCTGTTCCTAAAAACTAAATCGGGTTTGTCTAACTGCTCTTTCTTACAAGCCAGCAAAGTCTTTTGACTAAAACACTAATTTTATTTTGCAAAACCCAGAATTTGTCTGGTGCTTCTCTAGATTAGTTATGTGAGTTACTTTGTGGTGCATTGCGTTTTTGTGTATTTTAATAGATTAGTTCACACAACCAGCAACTCCAGGTATTTGCAGGCCAAAATCTGTGAGGTGGTTTTAAAGTGTGTAAAATCAACAAAGGTAATGCATACCGTCAACTTCCAATTAGAGTTGCTGAATCAGAGTCGTGCTTCACTTTCCCTGAAGCAGAACTTTGTCAGCTTAAACTGCAGACGGAGAGTCGGGGTGGCCCCGGCAAATCTTTCTATTTGTGAGGATTTGCAGCACTGATGGCATGAGCCAGTAGGTTGAAGATTCTCCTGTCAGTGTGATTTCTAAAGTTAGCTGTCTTGAAATGTAAATGTGTAAAAATGTGTGTGCCATTTTTGTACAGAGTCAGAGCTAGGGATCCAATTAACCTTCAGATAGCTGAGCTGTAACTAGATTTTTGGCCAAAAATGAGAATTTTGATGTAATGTAAGACAAATATAACACATGTAGCTAGCAGGGATTGACACTATTGCCTCACAGCAGGAGCGTCCTGGGCCTAACTGTGTGGAGTTTGCTTCCTTCCCCAGTCTAAACGCATGCATGTTGGGTTAATAGGTGGACCCACAGTGACCATAGGTTTGATTGTGAGTGTGAGTGGATGTCTGCCTCTGAATTTGAAAAATGGATTGCTATTTAGTTTGAAAGATATTAATGTAGGCCTCTGTGGGTCACCTGTGCTCCTGGGTGACTGAGGTACAGGAGCAGCAGTGGGAGGTGCGAACGTGTGGCTTTGCACATAATCCTGCATCTTCAGATTTGGTGCTCTGTATTGCACATTAACAGCAGATGTATGTGTGACTGTCCTTATAAAATACGTCCATGTTGCAAAGATTGTTGTCAGTAGTTTTTGATAACATGGAGCTCTGCTGTAACGTCGTACACAGATCTGGCCTGTACTGTCTCTAATGAGAACAACAGGAAATGGGCTCTGCTGTAGTCTCCTACACTACCTTCTGTCACCAGCAGATGGAATACTGTCTTCACTTTATGCTTTTATTCATTAAGTGTATAAAATAAATAGTCATGTATTGCTCAGGACTGTCATTGCTCTCATTTATCCATTTCATGTTGAAAACATAATGAGACCGTCCACATGCCAGACTTGTGGACCTGTTATTGTGTTTGTGTCCCCTGTGTGTACGCCTCTGTCTGTCTCACTCTTTATAACCTGCGATGATGCTTTTTATGGTTTATCCATCTGTCCTGATTTATTGACTGTCTGCACTCTAATGTTCCACCATTAGTTTGAGGACAGGGAATAAGAGCAGATGATGGCTTTTTATTAGATTTTGCTCTTGTTGTTATGAAGAGGAAATACTGTTGGAGGGGAGCTCGGTTCTCCTTGAGGATGCACTCCTTCCTTCTTCCTCTTCACTGCTGACACAGAGTCGCACTAATGGGCCAGCAGGGAGCAGCACAGCGCTTCTTTATTTTCCCCCTCAGCCTCCAGTCTCTTATTCTCCACTCCAATACTGTACTGAAGATTCTGGCAGTCTTTCAATGATTTACTAAGAGGGCATTTTATTAATTAGAAAATGGGGGTTGTTAACCTTCTTTAAATGAGACTGCTGCTGAATTTCAGCACAAGGATGGTGCGTTTTCTCGCCTCGGGCGCCATTCAGCCTCTGTGCACTAACATTAGCATTTGTTTTTGGTTCCTAGAAAAGAAAAGAGAGCAACTAAAGTAGATCCATGCATCCATACATAATTAAAGGAGCCATGAATATTCTGTAACGATTTGAGCTTTCGAGGTGTTAATAGGGCATTAAGACAAAGGAAAGCAGAGTGAAAGATAAATGAAAAGGTAATTCAAATAAGAAGGAGATACAAGGGTGGTTGTGACTGTGACCAGGCAGATTTCTGCAGGTCAGGTCCACAGAGGCTGCCTCTTTGCAGCCACTAAAGCGTTAAACTACAATTTCCAGTGCTTCCCTAAAGGAAAAGGAGCACTGGATTGATCTCCACGGAATACACCTGTGGCCACCCTGCCTGTCACACACAGCGTTTACGCACACTTGTCACTCGTCCTGACTGTCCTCAGGTTGACAGTTGGGGCTTTAATTTCATGCTCGGCTGACTGCCCACCTCCCCTTGCAGTTGGGAAGTTCCTCTGTCACTCATCAGGGCTCCTCTGCGTTGTGTGTGCATGTGCGTGTCACAGTGGAATATTTGCCTCTGCATCTTTCTGTCTACACATGCTGCTAATAATGTGTTAATCTGTACATATTAGTGTGTGTACTTGCTGGGGTGGCTGTCTGTGATTGCTTGTGTGTAGGTGTATCACTTAGCTTTTATGCATGTGCAGCTGTGTGTGTCTTTTGTGCAGGCGTGTTTTTGTGTCTATTCAGGTCAGCAGTCTACAAATTGTGTGCGCTTGTTTGGGGGAGGGGGTGCAGGAAACTCCTTTTAGCTGTCTATTTTTGTCCAAACTTCAGTGCAAATATAAAGTTTGTCAAGATGAATCTACACGAGACAGGGGAACAGATACTAATGCTGTGGCTCATTCATGTACTGATCACTTCCCAGACATTATATCCATCAGCAGAGGTAAAGATTGGAATTAAAAATAGGACAGCACATTAGTGGTCAGTAGGTTAATGGACACTGACCAGTGTAGAAGGTCGGAGCTCATATATCAGAGTGGCCTTTAGTCTGCAGGGCCGAAGCTCTACTTTTAGATTGCTAAACCAGCCGGTTTTACATTACACCAAAGCATTTTTCTTCTTCCTTTTCCCCCCTTTTTTGAAGCATAGTACCTGTGAGATTGAGCTTTCCCTTTTTTGCAGTTAAACGTGCATAATTGATGTTTTTGCCCACTAGGGGGCAGAGGAGGAGCTTTTGGAGATAAAACTGACACAGGATTTCCAACAGAAACCTTCTTAGCCACACTGGCTTCAACCAGCATAGGAGTGCAGCAAATTCATTTTGCACTCAAATATTACCAAGCTATCATACAGTTGCTGACAAGAGTGACGCACAGCAGGGAGCTTATTTTCTACTTCACCACCAACTTACTTGCTACCCACTGCCTCCTATAATTTAGTGGACCGGTATCATAAAAAATTGCTAAAGCAGTATAAAGTTGTAACTTGCTTGTTTGTAAAACTTGTTTGCCATTATTGGACAACAGGATGATTATAGAAGCTTAATGAGATTCATTAGCTAAGTTAATAGTGGTAGCTTTTGAAGGGGTAAATGGGCAGATTCTGCGCTTTAAACATGAGGCGTGTCTTCTGTTAGCTTCAGATGTCAGAATGCCTCGTTGATGAATGACAGTTTCAGCTTAGAGGCTCATATTTTGCTACTGCTGGTCCAGATTTAATCAGTTTGTGGGCTGCGTTTTCCCTTTTTGTGTTTAAGATCTGTTTGTAAAAATGTTGTAGCCAATTATAGTTCAGATTTAAACTGAGTTAACCTTGCTTTTCAGCTGGGTTGCACACCTGTTGTAGGACTCAGCAGTATGTTTGACACCAACAACCTTGTATTGTACATTTTAACTAGGTTAAGACAGACTCCATGTGGGTCCTTTTTCAACTCGCACAAAAGACTGAATTTCTAGGATACATTTAGATAAAGCAGTAAACCTGATAAGATATGCACAACTAGGCAAAGCCCCAATTTAAATAAAGTTGGTCAGCAGTCAGATTTTGCTGCTGCTCTGGAGCATATTGTTAAAGAAAGACTGGCAAATTATAAAAGAGGAAAAAAACATGGTAACATCCCAAGTTTTGTGCATGAATCTTGAAAAAAGACCTGCTATACAGATGAGAAAGTCAACTTGGTGTTATACTTAATAAGCCAAACATTATAAACACTGATAATCTGTGAATTATCCCTTAGTCATATCTAGGGCTGCCACGATTAATCGACTAGTCACGATTACGTCGACTATTAAAATCGTCGACGACTGATTTAATAGTCGACGCGTCGTTTGAAGCTTTGTAAGATCCCAAAAGACACAGGAATAAGTAGTAGGATTTAAGAGTGTAATAACGGACTGAAACAGAAGATGGCAGCACTGCATGTACAAGGATGCCAGCTGCTGTTAAACCCCGAAGAAGAAGCAGCTGTGTCCCAGAATTCATAGCGCGGCCCAGCTTAGTTTCCAACAATGGCGGTAGCTAGTTAGTTTTAATATTACTCTTATTATTCTTTCTGGGTCACAAAATAAACGTTTAACATATTTTCAGGCGAGAATGTAGCTGTGTAAACCTCAAATATCTGCTCAGTTTATCAAGACACCACATATTTTCAAAAGCGCTCCGACATTTTCGGAGACGTCTGTTACCCACCAGCTCGATAGCTAGCCGGGGTTCAAGGCTCACTAGAGCCCGTGAGAACACCGGACTCCCGGGAAATCGTTTTCAAACCCACTGCCGTCTTTCGCTACTAAGGTTAAACATGATATATAAGTCACTTAGATAACTTACAAATGTTATTGTTTGGCCTTTTTTTGGTATTTTATTTGTTCCTGAGTAAATCGGTTTGGCTGAGATTAAAGTTATAGTTTTTACACAGCTGAATAAACGTCAAGCAGACAACTGAGCATGAGATGCTCGAGAATCTACTCCGGTGTCCTGTTATATTTTAGATAGCAAGAAGTTTATTAAACTTCACCGAAACAATCTGCAAATTTCATTAAAATTTAATAAACTACCATCTTGTCTTTATTTTTAGTTAGCACCTTAAACACTTAAAGCTGTAAGCTAATGATAGTTATATAAGAGCAGATGCTGCTGGTGCAATAAGCTGTACATTTTACAATGGATGCATGATCTGATTAGTTGACTAATTGCAAAAATAATCGGTGACTAGTCGACTATCAAAATAATCGTTTGTGGCAGCCCTAGTCATATCTCCTGTCAAGGTATAGGTTATATTTAGCGCTGTATACACTGAAAGAGACACGAGATCATGTAGTACTGGGAGGAAAAAAAGTGTGGGTTGTCCAGAGTTAATTGAAGTTGCCACTAATAGGAGCAGAGGATACAGTTGATTGACAAATGACAAGGTGGTAAATGCAGAGTTACCTAGGTAA
Source organism: Copadichromis virginalis (assembly GCF_057382275.1). Classification (NCBI taxonomy): domain Eukaryota; kingdom Metazoa; phylum Chordata; class Actinopteri; order Cichliformes; family Cichlidae; genus Copadichromis; species Copadichromis virginalis. The sequence continues at coordinate 29,818,347 of NC_140630.1, forward strand.
CCGCAGCTGTCCACTAATAAACAGCTGTCGTCTACAAAGTGATGAATAATGAGTGAAACACTTCATATATGGACGTGACTTTAGACAAACAATCAGACAGTCAGTTGTGTGAAATGAAAGTCGAAGGGGTAAAGATGTGAAAGAGTGAGAAGTCTCAGAGACGCAGAGACTCCTGCTCACAAGTCAGAGCATCAAGAAACATCAGTGCAAGCCACTCGTCATTGCATGGATGAATGTTATTGGCTTCTAGAAGTAGTGCAACACAGTTAAGCATTCGGGGTATAATTTGTATGAGTTTTACTTTTTGACTAAGCACAACCAGACTCTAAAGCTCTGTGGATTTTCAATTTAGAAATACTCACTTTTCAATTTAGAAGTCCTTCCTCTTCACTCCGAATTCCTTCTGTGAAGAAAGCCTGAGTGTATCTGGATGCTTTGCACTGCACTGAAAATTCATTTCCAGCCTCTTCAAGCACTGTGTTTTCTGTTGTGTGTAATTAGACCTCAGGTGAGGCTGTCGCACATTTTGTACTGGAATATTTTTGAGAGAGGTTATCTGAGAGCAGACCAAAGTGAAGTCCAATAGATACTGATAGATATCCAGCAGATAGAGCCCAGCTTACAATAGCTGAGCTGCTTGATTTGGGCTTAACACTCAGTCATCCCTGCTTTAATGCTCCTTTAGGCCGTCTAGTGCATTAGTGCCACTGCATTAACACACTGATGCTCTTAGCCGAGACAGTCAATCCTACTGCACTGTGTGCTGCTGCCGCCATCCAACCAGCGCTGCCGCACCACCATAATGTAGCCTAGACCCAAAGAAGTTGCACCTTTGTGCGTGCTGTGTTCAATGCCATTTTCAGTCCTTGGATTGACAGATAGTAAGCTTCATGGTCTGGAGAAGGATGGAGCCAAAGATGACGCTGCGGGACTGTAGCCACTAGCCCATTAAAATGATTTGACTGTCATTTCCATGCCATCTCCTATTCATCTCCATGGAGATTTGGCTGAGCTTGGGTTGCTTTGTGCCATGATGGATGATGCATTTGCACAGATTTCTGTGGGAAGCTCTTACCCTGAGTTTACTCAAAAAAAGATATTTTAGAGAACTGACTAGTATGCACAATTATATTAGTATTTGGGATTTCAGAGGGCTTGATGTTCTACGGACTACTGTATATGAACCTTTTGTCTGAATTTTCTTAATTTTCCTGAGAAGAAAATTGGTGTGAAAGTAAGGCAGAGCTTAAAAAAAACAGTGCTGTAATTCTTTTCAGTGTTAACAGACTCTTCAAATTTGTGTGCCGAGCATCTTGGCTCCCAGACTACAAAGAAGCCTCTCTTCTTCCCCTTGAATGTGGTCGTTCTGGGCAAGTGCAAAATCTTTTATCTTAACACATTGTTGAACTGTGCATGCTGCATTGTTCGGAGCATGTGGAGGATGCCCTTAGTATTCTGCCTTAACTACATTGTTCAAATTGTGCCTATAGTACAATCAAGCAACGTTAGATGATACCATTATTCATCGTATTTTTTTTATTTTATTTTTTAAACAATAGGTCGTTGATTTAAAATGGAGGTTCTTATTGTTATCTGACATTATGCTTAAAAGGGATATTGCACTTCCTGAAGGCTCTGGACGTTGTAGGGCTGTCCTGGTTGACACGCCTCTGCAATGTTGCGTGGAGATCAGGGGCAGTACCTGTGGACTGGCAGACCGGGGTGGTGGTCCCCATCTTTAAGTAAGGGGACCGGAGGGTGTGTTCCAACTACAGGGGGATCACACTCCTCAGCCTCCCTGGGAAAGTCTATGCCAGGGTGCTGGAAAGGAGAGTTCGTCCGTTAGTCGAACCTCGGATACAGGAGGAACAATGCGGTTTTCGTCCTGGTCGCGGAACACTGGACCAGCTCTTTATCCTCTCCAGGATACTTGAGGGTGCATGGGAGTTTGCCCAACCAGTCTACATGTGTTTTGTGGACTTGGAGAAGGCATTCGACCGTGTCCCTCGGGGTGTCCTGTGGGAGGTGTTGCGGGAATATGGGGTGTCTGGCCCATTGCTACGGGCCATTCGATCCCTATACAACCGTTGCAAGAGCTTGGTTCGCATTGCCGGCAATAAGTCGGACCCGTTCCCAGTGGGTGATGGGCTTCGCCAGGGCTGCCCTTTGTCTCCGGTTCTGTTCATAATTTTTATGGACAGGATTTCTAGGCGCAGCCAAGTGGCGGAGGGCTTTCACTTTGGTGGCCTCAGAATCTCATCTCTGATTTTTGCAGATGATGTGGTTCTGTTGGCTTCATCGGGTGAAGGCCTCCAGCTCGCACTGGAACGGTTCGCAGCCGAGTGTGAAGCAGCGGGAATGAGGATCAGCACCTCCAAATCTGAGGCCATGGTTCTCAGCCGGAAAAGGGTGGAGTGCCCACTCCGGGTCGGGGATGAGTTCCTGCCACAAGTGGAGGAGTTCAAGTATCTCGGGGTCTTGTTCGCGAGTGATGGGAGAAGGGAGCAGGAGATCGACAGACGGATTGGGGCTGCAGCTGCAGTAATGCGGACGCTGCACCGGTCCGTCGTGGTGAAGAGGGAGCTGAGTGTAAAAGCGAAGCTCTCAATTTACCGGTCGATCTACGTCCCTACCCTCACCTATGGCCACGAGCTGTGGGTAGTGACCGAAAGAACGAGATCGCGGATACAAGCGGCAGAAATGAGCTTCCTCCGAAGGGTGGCTGGCCTCTCCCTTAGAGATAGGGTGAGAAGTTCGGCCATCCGGGAGGGGCTCAGAGTAGAGCAGCTGCTGCTCCACATCGAAAGGAGCCAGCTGAGGTGGTTCGGGCATCTGACAAGGATGCCCCCTGGGCGCCTCCTGGGTGAGGTGTTCCAGGCATGTCCCACCGGGAGGAGGCCCCGGGGCAGACCCAGGACACGCTGGAGAGATTATATCTCTCGGCTGGCCTGGGAACGCCTTGGTATTCCCCCGGACAAGCTGGAGGAGGTGGCTGGGGAGAGGGAGGTCTGGGCCTCTTTGCTTAGGCTGCTGCCCCCGCGACCCGGCCCCGGACAAAGCGGATGAAGATGGATGGATGGATGGGATATTGCACTTATTTCTCAACTCATATAAATAAGGAAACGTTATGCAAAAGTAATGCTCATTATTTGAAACTGAGGCTTCAGATTGTTCTGAAAAACAGGTTTCCAAATTTTTTTTAATCTGATTTTGAGACGTCACAGACTGTGATTTTAATTATGTGATGGGCAGAGATGGGCAGTAACGCGTTAAAATAAATGCGTTACTGTAGTCCGATTACTTTTAAAGTAAGGGGTTACTATTGCAAAAAAGTAATTGGATTACTGTTACTTTCCCGTAAGCATGCTGCCTTACTGCGTTATTAAACCGACACTTTGTGAGAGTGTCTCATGACACAGTTTTTGACGTTCGTGGCAGCAGCAGACGTGTGTAGATCAACAATGGAAAACAGGGAGTGTGGGCGAGAGTACGACGCAGCATTTAAAGCTCGGAGGTACTGACATTACTTTTGAGTTTGATTCTGTAAAAAGTGACAAAAACATTAGCGTCTGCTGTACACTCTGTGGGAAGAAAATTCATTCTACAGCGAAAAATTCAACTTCAAATCTGAGCAAGCACTGAGCACGCTGCCACGGGAATGTGACATTCATAGAGAAACCCCCGGATCCCGCCTACTGACATGACCGCTGCGGCACCGGGCAAACCTCCACCGGCCCCTCTCCTGCTAAGCAGGTGAAAATAGATTAACCTCCTAAGACCCGAACTCTTCCACGGCATGCATTTTTAATTTCTCTTTGATATTTGGGCATATTGGGACCTGATGAATGTAAAAACAAAGAAATACCAAATTTTTGTTTCTAAGAAAAATGAGAGCTACATATGAGGATATTCATTTAAAATTTTGATAGAACAGTAGCAGAATAATGTCCGCGTAAGTGGATATCAGGCCCTTGTAGAGCAAAATTAAGTATTTTGGTCTAAATAACCCAAATTGTGATGTCCACATACAGTGGGGCAAAAAAGTATTTAGTCAGCCACCGATTGTTCAAGTTCCCCCACTTAAAATGATGACAGAGGTCAGTAATTTGCACCAGAGGTACACTTCAACTGTGAGAGACAGAATGTGGAAAAAAAAATCCATGAATCCACATGGTAGGATTTGTAAAGAATTTATTCGTAAATCAGGGTGGAAAATAAGTATTTGGTCACCTCAAACAAGGAAAATCTCTGACTCTCACAGACCTGTAACGTCTTCTGTAAGAAGCTTTTCTGTCCCCCACTCGTTACCTGTATGAATGGCACCTGTTTGAACTCATCATCTGTATAAAAGACACCTGTCCACAGCCTCAAACAGTCAGACTCCAAACTCCGCCATGGCCAAGACCAAAGAGCTTTCGAAGGACACCAGGAAAAGTATTGTAGACCTGCACCAGACTGGGAAGAGTGAATCTACAATAGGCAAGCAGCTTGGTGTGAAAAAATCAACTGTGGGAGCAATCATCAGAAAATAGAAGACATACAAGACCACTGATAATCTCCCTCGATCTGGGGCTCCACGCAAGATCTCATCCCGTGGGGTCAAAATGATCATGAGAACGGTGAGCAAAGATCCCAGAACCACACGGGGGGACCTGGTGAATGACCTGCAGAGAGCTGGGACCAAAGTAACAAAGGTCACCATCAGTAACACACTACAACGGCAGGGAATCAAATCCCGCAGTGCCAGACGTGTTCCGCTGCTGAAGCCAGTGCATGTCCAGGCCCGTCTGAAGTTTGCCAGAGAGCACATGGATGATACAGCAGAGGATTGGGAGAATGTCATGTGGTCAGATGAAACCAAAGTAGAACTTTTTGGTATAAACTCAACTCGTCGTGTTTGGAGGAAGAAGAATACTGAGTTGCATCCCAAGAACACCATACCTACTGTGAAGCATGGGGGTGGAAACATCATGCTATGGGGCTGTTTTTCTGCCAAGGGGACAGGACGACTGATCCGTGTTAAGGACAGAATGAATGGGGCCATGTATCGTGAGATTTTGAGCCAAAACCTCCTTCCATCAGTGAGAACTTTGAAGATGAAACGAGGCTGGGTCTTCCAACATGACAATGATCCAAAACACACCGCCCGGGCAACAAAGGAGTGGCTCCGTAAGAAGCATTTGAAAGTCCTGGAGTGGCCTAGCCAGTCTCCAGACCTCAACCCCATAGAAAATCTGTGGCGGGAGTTGAAAGTCCGTGTTGCTCGGCGACAGCCCCAAAACATCACTGCTCTCGAGAAGATCTGCATGGAGGAATGGGCCAAAATACCAGCTACTGTGTGTGCAAACCTGGTAAAGACCTATAGTAAACGTTTGACCTCTGTTATTGCCAACAAACGTTATGTTACAAAGTATTGAGTTGTATTTTTGTTATTGACCAAATACTTATTTTCCACCCTGATTTACGAATAAATTCTTTATAAATCCTACCATGTGGATTCATGGATTTTTTTTTCACATTCTGTCTCTCACAGTTGAAGTGTACCTCTGGTGCAAATTACTGACCTCTGTCATCATTTTAAGTGGGGGAACTTGCACAATCGGTGGCTGACTAAATACTTTTTTGCCCCACTGTATGTGGACGCCAGGTTCTAGGAGGTTAAAGAGTGACAAGACTTGGTGCCGCTTAAGCTTTGATTTTATTTATTTTTTGCTGTGTTTTACTTGCATCTATTTGAAAGAGCGAGTGTAAACACAAAAAATTATTTTATATGCCGGAATATGCAGAAAATAGGTTTAAATGTTAAACACATTTCTTCAAGTCAAAGACTGTTGTACATAATGTCATTTTCACTTGATGCAATGTGCATAAAGTTAAAAGATTAAAACTTATAAAACAAGTTTTAAAAAGACACTTTCTCATTTCATTCAATTTTATATGATGGATTATGCAGAAAAAATAGAGTTGGGCTAAAAGGTATTCAGGTTGTTTATCATGTTTTTTAAAAGTAATAAAGTAACTAATTACTTTTGAAAATAAGTAATCATAAAAGAAACTGGAAACTTTCTTGGAGAAGTACTCAGTAATTAGTAACTAATTACTATTTTCAAATAACTTGACGAACACTGGTGACAAGTTTGTGATACAAGAATAAAGTTACGTTGAAACCAAGCACACCATTGTTTTTCTTGTGACATTACCAATAAGTTTGATGTTGTCACATGGCCCTCTTCCTATTGAAAAAACAAAAGTTGTATCCAAGATGACCGACTTCTAAATGGCCACCATGGTCACCACCCATCTTGAGGAGTTTGCCCCCTCACATATACTAATGTGCCACAAACAGGACTTTAATATCACCAACCATTCCCATGTTATTACGGTGTATCCATATAAATGGCCCACCCTGTAGTTCTATAGTTCTTATCGATAGTTGCTGCAAAATGGCTCCACAGTGGCCCCTAGAATATTTCAAAAGAGCAGTGCCTGTGCTTTGTTTCATCTATGGGTCTGAAATCATGGAGCTATAACCTAAATCCAACAGGAAGTCAGCCACTTTGAGTTGAAAGTGTAATTATGGGGTCATTTTCAGGCCATATAATTTAACGAACTCCTCCTTGGGACTTTATCAGATCCACATGGCCTACGGTGAGTGGATTCTTAAGGCCTCAGTCATCTTGAGAAGCGTTTGAGGTTTCATGAAACACCGCCGTCATGGCTGCACGTCAAGTTTCGATCATTCGCCGTGAAGAAGGAAACTGCTATAATTTTGACCCTGGAAAGGTTTTCAAAACCACTTTTCTAAACTCAAAGCTGCTTTCATTGTGTTAAACACTGTTTTCATGATTACCTTTCATACTTTCAAGTAGGTTCTAAATTAAATTTAATAAATTTAATTAAAACTTTAATCACTAAATTGAAGTGAGAATGCATACAATAAAATTCAAGACTTTTTTTTTTTTGTCTTTAAAAGACAGACACTGACACAACCCTAAACGCCTAGGATGGTATCTTTCACTTTCAGATTAACTGCAGCCATTCTATTGACACATACATTCACATTTAATTGGCTTTTATATGTAATAAACTGCATGGGCTCTAATCAAATGATATCCATAAATGAAAACCACACGCCTTCATGCTTTTCCTTCAAGATTTAGGGATTCAGAATATTACTTCCTGCACCGTTTTGATAAGAATGTCTTTAAAATGTCTCAGAATATTATAAATGGCATTTAGCACATTCTGATATACTAAAGTGAGTGAGACAGTATTACCAAAGCAAAACAAGGCTTTGATTCTTGGTGCTTGGATTTTATGTTTTTATGTTTTTTAATTTCTGCTGAAACCTGATGGTGTACTTCACACAACTACAACACTTTGTCAAAGACTTTGTTCAAATTGTTTCTTGTGAGTTTGAATTTGTGTTGATTTGACTTTGTTAAAGCTGTTCACAACCTGCTGTTCTTTGTTCACTAGCAAACTTCTTCCAAAGCACGTCACATAAACTATAGTGGCAGAAATATTCACTCAACAATCCAAATCATTGAATTATGGTGTACCATTCACTTCCATGGCTACAGGTCTATAAAACCAAGAACCTAGATATGCAGAATGCTTCCGCAAACATTTGTGTTCAAGTGAAATGTTAATGCTTCAGCTTACCAAGATATTTTGGAAAATTTTATGCTCCCAACTTTGGGAAGATGTGTATATATAGATACAAACAGTGAGTTGATACCATATTAACTCCTATTGATCAGGGAAACAAAGTTCATATTCTTGTGAAAGTAGACAAATACTTTTGAAGTAGTGTAACTAACCACTACAAAAACCAGAATTTTAATTCAGTTGAATATTTTTTTCATATAGCTTCAAATCACAACATTTTGAAGGCACTTTATATTGTAAAGTAAATACAGTAATTCAGAGAAAACCTCATCAAACAGACAACCCTACCAAGCATTTGGCAACAGAGGGAAGGAAGAAACCTCCAGCAAAACTGGGCTAAGGGAGGGCCAGTTATCTTGTATCCACGGCTTGAAGTTGCCTCCCACCCTATCTCTAGGGCTGAAGAGAGGTACCTCATTTATCCTCAAGGTTATTCTTCCAAAGAACAAACCTCATGGCTTTTGGTGTTTTTTAGAACGTTGATTGACTGGTAAATGAAAGCTTTACCTTTGGGCTCGACACTCTTGTCACTCCAATGGTGCGGTACAGCACAGGTGCTCGGTTCTGTACCAAGCTCCTCCTTCCCATCCTTCATATCTCTTGTTCTGTCACATCTTAAAAGTGTTCAACTTGATCCACATCTGGCGCTACTAGGGAGGATGCTTAAGTCCACTGAACCTGTGTTTATTAAAGCAATTGGGCAGACCTTATGCTTTGTGACATTGTGTGTTATCATGTAGACCTTATAAAAGGTTAAACTCTGGCAATAAAAATATGCACACAGTTAGTAAATAGACTCGGAGGTGGTGCCAATTAAATCATGACTGATTCCTTTAAGTGGCTACCAAGACAATTCCTCACTTGATATAAGGCTGGTTAAGACCACTGGTCGATCCATTGTCCATTGTTGCTATATTCTGAGCCTAAAATTGGTAGCTTTATCTGACATTCATTTCAGAGTGATTATCCTTAACTGAAAATTCCAGGAGAGCAGTAGCTTAAAAACTGTTCAAACCAGTGGATAGCAGTGATTTAAGGGCCATGCTGGAGCCTAGAAAATCTAAAAAATAAATAATTTCACAGTATGTAGCAGCAAGTGCCAGGTACAGGTACCTTTTCATACTTGAAAGCATAGTTTTGTAGGATGGTGGTGGGGTAAAGAGCTTCAAAGAGAAGAGTACTCCTGGCTTGCTTTTTCATTTCAGTTGTATTTCATTGATTCTTTACTTCCTGCTGTTCTTTCACTTCCACAGTTTTGAGTTTATTTGGGTTTTTGAGTTCCTTTGCAGTCTAAATTGTTGAAAATGATTGGGATCAACTCACATGCAGCAGCAAGTCACTTAAACTACAACACAGCAGGAGTTTTACAATAAAACTGCAACCGGAGTAATTCATAGTGGAAATATCCTCTTTTCTTCTTTTCCATTTCAGGGCCTCGGTGGGCGTCATGGAACCTCGGGGTGTTCATGTGTATCCGCTGTGCCGGCATCCACCGCAACCTGGGTGTCCACATCTCCAGAGTCAAATCTGTCAATTTGGATCAGTGGACACCTGAGCAGATCCAGGTATGCAAATGATGCTCCCCATACTAGTACTGCTTTTAAGGCTTCTTAATGCATTGATATAACTTGTACCCCGTAATCTGTTATTGTTTAATTCTTTTAATGATCTCTGCCACTTACAAACAAAAGCTCACTGTATTTCTTTTTGTAGGTTTTAAATCTATGTAGTAAAGATCACAAATAATAGCAAAAACCTTAAGACTCATTGTTTTCACTTGTTGCTTGTGTGCAACCTGTTCTGCTTTCAAGGATGATTTACATTTGAAATTAGAGCATTTGGAACAAGGCAAATGGTCAAAATAGTAAAAACAACAGGAGGAAAGATTTATTATTTAGGTTTTTGAGTCTTTTTTCTTTCTTCTCATTTTTCATTCAGGCAAAGGCAAGAAACCCACCTCCAAATTATACGAAACATGATCCTTATGATTTTTTTTAATTACAGTTATCAAACAGTGATCTGGTTCATTTATGTTTCAAACATAAACAGGAGCTGCTGGTGCTTAATAGGGGTGGGAATAGAGAACTAGTTGGCAATAATACACCCTCAGTCTTTTCCTTTTATATGTACTGGCATGTTTCTTTTTTATACTTAAGCATACTTAAGGTTGCTAAACACACCTGAGTTGCCTCCGAGCATTTCAGAGACAATATAACAGCTGTCTTTTAAAGTTTGTCAAAAATCAAGAACAGACGCAATAAAGTATGGGCTCTATCAGAAAAATTAATAATAACATTTAAAATGAATAATGTCTTGCCAACATGCATCACTAAGGCCTAATGCAGCGTTCTGTTTTCATAGTAGATTCTACAGTCCTCATATAGTGTCCTAGCTCACTGACATTCTCATTTCTTTCTGTACACACATTTGCTGTGTGTTTAAAAACCTTTAATTGTTTTGTTTTTTTATATTTTATTGTGTGTAATCCATTTTTCATAAACAACTATTATCCTTCTGGGCAAAGGACATTAAAGATGGCAGGAAAGGAGGAATGGAGACCGCAGAGAAGGTGGTGAAGGAGGAGGTTGGTGTGAGAGTGGAGGATGCTCGGAGGCAGATAATCTGCTGTTGCGACCCCTGAAGAGAGCAGCAAAAAGAAAAAGATGTATTATACTATTGTTGTATTTAGAGCTGGCTCAGCCAAAAAAAGAATAAATAAACAGCCCTAAGACATGTTGGCATGAGCAAATGCTAAAAACCCAGATGGTACCCCCCAAAAAAGTGCATTTTAAGGGTTACCTTGATAGGTGAAGTTATGCATATACTGCAAGGTCACTCTGTATGCACTGACACAGCCTCAGAAATCCACTGTTTAGTATGCATTCAGTGTTTTTACACACACACACACGCAGCCATGTGCAGTACATGCACAGCAGCATGTGTGCAAATGCACATGCAGAGGGAATACAGAGAGCCTAATGCTAATTTGTAAGTGCGGAGCTGTGTTTTGTGGATAACTAGCATATCACATTGATTTTATTTCACACTCTGTGTTTGTGTGTGTCTGTGTACATCTGTGAAGCTCACACAGCAGTACTCGCTTGGTGTGTAGCAGGGGAAAGGTGTGTGCCTGTGCGTTTCTCCCGTGCTGTGCCGATCCATCAGCTGAGTGCGAGTGGAACGGGGCTCAGTCTGAATGTTAATCACTGTTTTCAATGACTAATTAATTCTGGATGGCTGATTATTCCGACTCCGTCTCCTCCACTTCTCCTATCATCACCCCATTCATCACCCTCCTCTTAATTTAGCCCTGACACATACGGCCAGTGTGTCTTTCACTTGGCATGTGCGTGTTTGTGTGCGAGTGGGAAGGAATCTGCAGCAAATTGAGTTGAATGCAAATGTGAAGTATGAAAGAACTCGCTGTGTGTGTTTGACAAGGTCTTAAATGTGTTTTACCGACTGCCTTTTCTGTATTAATGACACAGTTTTTCCGTCTTTTCTCTCTCGGCTCTTTTTCCTTCCTCCCCTCCTCGTAGAGTATGGTGGACATGGGCAACACCAGGGCCAGACAGCTGTATGAAGCCCACCTACCGGAGAACTTCAGGCGACCACAGACGGACCAGTATCCTCCTCCTGCTGTCTCCCTCACTCTTTTTTTTTATTATTCTCAGCCTCTATTCTCGTAAAAACAGATGCACTGGAATAAAGCATCGCTCTCACTGAACACTTTAATCACTGCTTTCATATTACATATGCATTAAAACTGCCAACTTCAGTACACACAGATATAAAAGCCTCTGTTTCGCCACACATGTCGGGATATCTACATGCAAATATAAAAGCTCCTGTCATCATGTAGCTACATATAAACTCTAAATGTCACCATAAATAAGTAGTTTATGCATTATACCACCATACAGGTCAAAGGTTTGGACATATCACATTATATCAAGCACAAAACTTTAAATATTTCAGTCTTTGGTTTCATAACTGCTTTGTAAACTCTCCATTCATCAGCCAGCTTCATGAAGTCATCACCTGGAGCTCTTCCAGCAGTCTCAAAGGAGTTCCCATATATGCCGAGCACTTGTTGGCTGCTTTTCCTTCACTCTGCGCTTCATCAAAAACCGCATCACTTGGATTTGAGGTGATGGGGCAAGTGACCTGACGCAACACTCCATCACTCGGCTTCTTTATCAAATGGGCCTTTAAAGAACCTGTGGGGCTGTGTTCAGGCTGCACAGTGGAGACACTGGGCCATTAGGTCTCAAATCAACACAAGTCTTCTGCCCTCCAATATGCATAAACTTTTATGGTATAACGTTTGAATATATAATGGTTGCCGGGAAATTTTAGCTTCATATATCAAATCGTTTTAAAGAAATATTTTTTTGGAAGGTGGTCCATCAAACCACTTTGAGCCTTTTTTTTTTCGCACGTTAAAATCTATGACAGTGTTTACACATTAAATTTTTCCCTGGCCTTTATTGTTAGAATCAGAATCTGTAATTTGGGACAAATGCAAAAAAAAAAAATGTTTGAGTATTGGTTTGTTTAAAATTTGGAGCTGGACTCGGCTTTTTCATATTTTAACCAGCCGATACTCATTTTTTGATGTATGTGAGATGCAGAAAAAAACAACTGGATTTGAATTGAAAATGCAGAATTTACAGCACATTTTAATTTGCAGGGTTTTTTTTTTTTACTGTACAGTAAATTCCTTATGTCCCAATAAGGAAAGATTTTTTTAAAAAAGTGGTTTTATAATTAGTAATTGACTGTGCCAGTTACCTGTTCAATTTATTTTTACTACAAATCCCTAAAATGTTTAAATATATTGTAAGTGATTTTATTTTTTTGTGTTTCTGCAAATACTGATAAATAATCAAAAGTCAGAAAGCTTTACAGCAACAAGATAAAGATGCAGTCCTTTTTCATTATGACGTTACAATCTCAAATCGAACTCATTGTGGTTATCAGGCTTGAGCTTCAGCTGCACACACATCGCCACACATCATTTCCACACAGAGGCTTGCCACTTCTGCATCTTTCCGCACATTTAACCGGGACATATCGAGCAGTTTGTGTTTATACGCAGAGCTGTAACAGCGCTTTCCAGCTTGCCCTTTTCCAAGATACAAGACAAGACAGCTGTGTGGTTAACACACCAGCATATGTTCATATTTCCACCAGCAGACCAAAATAAATAATCTCCCTGTTTGAAATGTTCCTCTAATACCCTATCTTGTATCTGGCAGGCCCATTTGTGCGGGTGGTCATCATTCTTCACTCTTTTGAAGTCCATTAGTTGCTCTGACAGCATCGCCGCTGGCTGAAAGCAGCAGATAACAGACCCAGGATTAGAGGAGCTCGCGCCTGAATGTGGCTGTTTCTGTGTGTACTCCTCTGTTTATACTCACGCAGCTTCTCAGCCCTGCTGTTTACTGTGCTTATGTATATAAATGACGAAATGGACTTTGAGTCCTGTCTCTGTATTTTGTGTGTGTGTGTGTGTGTGTGTGTGTGAGTTTGAATGCATTGATATTCATAGATGCAGGCGTGTTTTACACACGTATGGACTAAAATGGGATTTGAGATTAATGTTGTCTTAGAAAATGTTTTAAATACTGTTTTAAATAAAAATACCAGTAATGCAGCAGTATTTTATCAAGTTAGTCACATTTGAACATGTGCTTTTACTTTAAATGTTTTAATCTTAGACCAGCTTTTTTGTTAGTTATCAATGTGGAAAAAAAATGAATTATATGAAACTAACAGGTGCATCAAATGTGTAATTTGTGGTGATTTTTGTAGTATTAGGTTTTGAAATTGAAAATAGAAATTGAAACAGCATGTGGGTAGCGCAGATGAGGTCTTTCTGTTGATACTTGGTAAAATAGTCCCCAGTATTACAGTGTTATAAATATGAAATGAGTTTAATTGTGACCCAGACTTTGATTTTATGTCAAAGAACAGCAGTCGCCCTTATGTCAGAATCCCTGCCCCCTTTGGTGTGTTTTATCGGTCTTTCATGAGATTTGTGGTCACGTGTGCCTAACCACCGTGTCACCAGGCCACACATTTATCCACTACAGCCGTGAGTGCCATGGTTGGTATCTCAGTGCAGCATCCTAGTTCTGCTCTGCTGTTTCTAGTCAACAGTAATAAATAAGCAGTGTGTTTGAGACGCAGCCACAGCAGGCCTCCTCTTCCAGCCTATCTAGCAGCTCCACTCGTGCGGGTGGTCATCATTTTTCAATCTTCTAAAGTCTTTTACTTGATCCGACAGAAGCGTCACTGCTGAAATAGGCAGATAAGAACGTCAGGATTTGCGGCACAGCAGCACGCAGTTGTGTTGGTTTGTGTGTTTAGGGAAAGATAGAGTGAGAGAGTGAGGTTGATTGTTTGTGTATCCTCACTTATCTCACTGTCGTGTGCGTGTTTTTCCTTTGACATTGTTGGGGTTCTTAGTGTAAATGTGTTCTCCTATTACCTCAGTTGTTCGTGTGCCCCCCTTTTTATCTGGGAAAAGTTTGCTGATCCATCAAATGGAGTGAACATTATAAGTCATGTCACTCGCAGCGTGTGGCAAAGAATCAAAATCCATGTCTAGACCGAGCGTCTTTTATTAAACTTCCTGGTGATCATGAAATGGAGAGACGAGCATCGCACATATGGAAATCAGACATGTTAATAGTTTGTTTTTGTTTTCTTTTACATCATTTTTTTGCCCTTTTTAAAAGAGAAACATTATAACTATGCCCAAAAGTGATACATTCTAGCAAATTGGAAAAGTGGAAGAAAATGGATGGATGGCTAAATTGTATATAAATTTAAATACTGTATGGGTTTCAAACGTAATATTCAGTACTGTGCAAAAGTCTCGAGTCAACCCTTAATTCTTTTTATAGTTTGCTTCTAATGAGCTGACCTTTTAAGGTGGTGTTGAGGCATCTTTTTCAGGCTGTTTTTTTTCCCCCACTCAATAAACGTTTTTTTGTTAGTTTGTTTGTTAAGCCACTTAAAAGTGACCTGTTAATCATTCGAGCATAAAACTGGACCCAGGATGAACCACTGTTGTATCTACACAGAACAGACAACCTGGCAGAGAACCGATTTTACATGTCTGTCACCAAAATGCAAAATTTGTTCCCATTTCTTTGGCTGATTTTATGAAAACTGTTAAAGACAACATTTAGACAGAGGAAATCAGGAGAGAGACCAACAGCTGTCTGATTCATTCAGGTGTCCGACTCCAATTAACTGAAATCCTCTGCAGTATTACGCTGTCTATTATTCTCCTGACATACAGCCTTCTGTTCATGGCCCAAACGTTTAGCTGCCGATTGTCAGCAAAGGGAACTTTTCAAATCTCTTAGCCCAAACCTTGTGTTCCTGCCCCAGAAGTGGTTAAAGACTTGTCATCTGAGGCCACTACTAGAAAGCCTTCTTGACATAACTTTTACTGATTTGGAATCTTGTGTTCTTTATTTAGAAAACACTTTTTTGATGAATTTGCTTCCCTTCAGCTCTCAGTCAACAAATGTTCAGGCATCGATCTTCTAATGGTGCGCTCACTTTAGATCTGCCTCATCGTGTTTAGGATACAATTGATCCAGTTTCTGCCGGGCCCTTTTACAAACACTCAGTCTAATCAGGATTTAAAGCTGACAAAGCCCCTCTTCACTCTTTCTGACACTTTCACTTAGTTGTGATTAGAGCTGGGTGATAGAACGATAACGATATGTATCGCGATATAACTATTACTCGATAGAGAAATTAAGCTATCGCGATAGACCTCGCCGCTCTTGTCCTCTTTAAAAAAAAAAAAAAAAAAAAAAAAAGTCAGCCAATCCAAATTAAGTAGCGCAGAGCCGAACCAATCACAGCCGCAGCGTCACGTCGCGTGACTTGTTACCTACAGCACAAGTGCCAAGCCGCATGTGTGTTTGTTTGGGAAGCAGCCAGCGGGTAATGGAGCCAGCGCGTAATGGAGGAAATGAGTGTGCCGACTAGAAAAATCAACCGAGCGTGACCGAAGAGAAAACAGATGATGGTTCCAACGTCGGAGAGATTGTTGAACGGAAGAGCCATAGAAGTTCCGTAGTGTGAAGGTATTTCGGCTATTTCAAGTCTGACAAAAAACAGAGTAGCGTGCACTGTAAATTGTGCCGAAAGCAAGTCTGGAAATACAATAAACTGGTGCATGCGTCACACTGTGCGCCACGTTATTGTTTCGGTGAAATGAATTTCTACAATACTGTTACTGTTAAGTCTACTCTCTGCAGTGTTTAAATGCTTACATATACACACAGTTACTGTCCCTCCACACTTACGACTCGGTTCTGCTTCTATGCCGCAGCTTTGTTTACTTTTTCCCACCGAGGCTTCTAGACTTCTGATTGGCCAACATTTCTGCACGGTTAGGAATCTAGCGCCACCTGCTGCTTTGGCATGTTCATAGCAGCGTTTTCCTTCATTTCTGCCTTTATGTGTGGACGGATTATTTTTTAAAACGAAAACGGAAAATCTCCGTTTTCAAAAATACCCGTGTACGTGTGGACGTAGCCTCAGTCTCTGACTGGAAGCGCTAATTCGTCATTCGGCTTTTGTCAGACTAAAGTAACTGTTAAAACTGTTTGAAAAGCTCAGCTATACAACAAGGAGAGATTGAGAATTTCCTTTTAGTTCTCAGTTTATTTGATATTGACAAAAGTTAGTCAGTTTTGTCTGTTCTTCTGTAAAACAAACTAAGATTTATTTTTAGAATTAATATTTTGTTTCTAAGTGGAATTGACAATTTAGTCTGTTTCGTTTGTTCTATTTTGAAACTTAAACGCTTTAGCGGCTGCCTTTTGTTTAGTTTGCAATATTTGCCTTTATTTATCTGAAAAAGTCTCATGTTCCTTAAGTACATCTACCCTGTTGAACTTATTATGGGAAATAAATACTTAAATAAAAACAAGCTGCTGATTATTTCACATTTTACTTGTGAGCAACGGCACATTTAAATCTTACAAATATAGTTATTTGGCTTATATCGTGATAGATATCGTTATCGCCTGAAATGAAAAAAACATATCGTGATATGAAAAAATCTCATATCGCCCAGCTCTAGTTGTGATGCTGTAATTTCTCGTCAGGTTACTTGCTGAGCAAATTTCTGCTGCAGACTTTAGCGACGCATCATTTCAAACAGGTGAGCAGTGCAGTAAATATGAAATCCTTTGATTTACATCAACAATCCTCTGATAGATTGATTAAATCAAGCAATTGCATAATTGTTTTTACCTTTACACAAAGTGTTCAACATAGTTACTGCTGCTAATCTCCCAATGTGATGTCAGATTTAGGGATAATGGTCAATATAAAAGAATAAAAGTGATCAGTATTATTATTCTGAGATGTGACGCTTCTGTTACCTAGCCTCTCATCTCACATATTTCTAAGGGGCAAAAGTGTACAAACCTTTGGTTTCAATGTAAGTTGTAGCAAAAACTGCAGCTAGTGTTTCTGCTAATAAAATCCTCTGTACAGAACACCTTGAACTCTTTTCTTGAGGTGATGATTTTGAGTGGAATCTTCCAGAACATTAACTTTAGTCTTTTTTTACCTTTTTTGCATGACTCACTTTCTCTTAAGAGTCACCTCACAGATATGCGTCTCGCTGTTTTCCTTTAGAACTTGCTGATATAGTTAAAAAATTAACTGTTCCTTCCCCGATGACTAGCTGTCCCTGCACGAATACAACACACAGGTTGAATCTGTTATACTTCTGTCGCCTCTGAGTTTTATAACATAGATAAGGTTCTTATGCTGCAATGAAGTGTTTTCTGTAACTCTAACGATTGTCGAATGAATCAAAAAGTTGTGTTTTGGTCAAAAAACCTTCTAACAGCCTCCTTGTGATTTTCACTGTCTTGTTGTTTCGTGTTATCCCAATGGTGGTCCCATGAGCATTGTACAGCTTGACTTTTACTTGCTCTTGGAGGGAGCAAGTCTTGTTGGTAGCTTAGTTTTGTACACTTTAGAGATGATTCCTGAACCTATAAAGATGGTTCTGTGTCCTGGTATACCCAGTGTGCCCAGGTCAGTTGTTGCTTAACCTTCAGATTGTTGTAGAAATGTTTTTGTAGCATCATGAGCAACATCAGCTCTTTTTCTGAAGCCAATGTAGCCTCGTTTCTTCAGGCAAAGAGTCTTTCTGAAATATATGTTGTGAAGACCAGATTTAAGAGATTGCTGTTCAACAAGTAAAGTACAGCCGATCATCATCCCACTAATTGAAAACAGCAGAAATAATTACATCTTATTATCGATTGCTCATCACTGAGGTTGACATTTTCCCAGTACATAAATTCTGTCAAATATTTCATTTTAATTTATCTAACAGGATTCTGTTTTTCTTTTAGCACATTGGGATGATCCGAATGTAGAAAATCTAAACGTTTCCTCCATCACTGAAACGTTGAATCTTGTGCTTCTGACAAATATAGACACAATTGTCTGTAGCATGCATTGGCACTGGCATCAGTACTGATGCTAGTCTATGTTAAGAGTTTTTTTTAATTGCTCACTCCTACAATCATCCACTTAACCTTGTTTCAAGGCTCTACATCAGCGTCTGCTTTTGATCCTGACACACATGCTGTAATTCTAGCAGCCTCCTGAGGTCATTGTCAATTAAAGATAAACATAAAGCTTTTGAACAGACAGGAACGTTCGTCACCACACATTATCTACATCTCTAATCTCAGTGTATTCAAGTTGACGACTATTCCACAGAATACATATCATAAAGCTTATGAGTGCACGTTGTGAAAGTTTTTCTAGAAGCAAGTTTAACCAACTATCTTGAAATATCCTTGGATCCTTATTTTGGGGGATTATTAAATATTATTTAACAAAATCTCAGTTTCAGTAGTTGCTGGAACATAAAACGTGTATGCATACGACTTAAAAAAACAAAACAAAAACAAGGATTGAAAAGACTTTTTCTTCTCCTGCAAGTTTTACTACTACTCCCACCTTTGCTGTGCAGAATTCCCGTGTACACTCGGTGCATGCTGTTTCTCTATGATGCGTCTCGTGGTGTGTGTGTGTGTGTGTGTAAGTATTGTCCACTTGGATACCTTTGTGCACGGCTTCAGTCCTTAACCCCGACCTTCAGAGCAGTGGAAGTCTTTATCCGGGACAAGTATGAGAGGAAAAAGTACTACAACAAAGAGGCTTCGGCCACAGCTCAAGTGAGTATCAACAACACTGTTTGTGTTTTACAGTTTGTGAGTGTATGTTATTGTTGTGGTTCCATGCAGCGCTGCCACGGTTGGAGGCGATTTCATGTAACCTCAGTGTGAGTGGTTGCTTGGTGGCTCTTTGATTGATGTGCTTAAGACAGAAAGCAACATAAATGTAAAATGACGGCTTTTCTGTCCCTTGAGCTTTGCTTTTTTTATTGGGAAACCTACCTTTTTCCCCTCTTTAATAAAAAAAAAAAAAAAAAAAAAAAGCTTTAACAGTAGCAAACACTGCATGCCAAAGTTTTCTTTAATCATGAAATAGGATTTTTTTTTCCACCCCTTTCCTTTTCCTGAGAAACCAATGATTTCTGAAAGGCTGAAACCTGCAACAAATAGTGTTTGGCAGCTGCCGTGTTTAAAGTTAAAATGTATTACTCATCATGTTTGGCATCTTTTCCTCGCACAAGACTTGTGAATGCCTTCCAGTAGGAACTTTTCATGCCAGAACCTCAGTTTCTTTCAGTGCACTTATCTTTCACTCAGCCTGAAAAATTAGTTGGGGTTTTTTTTGTTTTTTTTAACTGCCACTGACCTTTTGTGCACTTTAATCTGTTGTAAAAAGGATGTTTGCTAAGCAAAAAATCTTTTTCAACCCAAACAATAGTCTTGCTGGATCCAATACAAAGAGTTGCTGAACACAGTTGGAGAATAACCTTTCAAAAACACTGTTATCTTCTCATACAGGTCTTTATCAGTAAGTAGATAACTGTGTTTATGTGTGTGTGTGTCGGTGTCACGACTGAAGCTCTGTGTGGGTGAAGGGAGAAAAAGGACATGATGGTGTAGGTGTGTTTGTGGGCGGATGAGTGCACATATCCTTGTCTTGTTTCCACAGAGATATCAGAGGTGCGTGCATCTCTGCATGTTTCAGTGAGTGGGCTGTTTCTGTACTGTGAGTTACTCCGTGAAGGGCGGTGTGAAACTCCACAGAAATTGGTGTGATGCAGTCAGACTGTGTGTCTGTGTTCACATATGTATCACCTTGTATACTCCCAAAAAAAGGACAAAAAAAGGAGAGAACTGGCAGTTGTTATTATCCATAAACAACAACAGCACAAAATGTCTACATGCTTTCTGCAAAGTTACGAATTGTTAGGCTAACTTGTAACTAGCCATCTTTAGCAATTTAGCAACAGAAATAATCTCATAATTTTTGGACAGATTTGAATTAGCTAGTTAACGCTAGCTTACATGTCATGGTTTAGTGAAACACTAAAATTGGACTTTTCTTAACATCAATGCTTTTCATAGGCTCATGTTTTATGTTAGAATCTGACCAAAGTTGGATTTTAAGCAGAAATACCTGCCAAATTGTCAAAGTGTGCTAGAGTTTATTTTAAAGTTTCAAATGGTGGTGTCATAATGTATTACCTTTGATATACTGTATTTAACACACTGGGTAACTTTCATCGCTCTGCCTTTTCAAAGGCTATCCTCCTCCTGATGTATTTTGGTACTGAAGTAAGTATAATCTCAAATAACTTTAATTTCACTGGCTATTCAAAACAGCCCTAGAGCATGATGCTACCACTACCATGCTCGACAGTGGATATAGTGTTCTTAGGTTTGAAAACACACAATGAGTTGTATGTTTGTTTGAACTGATGATTTTGGAATCTGCAGTTGCTCAAAGAGACCCTCACACCTTGTGTAAATCTACAATTCTCCTTCGTAGATTCTCACTGAGTTCCTTGGAGTTTGCCATTGTTCTGAGTATTGGTCAGTTAAATTAGTGCTGTCAAACAAATCCTGTCTATGTCGGCAAAGAGAAATGCCCGTTTGTTGTCAGTTACAATTACTAACAAGAAGCTAATAATCAGTTTCCTTGTCAAGTTAAAGACATTGTAGAACCCTCAGCACCACTTATTCAAAGATCTAAGTCAGTGTATGTTTTTATTTGACCTTTGTGGATTAGAGAAAATCCAGTTCAAACTGTACAATCAATCTGCACTGAAAAAGAAATCATCAACAGCTCCATGACAATTTGTGCTGGTAAGTGTATGCATGTAAACTTTGGACCACAACTGAATACTGTATATCATCTATATTCAATACTGATGCTCATTTGGGTAACGCAAAGACATTAGATACTTTTCAAACTTCAGCAACTTCCACCAGCGTGCTATGTATGAGGTGTTTGTGTCGATATTCTGTGTTTGGTTGTCTTCAGCGGTGTTGCTTTGCATTATGGCCAAATATCTACACTTTAGTCTCGTCTGTCTAAAGGATTATCGGGTTGTAAACAAACCAAATGAGTATACTTTTTTTTTTTTTTTTTTTTTTTTTTTATAGGTTTGGCTTGGAGTTGTGCGGGAAGAGTGTTGAAAGAATTTGGTCCAAGTGTTGTATCACTTCTGAAGGTTTCCTGCACTATTCTCACACTGGCACAGACATTACGTGCACTTTGTAGTAGAGAGCTCAGAAGGTTAAACTACCTGATCCAATGAACGACTTTAAAACTTTAGATCAGATTAAATCTGGCATTTGCTGGTTCACATGCAGCGCTGTCAGGGAATGTCTAGAAAAATTCAGGCGTGCTGAGCCTATGTGATGAAAGCTTTCCAGCTGAGGCCGCTGAACTATTACTGCGTGAGCTTTTTTGTTAAATTTTTAAGCCAATAGGTGAGAGGTGTAAAACAATGAAAGATGGAATATTAGACTAATAGATGCAGTCTGTCAAGGAAGTAAACTACCTAACTGAAGAACTACCATGTGGTTTTTGGATAAGCTCCATTTTTAAGGATCTGAATGATTTTTTGCAACAAAATAGTTTCTTTATTACATCAGCTAATTCATTTTTTTGTTCTACAACTCCTTTAAGGTAGATTTACATGATTCACATTTTTGAGTAATCCTTTTTTAACTTATGCCGGGCCTTGATACCTTCAGTTTAGAGTGCCCCCTTACTGATTTCCCATTTTTGTGTTTACATGTGTTATTTTTGTCTAATATTTACATTTGTTTGACAATCTGAAGCATTTAAGTCAGTCAAACATACAAAAATGGGAAATCAAGAAGGGGGCGAATGCTTTTTCACACCACTGTATCTATTAAACGTGCTTTTTTTAGCTCCTTTCCTGCCTCCTTTTAAGCCAACTTTCTTTTGATTGACTGCCTGTTTGAACAGCAGATGGGCGGGGCTTCTGAGCTCATAGTCAGAGCTGTGCGCCTGACATGACCATATTAGTTAAATCATTGACAGTAGACAAAGTCTGTGAAACTGTTAACTCTGAGCTTTGCCTCACAGGCAGTACTTGCAGATATGCTCACCTCTTTATTTAAAATTGAGTCCTGTCTGAAACAAAATAGATAAAAACAGAGAATCTGATGCGACAATTGTGGTGGACTGTGTGGAATTCAGAAGGATGCAATCTTTGCTGCAACAGCATCACATCCATCACCTGCACCTCCAGCATGCTGTTTAAAATACATAGATAAATAAAAACAATAATAATAATACAGTGTGATGATGCAACTGCAGTGACAGAATGACACAAAATGTTTCTGGGTGCTGTGTGTCCAATCCATAAATCAAACCAGTGGATGCCTTAAAGTCATTCCAATACACGAGCACACATGTGCATACGCCAACTGTAGCTCAGGGTTACTGTAGCCCGCCCTCTCCTCTTCGTTCTCCATCTGCGCGAAACTGTTTAAAGTGATAATGAGTTGTTTTTAATAATTAATTTGCATATAAAAGCCAAGCCGTCTGCGTGGGTGGCAGAAACAGATCCTAGATCACAGTCTGGCTGCTGGCAATGCTTCAGAGAAAGCCAGAGACAACACAGAGTGTGTGAGAGAGGCAAGAGGCGAGTGGGACAAAGGGGGGAAAAATGCATAAACTGAGAAACAGAAGCGAATGAGGGAAACTTAGACATTGCAATGGAATAAATATGCACCAGAGGAAGCCTGCTGTGAACAAGCCAGTGTGAATTAAAGCACTGCTTGGTTTTTATATTTCAGAGTGTTTCCTTTGTGCTGAAACTTTTTGTTGTTCATTTTGTCTGCCTGCTGTCAGATTGAAGCCTCGCTAGTTTGAGTGAAGAGCGTTTTTGTAACGATTGAAATTGCTTTGTGTCATTTCTGTAATGTTATTATTACATCACAGTAATGACTCGAGGGCTTTGTATTTACAGATAAACACACTGTGAAGACGAAGGTTGCTTTACTTTGACAAATGTAAGGCTCATGTTGGCAGACATGAGGATGAGCAGCTGATGCTGTTCCACTTGTTTATGTGCCTTCTATCAGGCAAGGGACAAACTCAGGCTCAATACAGAACAAGCCAGCCATGATTTTTGTTTATTTTTTTTGTATATTAAAGGAGGTTGCTGTCCTGTTTCCAGATATGTAAGCATATAAGCTATGCTGCCGCAGAAGGAGGAGGCTTTCCCCAGGCAGCCCTTCCAAACAAGCCGTTCCTGATTGTACTGTCATGAACTTTTAACATTTAACATGCTGACTGAATCAGAGACGTGGCTCTTGAGTTTTTTGCAATTTGTCTGAGAATGTATGATCTGACCTTGGGGTGAATTGTCTGGGAAGATTGTGGCATTGTGTTGACACATACCTGGATATTGCAGACCAGCAAAGTGCCAGATTTTCTGCTTTTATTGAGGTGGTCACACTTGTTCCTGATCATCTATTCATGTTACATGCAGTTCGCTTATACTTATATTGGCTTATACTGCACACACATACACTGTGTGCACAATTATTAAAGTTGTATTTTTGAGCATTAATTTCATTATGGATCAAGGACAGTCAGTCCAAAATGTTAATGAACCTAAACCTGAATGTTTAAGAATGTAAAAGTGAATTATGCAATTAATTTTAAAAATGAACATTTTCCCATCTCACTAGTTTGTTTGCAAATGTTAAAGTGAGAATAATAAAACAACTCTCAGCCTCCCAGACACTGTTCAGAGAGGTGTACTGTTTCCCTACACTGTAAATCTCCCGTTTAAGCAAGGCCCACAGGTTCTCACGGGTTTAGGCCTCCTTCCTGACCTTTGGCCATGTCATTATCTTTTCATGCTGAAGGCGTTTACCTGCTACCCATGTACTGGAGTACTTCGATGCATGCGATGGAGCATTGTACTGCATAAAAATCATGGTCTTCTTAAAAGATGCAGACTTTTTCCTGTACCACTGCTTGTAGAAAGTGTCTTCTAAAAACTGGCAGTAGGTTTTGGAGTTGATTTTCGAGCCATCTTCACCCTGAAAAGGTCCAACCAGCTCATCTTTAATAATACCACCTCCACCTTGCTGGTGTCCGAGTCGAAGTGGAGCTCTGTGTCCATTATTGATGCAGCCACAGGCCCATCCATCTGGTCCATCAAGAGTCACTCTCATCTCATCAGTCTATAAAACCTTTGAAAAATCTGTCTTCAAATATTTCTTGGCCCAGTCTTCAGGTTTCGACTTGTGTGTTTTAACTGTTTACTCAGTGGAATCTGGTGGCTTTGAGACCAAGAAAGTGACTTCAGTAGTTGTCATAAAGGGCTGTCTGGTGTGTGTTTTTGCTGACCCTATCCACAGCTTTAGCTCTAACCTTCCTGTTAGCAGCGTGCTGTGGCTCTGTCCTTCACATTAAGTTGTGAGCAGTCCAGTTGTAGCTTAATGCTTAATAGTTATTTATTTGTAACATCTCAAGTGGAGAAAATTCTGACTTGTGAACTTGGAAGGTGGTCTGTTCTTCCAGGAGGCTAAAGGAATAGTAAGTGATAGTAAGTGACTTGACTTTACAGAACTTTACAAACATGTTTGACTTCAAAAGTACAAAAACCTTTGTCCTTGAGTTCAATATTAAAGTCTCCTGTTTGAACAACTGCGTTTCCATATTTGAAGCCAGATCTTCTGTTAGCAAGAGATGTGATACAACAGCTTCTTACCATTTCTGAAAGTCTGAGAGGGGGGAAAAAGAGATTGTGTAATGTCAAACAGCCTTGTTGATGCTTGCAAATCCTACTGCTTGAAGTTCTGGTTTTTTTTTTACTTCTTTAGAAAGCCAGTAAAAAGAGAACTTGATAGAGTGCAGTGGTCTTTTGTCATCTCTGAATGCATGCATGCTTTTCCCCCTGCCTGAGTAGCATGCTCTCATTGTTCTGCTGTGAGTAAATTAGTTGGATTGTGTTTGTGTATAAACCACAAATGATTTCAGTGTTACTGGAATCAACAATCCATCAAAGTGCATCTTGCAAACCCTCGGTGATGAGCCCAGTGATTGGCCTAAAAATGTCACAAGAGAGCAGCGCGGTCGCCTTGGAGGAAGGCTGCTGATTTTTAACCTTATTTGCCTGTGTTAGTCATGAGTGTCCTCCCCGCAGTGTCCACAGTACTTACCAATGTTGTACATGTTCTAGCAGCTAGCTGTGGCAACCTAGTTAACTTCTGCCATGCTCTGACATGTTATTTTCTGACGTCAGTGAGCAGATGAGCTACGGGGAAGGTTAGACAGAGGTCGCTTTAAGTTTGTTTTTTTTGGTTCAGGAGAACAACACAGATTTCTCATTTTGTGAAAAGGATGGGTTGACAATTACATTTGATTGCGGCTTACATTGCAGCTACTTGTTGTGCAATTTAAATACAGTAAGTCACTTTTACCTTTTCATTTAGCCAGCATACAGTAGACATTAAATCCACCTGAGGCAGAGATTGACCCGCTATTAAGGGTTTGCTATAGATGTGGCTGTTAGTAACATCAGAAATATGTAGAAGGTGACATTCAAAGTAGTCCCAAGGGTCCCAGTGGTCATAGCAGCAGTAGGAACTGCAACCCCCAAACAGGAAGAGTGGCTCCAGCATGACATCTGGAGTCTGTGTCCGGTAGCGTAGAGCAGAACTAATATGGGAATTTTTTTAAATGACAGTTTTTTTCCTATTTATGTTTGTCACACTTTATTGTTTCAGATGATCAAGGAGTTGTAAATATTAGACAAAGATAACACACGTAAACACAAAATGCAGTTTCTAAATGAATGTTTATTATTAAGGTGGACAAATCCAAACCTACATGGCCCTGTATTTTATTTCGGCATTAAACTATGGTTATGGTAGTGTGATGGTCTGGGGCTGTTTTGCTGCCTTAGCACCTGGGAGACCTGCTGTGGTGAATGGAGCCATAATTTCTGCTGTCTATCAAAACATCCTGAAGGGAGAATGTCAGTCCGAATGTCAATTTAGAAACTGCATTTTGTGTCTGAAGCATTTAATTGAAATCAGGAAGGGGACAAACACTTTTTCACAAAACTGTAGATACTTTTTATTTGGTGATTTAAAACCAAATATCTCCGTCCATCCATCAATCCATGTATCTTCCACTTATCTGGGGCCAGGTTGCAGGGGCAGCAGCCTGAGCAGTTGGGTCCTGTGTTGGGTCTGCCCTGGGGCCTCATCCCAGTAGGACATAACCAGAGCACCTCACCTAGGAAAGATCCTAGTCAGATACCTGCTCCACCTTAACTGGCTTCTTTAGCGTGGAGTGGCAGCAGTTCTTCTCTGAGCCCCTCTCGAAAGACTGAATTATTCACTCAGTCTCTAAGGGAGACGCCACAAACCTGGCTTTAGAATCTAATATTCCAGTATATTGGTCCAGTAGACTTGGATCAGCTGGTTGTTGTGTTTTGTGACATTCCAAGCATGTGCGTTGCCAGCAGGCAAGTTGCAAAAGGACCTGGTGGACAGACTATGCAACATCAACACTCATAACATGGCTGAAGGATGTTTCTCATGTTTCTTCTTTACTTTTTACATTTTTATTTATCAGTATTTCTAAATGCAGACAGTTATATATTGAGAAATGGCTAATATCAGCCAACAATACTGGACTGCAGGTAGCTCTGTTGAGCTCCATATGATACTGCATAAACTCAGTTTCCTCAGATTTTGTTGTCACAACTCTTTTCTGTTTATTTCATGTTAACATGATTTAATTGAACAAAAATCGTGTCATTCTTGAATCTTGAAAAATTGCACCACACTCAGAAACTATTTTTGCTACTGGATTAATTGTCGACTGTCAGACTTTCAAATTCTCACACTGAAAATGCTACATACAGATGAATAAAATCAACTTTCTGTAATTTAGTTCTTTTAGTTCCAAAGTGGGAGTTTTCTCACTGTAAAGACTTGAGTTCATTTTTGACTGTGTGCTCTGTGTTCTTGAACTTCGCCTGAATTGTTCCGTTTTTGGTAGTATTTCCACTATTTATTTTCTACAAAAATAGTTTATAGGTCTACTGTATAGAATTTAGGGGAGTGTCGTGGTCAAAATTGAATATAATATTTTAATATATTAGTGATTACATCCACTAATTAAATTACTTAAAAACAGGTCACTCCCTTACAGCTTTCTAGCCTTTTTTCTGTTGTCCAACCTCAGTAACCCCTACCAAAAATAGTTTTCTAGTTGGTATTCAGTTGGTTGCCGTTTCAGAATCAGAATCAGAATACTTTATTGATCCCTGGGGGAAATTATTATTTTTTTGTTACAGTGCTCCATTATAAACCAACATTAACAAGACAGACAATACGCCAAGTACGCGATCTTACTTCTAGGTGCTTGGTTCTTTAAATACTAATTAGCAAAATTAACAGGATGGTGAACCTGTGTAACTTTATTCAGTATTACATCAGGTTTCAATATGATATAGGGATGCAATGATGGTTGCATTCTCCAAGCCATGATCCAAAGAAATTACTGTCTATTTATTCAAATCATGGAAATTAAAAAAAGAAAAAACCCACATCAGCTCTTATCATCAGCAGTACCAAGCTAGCAGTGTTAGCCTTGAAAGCTGGGTATCTGCTGATTTATTTATTTATTTTTTCTTCATGTGTTTCATCACATGATTTAATGAGCCTAACTGCTCCAAGAACCTGCAAAGTCTCTGCTCATGAAAGCATGATTCAGTTCATGGTTATAAATAATCATCCTGATATTTGCCTGCTTGATGTTAGCCAGGTTCAAGATCGTCTGTGAATCTATGAACCAGACTGTAGTTTCAAGACATTTATCATCTCAACCTTTTAAACCCACAGTCTGGTTCAAGACACCGTTCTCAGACCAGTTAAATACTGAAGCTTGTCACTTGCATTACTTCAGCTCTTTTTGCTGAGAGAAAACACAATTCAATGCAACACTTTAAAAACACTTGAGGACCCTAATGGTGAGCTGAGTCTCGTGTTATGCTTCTTGAATGTGTGTGACAGATAATTGCAGCACTTAAAAAAACAGCATGTACACTCAAGCCACTAAATGGCTCAGTATTATCGACCGTTGCAAAGATTTGCCAAGCACTTCAAAAGTGAACAGTTAGTAACACTCTCGTTCATATGATTTGATGTCCACAACTTTTGTCTAGTCTGAAAGCTGTTATCTCTTTGAGCTAGAACACCTGTTTATTCTCAGTGCACTGGTTATTATAAGGCAAAGTCTCTAAAATGAGAGAAAGAAAATCCCAACTGAGTTCATGCTGAACTCTGAGCAAGTATTTGGTGACTGGGGGGAGGAAAAACTCAAGCTCAGAAGTTTCTTTCAGGTTAGTTTCAGAATATTGACAAAAATGCAGAAAAAACACATCCCTATACCTCATTTTTGAAGCTAGGTGAAGAAGAGAGGTGACCATCAGTGAGCAGCAGTATGGCTTCGTGCAGGGAAGATTACTCCAGGTGATGTTTGCTTTGAGAGATGGAGAAGGTCAGAAGGAGTGTTACTGTTTTCCTCGTTCTTCTTTGATCCTTTGCTCATACTGAGGCTGCTGGTTATCCACTTTATCTTTGTTACTGTGTTTAAAATTTCCATATTCATCTGTGTGATTGTGGTGGTGATTTAAGTTTCTTATGTTTGTTGGTACTAACCCCCTATTAGTTTACTTTGATGAACCTGGTCTGCGGTGAGAGGTTTCTACGTTAGTGACACTTGTGAGTGTGCACGCAACTGTTTTCCTGAATAATTGTGTGTGTTGCTCATGCGTGAAACGGACCGGCTCATTACTGGACATATGTGAGACTCACTGCCCGTTCACTTGTCAGGGCCAAGAGGGGGCCTGGCCCATCAATCAGTGCATCTCTAACCACAACACATAGCTCAAGGTCACTTAACAGACTGCTTTGTGAGAACACTGTGGAAGTGGATTAGAGCTCAAACAGCTAACACTATCCCTCGGCCTCCATAATTCTTGTTTTATTAGTCTCTGTGTAACTGTTCCACTTCTCTGCGGTAAGTGTTCTCTGTAAGAGTACAAATGAAGCTGTTAAAGGTCTGGCCAGCAGACAAATTTC
This sequence comes from Copadichromis virginalis, assembly GCF_057382275.1. NCBI lineage: Eukaryota > Metazoa > Chordata > Actinopteri > Cichliformes > Cichlidae > Copadichromis > Copadichromis virginalis. Next base: position 29,847,605 of record NC_140630.1, read on the forward strand.
AGTAAAGATGTTATGCATTTTTCTCTCTCACTATCAGCACTCACCACACTAGAGAGCCAGACGCTTCCATCGCTAAGTCCTAATATCTATTCAACCTCTGTTCATCCTCTTTCACCCAGTGCGTACTAGTCTTGTTATCTATCCTTTTTATATTCCCCCTCGCCCTCCCCTCCCTCTGCATCCCTTTAGCCTCACCCTCTTACCCTCCAGCCTCCTTTCTCTTTATCTTCATCATCAGTCCACCTGTGGCTGTTTAGTATTGACATCTCCAGCAGCATCAAAGTCAGAAGATGAGGAAGTTTTGAGAGAAATGTATAAAAAACAGCCTTAAAAGACATCAACAGAATGAGTTAGGGGGGTAGAAAATGCTCTGAATTCACATCTCAGCTGCGCTGCTTTCACCACCACAGGCAACAAGAGCAGTAGAAGGGGGAGGGAGGAGAACAGTTCTCTGTTCTGGCCTCAGAAAGACATACTGTAGTCAGCGTTACTTTCCACCCTGAGGTGGTTTAGGGAGCGGAGGAGGGGAGGATGGCACTGAGAAAGGAAGGAAGGTGGGTTGATGTTAGTGATGCAGTGTAACATCTTTTCTTGAAATGTATTTTTCCCAGGGAGTTAAATACTAAAGAGTGTTTTGGCGTGCATCACTTTAGCCTCATTTTAGCTTCCAACAAAACAAACCGTGTTGTGTGCAGGAGCTTAACAACAGTGTGCTGCTGGAACTTTGTAGCTTGGTTTGAGACAACAGGACTGACACCCACAGCTTTCTTTTCTTTCTTTCTGTTTTTTAAAAACTTGCTACTACGATTGAACCATGGAAGGTTTGTCTGATCATCAAGGTAGGATCACTTGAGCTCGGACCAAGAATTGGATTCAGGTCAGCTGTTCCTGGTAGCGTGAGTCAATTCACTCGCTTAATTAACAAAAATGGACAATTATAAATATACATTCAGCCAACCATCATTTTATAGTTCCACCTGTGATCCAGTACACTCCCAGGCATTGTGAGACATATAATCCCACAAGTTCTGGATCTTATTCTGTGCCTTCTCCCTGCTGGATGCGCCTAGAAAATTTCCAAAGGAAGGCCTCGAGCTTGCATGCAATCACATGCCCAAACCACCTTAACGGTCTCCTTTTGATGCAAAGAAACAGCTGCTCTACTCTGAACTCCACTGACACATACAAACTCTTCTTTCTGTTTGAATTCAGGTACACACTTTGCTATTTTGGATTCTCCAAGACAAAAAGAATAAAATTTAAAAAAGAGTTGCGACATTATCTCTTTTTTTTCTTCCTTCATATCTTTGGTGCTTCATCTCACAGTGAGACAAGTTTCAAGCTGTCCTCGTAACAACAGGAATAAAATTCTGACAGTATCTCGATGTCTGTCAATGTGACTGCTACAGTCCTAATCAATTAATAGGAATGCAACATATGGAAGCATTGTGTAAAACAAATTGAAGGTTGGTTGAAGTAACAGAAAGCTCAGTGTTTAGTTGGAAACATCACAAATTGTTTGGATGTGAATGCAAACTGTAAATTACAATCCAAACCTCCACCACAGCAGTCGGCCCACCTTTAATCCGCATGATCACAAGGTACTATTTTTACTTTGTAACAACAAATATGCACAGATGCCTGTGAAAATACAAAAATATGTAATAGTTGTAGTAGGATTCACATCTGAACCACCTGCAGCATCACATGGCATGCAGGATATTAAAAAAAGCAATGCAGTTATTTATACATGTGGAAAAGCAGCAGTATTTGGTTGAATAGTTTATTATTTATCCTGAAATGAGACGATGCATAATTATCCACAGAATCCCCAGTGTAATGTTTATGAAAAAAAAGCTCTATATTCTTCTGGGGTCTCCAGAAATACATGTCCAAAATTTACTCTTTGTTTTTTTTGCAATTTTGAAATGAAGTGGCCACATCCTTGTTTTTTGAATTCTGGTCATTTTCTATCAGTGCGTCTGAAAGGCCTGCTGATTTAAATGGTTAAGAAAGTTAGTCTTTAAGATATAGTAATGTGTGATAGGAAAATGAGACGTACAAACATCCATGTGTCTGTGAAGGTTCTCAGTCATCCAGGTCATCGGAGTCTTTCTTGGAAAGAAAAGAGTCTGGACTTCTTTAAGTTTCTTGAAGACATTTCACCTCTCACCTGAGAAGCTTCTTTAGTTCTAAGAGCAACTGGTGGAGAGTCCCCCAAGAGAGTCATGAACCCCCTATTGATCCTCTACCTAATCACACGAGCCAAGGTGTGAAAACGGGTGTGGGTTTGGACAGAGAAGACAGATGGTTTGAAAGAGGAGTGAAAGAAGCCATCTATGTCCACTGTGAACAACCATCTTTGAACAGAGGCGGTGGCTTACGACACCCTCTGCCATCTATAATCCAGTTTTGAGATCCCTTCCCAGACACCTTAATGCCCACTCACCTCCTGGGCCATTTGACCTTAGGAAATCACATGATAGGGTGAGGCTAGGTGATTAGGTAGAGGATCAATACAGGGTCCATGACCCTCTTTGGGGACACTCCCTTAGGGCTTAAAATCTTTGACTCTCCACCAGTTGCTCTTAAAACTGAAGAAGCTTTTCGGGTGAGAAGTGAAACGTCTTCAAGAAACCTAAAGAAGTCCAGACGCTTTTTTCCCCCAAGCTCCTTAGACTACAAACATCCATGGAAGTTCAGTTTAGAAGTTCAGTTCTAACGATTTTGAAAGTCAATATTTTGTATGGCTTCCTTTTATTCTTCAGCACAGCCTGAACTCTGTGAGGCAACTTCAGGAATAGCTCTCCAGGCTTTATGAAGAGCATTCAAAGCTTTTTTCGGATGCTGCTTTTTGTTCTGCATCAAGATGATATTACAATGCTTCAGTAATGTTGAGGGGGTTGTATCTTGCTAACATTAAGGAGTTAAAATTTAGACCCAGGAGTTCTCTAATTTTCCTGCAGTATGTGTGAATTGTAGTTTTATCACGAGAGCATGATTAAAGTAATTTCAGACCCTAACATTTCTCGCTTTTTATGGTTTTCATTTATACTGGTCCTGGGCAAAATCTTGTTAAACATTTCCCTGTTGCTCCACGCAGCTCAGGCGGTGCACTGTGTCATTTTCACCCACGTAACAGACTGCAAAAGAAATGTATATATTTTTAGTGCTTTTATGACCTCATTACTTTTGCTGCTTTTAGGAATAATTACTCTGTTCAGCTGTTGTGTGGAGAGGCAGTAAGTGGAGACGATGTGCAAATCTTGAGGGAGGTAGCTGGAGCCGTGGCGCATGTAGAAAGGCAGCAAACAGACAGATGGCAAAAAATAAACAAGGAACAGATAAAGACAAAGGCAAGGTAGCATTACAACTGTTTACTTAAATCTGCTAACTGACATGTCTCATTACAGCCAGGAAGGTTTTAGACTGTTATGTGATGAAGTGGCTGATGGGATTGGATTGGTATGAATTTTGAAGACGGACTGAAAATGGCAGTAATTACTGTAGAAATTGTGTTTTCATTCCTTGGTGTTGGGCTGCCTTTCGCGATAGATTTTCTTTGCAGAATGCAAACGTGTAAAATCAACAAAATATAAGGTTTGAATTCTGTGCCAAAAACACGAAATCTGTAATATATTATGCATGCAGATGTTTGCAGCGATGGAAATGAACCTTTGTGGACCATATTCTTTTCAAATTTCCCTGCTAACAGCTATCTGTTATTTGATTGATCGTGCAGCCTTACAGCTCATATACTGTATGTCAGCAGAAGTCGGGTCAACACAGTATTGGGCACATGGTCATCATGTTATGCCCGATCGCTGTAAATAAGAAGAAAACTTAATGCAGCTCAAACTCCCTCTAAATTTGTGCTTGTTAAATGTTATGTTAAATTACCATGACTAAATAAGAATTAGTCAGATCTAAAGTCATTTATTTGGAAATGATTTAATCGATATTTTAAATCAGTGAGTAGAAAGCACTGATCTATGTCAGGTGAAATCACCAAATATTTCACTCATCTCTTTGAGGAAAAAGCATACAGAGAAAATAGGTTTTCATTTCCTGCCAAGGGCTGAAGAATGAGACTATTTCATGAATTTATTGCTCCTGAAAAAGTCTGGTATCTGTGGCAGTCCTTGGGGGATGTCTGCTACTAGACAATACAAACAACCTTTCAACTTCTCCACAATTGTAATGTCAGAGGAGGATGTGGCTACTGTCATGCTGCCTGATAGCTGATTCCTATTCTATGAAACGATGTGATGGACAGAAAAACAACTATTTACTGTAGCTGGTTGGCTGCAGAGTTCAATGCAAACCCAGCTGTCGGTCTGTCTCGAAGGTCAACGGCAGGTTAATAGAGGTCGTCCCTACACTCAGTAACTGTGGGTTTGTGTGTGATGTGAGTCTCTATTTAGAGACTATTCATCCTGTGCAGCTGCGGGGCTGAATATAACCTTGGTTTGCTGCATCTCCTGAAGCAAAGACTACTCTGCTGTAGTGGAGAAAATCCTTCGTTCCCTCTAATTAAGTCACTCCTGTCTCTGCTTCACTCTCCTCCCCCTCCGTCTCGCTCTCTCTCCATACTGTGCCCTCCTTGTTCTTCTCGTCTCTCTTGATTTTTTTCTGTTCCCCCTTCTCCTCGTCTTCATGTCTAACCCTCTGTCTGAAATTCTGTCTTTCAGCCGAAGTCGTCTGAAGCGACTCCTCCCACCACTTCGCCGTCCTCGCAGACTGACAAGAGCAGACAGGAGGTGCACATCTCCTCTTTCACCCTTTGGTGTGGTGGTGCCTTGCTGTGCCGTGTAGTCTTCCAGATTTATGTCTGAGTCCCGTGTTAGTGTCATGTTGAGACAAGTGAGACAAGCTTCTTTAATTCTCTTTCTGATCATTGGCCAACCAGCTGGGTCCAGTCCTGGATCTTTCCATCCTGCCCTCAGAAGATTCAGCCTTAGATTTCAGATGTGTTTTGTTTTTTTGGAGTATGGGAGAGTCCTCGATCACACTAGGTGCTTCTTCATCCAGTTGCCTCTGTGTGTACTGTGCATCTGGAAAGTATGTTGTTGATTATGTAATTTTACAGCCTTATCCTAAAATGGATTAAATTCCTTTCACACAATTCTACACACAATACAAACACAATGACGAATTGAAAACATTTGTTTGGAATATTTGCAAATTTATAAAAAATACCCCCCCCCCCCCCCCCCCCCCCACACACACACACACACACACACACACACACACACACACACACACACACACACACACACACACACAAATATAACATGTACATATATAGTCACAGCCTTTGCTCAGCACTTAATTGAAGCATCTTTGGCAACATTTGGAGCCTTGGAGTCTTTTTGAGTACGATGCTGTAAGCTTGGCACACATATTTTTGGGCAGTTTCCCATTCTTCTGTGCAGAACCTCTAAGCAACATCTGATTGGATGGGGAGCATTGGTGCCTGGCCATTTTCAGATCTTTGCAGAGATGTTTACTCGGGTTCAGATCTGGGCTCTGGCTGGGCCACTCGAAGAGATTCAGAGTGATCCTGAAGCCACTCCTTTGTTATCTTGTCTTGTGTGCTTAGGGTCATGGAATTTTTCCTCCAATTTTAAGTGTCATGGAAAAGGTTGTGAATACTTACATACATGTTATAAACATTTTGAAACAAATTTGGTAATTCTAAGGAGCTCACTGAATTGGAGTGTGGTATCATAATAGGAGGCCACTGCTGCATTGAGCCCTGAAACTTTTTCCCCCTTTTCACAATCCACTGTAAGTGGTATTACTGCAAAGTGGAGCATCTCAGCCATGCAGTGGGAGACCATGTAATGTTACAGAGTGGGTGTCAAAATCACCAGTGCTGTGCTGACTCGGTAACTGCAGAGTTCCAAACTTCCTCTGGCATTAACATCAGCACAAAAACTGTGTGCCAGGAGCTTCGTGGTATGATAGTAGGTTGCCTATTTGCAAAAGTTTGTTTGGTTATTTATTACAACAAAAACGGTAATCTGAATATTCTGCCTGTTACACATTAATCCTAACACTGTTAGCCAGTGAGCAACATTTACTTCTGACATTACTTCATCTTTGCTTTGTGTTCATAACGTACGAAGAGAAAGATCTTATGTGTGTCCTCATTAGAATAGAGATTTGTGTTGGTCTGTAGCCTATAGGTAATACTGTTAAGTGGTAATTCTGAGACGGTGTGTTTCGGGTCTTTTTATGGGAAAATGCAAAGGTAATGTAACAAGTAGTCTAGTAAAGACAGCACTGATGGCTCCAACATGCACAAACATTTGACCACACAGCATGCAAGTAATTTGCACAAATGTCTTTGATATGCTGCCTGGCGATGGTGGTGACTCTCAAAGCGGAGCCAATGAGAACCCAGTGAGAATCTGTATTATTTTGGCTTACCCTGGTCAACCAGAGGGAAACTGGTTTAAAAAGCAAACAAAACAAAAAATCAAGTTAGAATCATAGCCAGCATAATAGCAGGCAAAGGATCCCAGCCGCAATTTATTGTGTTTTATTAGTGATGATCAGATGGGACTATAATACCCTGTTAATGCCTCTGAAGCAATGCTAGCCTCATTAGCTCATAGATGATAGAGTTAGAAGTTTGCCGCCTGCCAGTGCCTCATGATAATATACTCTAACTTGGTGATTGATATGAAAACAATAAGGGAAGATGCAGCCAATGTCTTGTAAATGAACAGCCAAGAAGCAGCTGAAGCAGAACTGAGACCAGTATCTGTTATGCTGCTCGTGTATAAACAGCAGCTATTGTCGCTTCCCCTGAGAGACACAAAGGATTCGGAATTAAAATTCAAGAACAAATATATTTGCTTTTTAATATTTCATACCACTATTCTAAAGTTTAAAAAACAAAACAATCAAACAAAGAAGAACCACTGACTTCATATGCTCACAAAAGATACAATGTCCATAATAACAGCAGATGCCCTCAGTGCTCGTTCTGATGATCATGAAGCTATTGTTTCTCATGTTCAAGTAATTGCAGTGAGAATAGAGCCGGCGAGGGAGAGAATGAGGCGGTTATTGTTGTCATGATGGCTAGATTGTAGGCTTTACCTGCTAAACTAAAGCTTTCCTCTTCGGCGTCCTGACAGTCATTAGCTAAAGCCTGTTGGCATCGGTGCTGACTCATTTACATATAACAAAGCAAGACAGCAGCATTAACCTGAAAACATTACAGCGACTCTGCGCGCTAATAATGTCTGCACATTAAGTCTGCATTGTGGGCGCATTATAATCACATTAAGGAAAGGGATGTAATTGTTTCCGACGTGCTATGAGGTACAGCAAATTTTACCAGTCCAACTTATGCGTTCTCATATAGAACACTATCAGGTGAAGAAAAGTGGCTTGTTTCTCGATTCCTGAGCAGTATTACGTGTTAATTATAGTATCACAGGGGACAGCAAAGTGTCAGTTCAGTGTGTCAGGAAAATATTGTAATTATCAGTTTGATTTGCTCTGTTGCACCTGAATTGTTGAGTGTAGAATTGTAAATCTGTTAATAACTGCTACAAATTGTATGCATGTATGGTCAAGCAAGTGTGTAAACATGCATTATTATAGTTAATGTTACCTGGAGTTTTTAACTTCTGCTGATGTAAATATTGTCCTGAGCTAAGCAGAGAAAATTAAGGAGGTTTAATTGAATTATTTATTATTGCCATGTTAGTTATTGCTATCAGCAATATCCCACTTAGCATAGAAACACGCAACTCTCCCAGATAATGTCACGATGGTTTATGGTTTTTACCAATTTCAAATTTTGTTTTATGTAATTCTGTGCTGATGAGCTTCAGCCTGATGTCATGGAGGAGAACAGGGTCAGGGGTAGGAATGAACTTTGGTGCTCTTAAGCTGCTCAGTTCTGCCAAATTCATCTAATTAATTAATTAGTAACACTTAATAATCTCACCTGCAAATAGGGGCATAATTCCCCTGTAACTAAATTGAATTTCAAGGTATTTGAAATTACAGTGTAATTATATTTACCTCCAAATACTTAAAGGCAGGCACACTAGAATAAGGAAGTAACACATCAGGTTGTTACAGAAAACAAAGACATAATTAAATTAATTATTTAATACTTACTGTGTAAATTATTTTAAGTAGTGCATTTACAGGAAACAAGAATTTACATTATAAGTAAATGTAAGTAGTGCATAAGAAATTTAAGGTGGTGCCAAAATTCTGGGTATTTTACAGGAAAAGAGACACAAATTACACTGTAAATAATTTTATTTTATTTTTTTGTGTAAATCAGCCTCATTACCTCCTTATGTGGTGAACTTTAAATATTATAGGTAAATGTAATTTCGCTTAAATTTCAAATAAAATACAGGGTGTATCTAAATCAGTGTTTCCTACGGAGCCCCGCAAGGGACATGGGAGAGAAAAAATTACGATGAACTTTTGCGAGATCTCGCAAAAGTTGAATTCCAACAATGGCGGCAGCTACTTAGTTGTAATATTACTCTTTCTGGGTCACAAAATAAACTTTTAAGATATTTTGAGGCGTGAATGTAGTTGTGTAAACGTCAGATATCTGCTCGGTTTACAAGACATCACATTGCATATTTGCAAAAGTGCTCCAACGTTTTCGGAGATCTGACACCCACCATCTCGAAGCTAACGGGAGGTCGAGACCTGCTACGGCCGGGAGGAACACTGTTTTCCCGGCACATCGTGCCTCGACCTCCCGGTCGGCTTCGAGCTGGCGTAATAGCAATGGATAAATATTTGAAAAGAAAAAGCAGTCAATCTGATTGGTCCCAGATGAAAGCAAAAACGGTGTACTGGGGACAAACCGAGCCAATTCTGCTATACCTTCTGCATGGGGAAAAATGATCAATATGCTTTTTGTGACATTGTGCCGTGTGATTTTTCTCATGTTAAATATGTGCTGCGGCTCCAAAGTTGGGGAAACACTGGTCTAAATCATCTGATTGAAGTTTGAGGTGAATTTTAAAATACATTACTGAATGTAGTTTCACAAACACAACTTGCAGTTGTTGCGAGCATGTCTGGGGTCGAGTCTAGCAGCACGTGTTTTGATGGTACCGGTGAACAGCTCTGTAATTAAAGCACTGTGATTCTTCTTGATACACACTGAAATTTATTCTATTACAGGGGACTTGCAAGCCTTAGTCATGGGCCGTAATATAAAGTTACCAATTCATTTTAAGAAATTGCAGTTTCCAAAATTAAGTTTTTCAGATTCCATTGGTAGCTTGTCATTTTGTACTGCGGCTTTCATCAGTTTCATGTCTATTTGAGCCAAAAAGAGCTCCAGTTGTCACCCTGCATGTAAATATCAATGTGAAGAAGAAGAAGAAGGGACTTGTATAACCAGAATTCCAGTCAAAAAACCACACTGACCCAGGCTTAGTATGGACTTATTATGCTTTTCCTTATTTTCTGTCATATTGTGACAGTGGTGGACATTACACTTGGCCAGAGTTTCATATAATGAGGTGACTGTGTAATCCCTGTGGGCCAAAACTCAGGCTGCTGATCGTTTTTCTAGTCTTTCGATAAATGCGCTCCACTCAGACACAGAACCCCACCCACCTGCAGTTTACCTTCTATTTGCATGTGACAGCCAATCAGAATTAAGTTGGCTTTAAAAGAGAGGAGCTATAACAACTGGTTTCACATAGAGGATGAACTGATGGGCTGCAGGGTCCAGCATGCTTGCATAAGAACAATTTCAACTAGGAATCGTGCAAAGCTAGTCTAGTAGAGTCAAAGAATAAAAATGTGGAGCTGAAAATGAGCACAACGGGTCCACATAAATGTGTGTACATGAGTTAAATGGATATGTGTGTTGGTGGCACCAACTATACGCCACTGTCTCACACTATCCATTCATTTTGTTCACAGAAGGAGCGGGAGAAGAAGAAAGAGAAGGATGGTGACAAAGTAGAGAGACACAACAACTCAAAGGTAGAAACACCGCTCATAAATCATGGATTACAGGTGTAATCTGAAAAACGAGAGATGTGATTTAGGTTCATATGGTTCTGGAATGGATTCAGTTATTGAGTTGAGCCTACGATAAAACACAAGTAAGCTTAGGTTTTAACCATGACTGCACTGTACTGTCAGCCAACTTAATGGAGTGCTGTGGTATATTTGCGGTTTTGATTTTCAAGCTTCAGAAAATCAGAACCACAGCAAGCAGCAGTTTTAGTAAAAAAAACAATCTTTACAGCCTACTCGGCACTTAACAAACACTGTAAGTTGGCAACTAACCGGTGAACAGGAGTGGAGCATTCTGGGGTGTTTTTACATGGAACCATCTGGAAAGTTTTCCCTTGAAACTTTGTTGATTGGTGCAGGCACTTAAAAAAACACGTTGAATGAACATCTGTCTGTCTCTTCAACAAATTAGATCAATGAACCACCACCACCAGAATCAGTTACAGTTATTGAAACTCGTCTTTCACTGATGAAGCACTCTCCAGTTTTTGAGAGACCTAAATATACGGCTCTAGTAACCCATAAATGATGCAGATTAATCTGACCAATTGGGAGTCTTAAATCTGAGCTCAAGTAGCTCAAGAATCCAGCTACCTCGCTAGTTAACACCTGCAAGAAAACCTATAACCATATCTCCCAAAACGTTGGGGTAAAATGTATATAACAACATAATGCAATGGTTTACAAACCTGTAAACCTGTTTTTATTCACAGTAGGATATTGGAGCAAATCGAATGTTTAAAGCAAGAAAATGTACAATTTAAAGAGTTAATAAAGTCATTTTCAATTTGATGGCAGTAAAATAGAATAGAATGCCTTTATTGTCACTGTATATAGGGATGGGTATCGTTTAGGTTTTATCCGATACCGGTGCCAAATCGGTACTTTTGAAACGGTGCCGGTGCTCAAACCGGTGCTTAAAGAATGGAGAACACAAAATTGGTCCAAAAACCTCTCATGTTCAGCTGTTTTTTGTAAAAAGATAACAATGTTAGCCTTTTCTGCAGCTATGGGGCATATATGGTATCACTCTTGGCTGGAAGCAGTGCTTAATCAATGGAAAAGACACAAACTTTGTCCTAAACCTCTCATGTTTAACTGTTTTCCACTTTTTCTTTGGTCATTTTAGCCTTTTTGGCCAGGGTGAAGGGAGTATCTGCCATCAAACAAGAGGACAGCCGCATGTAGCTATGATGATGTTTGCTAGTTCACCTTACGTGCATTAATGTAATAACGTGGTTAGCCTACTCAACGTAAATTACACACGAACATTAAGCTACTCACGCAGAGAAGAACGGCTGCTGCTGCATCATCATCCTCATCATTTCTGCTACACTGGCAGGGCTAGGGGCCAGGACTCTATTCTTCGGGGTTTTTGGGGGATATTGCTAACTCCGGGTCAGATAACAGGCAACCCACGCACAGTAGATGCGCTCGGTGTGAGGTCTCGCAGCAAGCTATCATACGGCGCATTTCTGGGCTTTTAAAAAAAAAAAAACGCTATGCGTCGCCAGGTGTTTCATCGGATTCTTGGTGTTACCTCCTTTGACAGTATCACAGTATCAGCTTAAAGCACTTGTTGCAGGCTGCTGAGTTTGCATCTTTTGCTGTGAAATACAGCCAGACTTTTAACCGCTTCGCCTTGAGCATTTTTAATCTGTAGCTCTGCTCTAACAGAACGTACGTACCTGGACCCGCCTACTATCCTGGGAAACGTAAAATGATTGGCTAGAAGTGTATCACAGCTCAGGAAAAAAAAGCACCGAAATAAAGCACCGAAATGTGCGCTGCTTTTCGGTCTGGTTACTACCGTTTATGTCAGAACCGGTGCCATCATGGCACCGGACACCGGTACCCATCCCTAACTGTATAGATATGCAATGAGATACAGAGCATCTCCTACTCAGTGCAAACATGTGGGAAAAGAAAAGGGGGTGAGGTGCACAATTTCTGCAGCACTATTTTTCATATATATATGAACAGTATTCAGAAAAAATATAAAATGTAAAAAATAAATAGTGTTATGTATTTACAGTGTGGGTTATTGCACGTAAAATTAAGTATTGCACAGTGGATGGAACTGTGTTGACAGTCCATGTGTGAGTTCAAAACATCGCAAAACATCTCAGGAAGCTGTTTACCACTTTTGGCATCCCCTCTTATTTTACAACAGTCAAGACATTTGTGAACTGATCAGATCAGCTGCTGGACATTTAGCAGAGGAATGTTCCATTTTTGTCTGATATAGGGTTCTAGCTGCTCAATAGTCTGGGGTTTTGTTTGGTGAAAGGTCTGGACTGTGGGCCAGTTCAGCACCTGACCTCTTCTACTACAAGCCATGCTGTTAAATGCATCCTGAGAGAGTGCTCATAAAAAGTTGGATGGTCCTGCTCCTTTTGAATGAAGAATGTGGTCTCTGTATTTTCCAATTCAGTTTATATTTCAGTTTGACTGAGCACAGAACAGCTTTCCACTTCGCACAGAACAATCTTCCTCAAGCTTTTTTTGTTGGTTTTTTCACGCCTACTTCGTGTCAGCCTTTTTGAGACCTGTTGGATCCATTAAATTCAGTAAACTTAGTTTAAACATGATATATTTTCTGTCTTGCAGTTTGAATAAAATATGGGTTTATGTGATTTGCTGATCCTGTTTTTATATACATTTTACACAGCATCCCAACTTTTTCAGAGTTGGGTTTGAATGGAAAAAGGGCAGAAATGGAAAAATCTTTCTTTATTTCTCTTTTTCTTTAAAAAAAAAAAATGTAAGCAACCAATGACAGTTTAAAACTCATAATTTTTAATATGGGTACAGAATTCATAGAAGTTTTTCTGCTGCTATCTTTATGATGGCATCAGCTTAGGGGAAAAAACCTGCTGCTCTTGGGATGAATTTTTTGCTGTGGGGTTAATCCACTGTGCTGCCCTACTCAGCACTTGGCAAGCAGAATCCAGGATCTTGGCTGGAGTCTTGCAGTGCTCTAGCATGTATCTGCTGTCGGTGAGTAGCTCAGTCTTATTATTTACTGCTACTGTACATACACTTTATTCTGGCTCTGTCACCAGAACCTTCCTAATCCAGTCTCTCAGACACAGCCTATCACCACCCAGCGTGGTTCACCTTTAGCTTCTACAGTGCTCGTATAGCTCACATGATTGTGGATAGTATAGTTGGATATATTTGGAACAACAAGATGTAAAAGAATTTGGCACACAGACCTGAGGCTCAAAGCTGTCAAACTACAGTTAATCGAGCTGAACTATAGCTAGTATAATTAGGAACTGGTCCAACTCAGGCTGGACATGAACCCCTTCTGTTGCATATGCAAATATAAAACTGCATTTTGATTAGAGCCTGCAGGGCTTTGTTTCTTGGCACATTCAAACTGGTTTAAGTAACCATGTGTAGTGTACAGTACTGTTTGCTGTTGTATGGTGTGCAGTGTTCGTCAGGCAGATCCAACCTCAGTAGGTCACATTTGTATTATTATTTTTCTTCTAATTTTTTAGGCAGTTTTTATATGTGTAAGTTATACTTAAACAAACAAAAAGGTAATTAATCTAGCTTAACAGTTGTAGCTTCTGTCAAAAAATAACTTTGAAATTGTGTGTGCGTGTGTGTGTAAACTTGATATTTTGTCAGGATTAGTGACTAAATCTTTATTTTATATACAGTCTTTGCAACAACAGAGTCAAACCACTGACAGCCTAAATGTAAAACATTGATTATTGCGTTTCAATGCAGTGTTCTTCTGGGAAACATTGATTCCTGGCATGTGCTGTCATTATGGTTGGCAATAGCAACCACAGACATTAGTGCCCACCCCCAAACATCTCACTACAGTCCATAAAAATGCTCTAGAACAGCTAAAGAAACATGACAAACATCCTAAGCCGGTAACTCAGCCTCCAAACTAAGCTACCCAAACCAATCAAGCATCTGTGCTGGAACAAGCCTGATCCAAGGAGGCCGTACCCCCAACCCTTAGGACAATCTGTTGTTTCAATCCTGGTGCCAGATACCAGAGCACGCCACCAGAGTTCCTGTGTGCCACAGCTGTTGCGGTGGAACTTGGAGGGCTAACATAACATGGTAGCTGTGGATGAGTAGTATGTAAGCAAGAATTTTAAAAGCTGATGTGCTGAAGAGAAATACAGGGAACATTAGAAGAAAACAACCCATAAAAACCCTCAAAGTGAACCTACAGTAACCAGAAGGAGAACTCAGGCCAGTAGCAGTGATCATGTTTTATGTACAAGGCTGTAGCAGCACTGTGAAAGCCTGAGTTATGACAAGGTGAAGTGCAGCTTTTCTTTGCGTGTGCCCGTGCGACTTATTGAATCCACAATGTGTGACAGCAGTGAAAGCCTAGAGCCTGTGAAGCCCTCCACCTGAATCCTGAGCCCATCCTCTAGGGGAAACCCCTCAAACATTGTTGTTCACATATGCTTTAATATTGCTACGTCCATCGGTGTGGATTATTTCTTATTCACACACAGGGGCATATAGAGGGGAACTGTATCTGGAAGGACGATAATATCATCAGTGTGCGCAATGAATAATATATAAGTGGAACCTCAGCTGGAACAGGTTCCTAATATAATGGTGTAATATCTGTCCAGAAGAAGCCTTCTGTCATTCAGAGGAAGTAAAGAAAATGTGGCCAATGTAGCTTTTTAAAAATTGTCGATAGACTGTTAATGCACCAGAGTGCACCAGAAAAAAGATCCTCTCCCATCCCGAAAGACAACTTGCATAATGTTGCGTTTTTTAATATAAAATCTGGTAAGTTGCTGCTGTCAGTCGAGATAAGTGATTTTGACCACAAAGAATGACGCGAGTCTGACTAGAATGTAATTCCAGATCAGGCCGGCCTCGCGATGAGCTGCAAATAACTGATGTGTGGAGGTGAGGGTCAGCGAACGTGTGTGTGATGCAGGCATAATGCGAGTTGGCCTTTGCTGTTACCCACGTGTATGTGCGCTAGAGCTGTGCTATGCTTTCATGCATATCTATAGTGTGTGCACGCACTTATGTTTGCTTGAGAGAGCACGAGAGAGGAGCGAAAGGGGTGAGTGCGTGTGTTTCTGGGTCATGGTTAGTGAATTCAGAGTTTCCATGGCCTGTGAAGCAGTGAGGGAATAATATAGCTCTCAGCAGTGTGTGTGTGTGTGTGTGTGTGTGTGTGTGTGTGTGTGTGTGTGTGTGTGTTCATTCTGCAGAGAACAAAAATGTAGGCTATGGGGAACTGTACCAACTAAGACTGAGCCCTGTACTCTCTGGTGTTTTCCTCTGATACATTCGCATATTCAAGATGAATCTACTTTTTCTCTTTGTGTCCCATTTTATTTTCTATCAATATTTCTGCCCTGACATATTTACTCACTCATTGTATTTACATCCAAATAACTACTGCAAACTATTTCTTTTTCTATGAACATGACCATGCTTTACAACATGTGTGTGTAAGGCAACCCTGTGAAAACACAGTGAATATACTGAAATGTGATGTAACAGGTCACACTGAATTTGCTTGTTTGTGTTTTAGTCTTCCAGAGATTTCTCAATTCATAACACAACTGATGCAATCCTGCAATCTCTCCTCTTGATTGCAAGGCTGTAGAATTTTATTTTTGCCATTATGCACATGTCCCAAATAAAATCCAGTGACTGCTGCATTGTTCTTGGTAATGATGGTAAATGCTGTTGATATCCCCGGTTTGAACTGGATTCTTGGAGCTGAGCATTCATTGCGATGCCCTTCTGGCGGTCTTGGAGGCTGTTCTCAGACTGCAGCTTGCAGAGACGGAGGCTTGTCGACAGCTCATCTGGGCCTCCCAGGCCATAAAAGCAGGTCTGGATGAACTGCTCTGCCCTTCGTCTCCTGTCTTTGACGTTAGTATTTATATAATCATATGTAATTAGTGTGTGTGTGTGTGTGTGTGTGTGTGTGTGTGTGTGTGTGTGTGTGAAAGCATTTGACTGAACTGAGTCCCATTAAATGGGAAGAAAAAAGCTAAATGAGTAAAACATGAATGAATAATTCTAATAAATAGGATCTCTGATGGACTGAAGGGAGTGTCCATTCAACGCCCGCATTAGTTTTTGGTTGGACTTCTGATGATATATACAATATTGTGGTGGATTTGCAGTTTGTACTGTAATTTAATCTTCTTTTAACCTTTCTTGTTGTGCCATTTTTCTCAGGTTATTCCTGTGTAAATGAATCCAAAGCTGGTCTAAGAGCGCAGCGTTGCTGTGAATGACGAAATAAAGCAGTGTTTAAAATAGAGCTTGCATTCTATTTTAATGGCATCAAAAACAATCGGCATATGATTAAGCCCTATTGATGAAGATTAAATTGCCTCCAGGCTTTGTGTGTAGTTGCACTCTCTCCCCACTGCTTTCAGAGCTACTAGTAACTGTGCGGTGTGTGTGTGTGTGTGTGTACTTGTAAAATGTACACAACAGCATTTTAAGTCAGCTGGCCACAGAAGGTGTGCAGAGGGTTTTTGCAGAATTTGCACTATGATTTGTGTCTTATTAAGAATGTTGAAATAACTTTGCCCCCCCCCCCCCCCCAAAAAAAAAAAATAAATAAATAAATAAAAATCCCCCAAAAACATACAAACAAACAAAACATAACATAAAAACATGCATGTTAGTTTAAGTGGTTTTAACTGATTCCGCTAACTATAGTAATAACTGTAGTTTAGACACCAATTAGCTGATAAGTTGATGCTGAAGGAAACTAATCAGTAAAACTCAGTACTTTAGTCCATGCAGTGGCGTGCAGAGTGAATATTTCATGTTCACTCTGCAAATCATTTCATTTCTTACTTACTAATAATTTTGAATTATTACTATTGTTATGTTCCCCTAAAATGGTCCAGAGGATGAGGGAAAGTAACAAAAGGTGTCCAGGTTGGAAAAAAGGAGACAGGGAGGCAAAATAGTTAGTTTTATTGTTTGTTTATTGTTTCTATTTTGAACTAAACTAAAAGAGTTGTACACGCTGCTATCACCTTTTAAAGAAGTCAAAAACAAAAGCTAGGTGTTGGTAAATAAACTGAAAAGTAAGCTAAAAAGAGAGAGAGCTAAAAAGAGTCACCCAAACACACTCCTCTCCACAGAGCAGGAGCAATCAACCACCATATGCACACAGCTCACTAGCTGCAACCCAACAAGGCTCTCTGGTAGTAGAGATCACCTTTCCCTGGCCTTAAGAATACTTAATTGCTGATGGGAGTCAGCTGTACAAAAAAGGTGGCACCTAAGGCAGGACACACCCACACAAGGTCAGATTCAAAGTAGGCCCTACTAGGGCCATAACAATTTTTATTATTTCTTATTTTAATTTTTTAACAAAGAATTATTAATTTGCCCTTTACATCTTTGGTGATGTAGCTATGATTTGGATTATGTAACCTGATGCTTCTTGAAATGCGCAGATTTATTTGCACCACACCCAACAGGTGGCGTCAGCCCTCCTTTGGCATGTTTTCACTGCAATCTTCTTCTGTCCAGTATCTGTGATTTATTGCCCATCTTCATTGGCAGTGTATGAAATGCTCTGTTTTTGACAGTTTCCCAAATCAAAGTTGTCTTTATTAGAAAAAGAATAATAATAGTTTTAGATGAAAGTTCTATTTTTTTAGCATTTGCTGTAATGGCACAGTAAACAGTGGACAGGAAGGCTGGGGGAAAACGTGCAGTGACTATACCGGGGCGGGGCAGACTCAGATCTAGGCCTCTTCTGTAAACTTACTGGGTCATCAGCTCAGCTCACTGAGCTGTTTATTGGTTTTTGGTTTTTTTAGACACTCTTCTGGTTAAATTTTTTGCTAATTTCTTAACTCAAATTTTCAGCTGTGCTAGCAGAACTGGCTGATTTGTTAAGACAATCAGTTGAAAATAATAATCAGATCACAGTTGATCATTAACTGGTAATGACATAAGTTCCAAGAAACGCGTGTGTGTGTTCTTCTTTTAAAAAAAAATATTTTTTTGTAGTGCTACCTCCTGAGAGTGAGGTAGTAAATCACTTATCCTTGAGACCTAAAGAATGCTATAGAATCTGTGCTAAGAGCATCTTTCATAATTCATCTTATGGTCCATATACACTTTGCAGATATGAAATGGGCTCTAATAGGCCTAGGCTGCTTCCCATGATGCACTGAGTGTGTTTAAAAACCACTCTACATTTAATCATTAGTTCTTATTCATCTCTGGCACTCTTCCACAGTGTCTTTTGTCCTGTCTTCTTCCCATCACAGCAGATGGCTGCCCTTCTAAGGCCTGGTTCTGCTGGAAGTTTCTTCCTGTTAAAAGCAGTTTTTCCTTTCCGCTCTTGCCAGGTGCTTGCTCATAGGGGTTGTTGGGGTTTTGTCTTTGTTACCTTGTTTAAGAGTCTTTACCTTATAGTATGTTGTTGGGATTTGACACTATACAAATAAAATTGAGTTGAAATGAATGAACATGTTTACACAGATAAAAGTTCAAATTTCTTAAACGTGTGAGAATCTACTTTCATTGAGTTTAGAGCATTTAAACAAGTTTGGATTATAATGTGAACAATAAGTAAATATAAGTTCTGGTAGTCACAGAACTTAGCCAACATGGACTTAGATATCAAAACTCATCCGTGTGTGTGTGTGTGTGTGTGTGTGTGTGTGTGTGTGTGTGTTTGCATAAATTGTGCAACAGATGTTGTCTGTTTGCAAGAATGGTCTTTGTGCACGTGTATACTTGCAGAGATATGTGACGTTGTACATCTCCTTTTTGTCCTTTTCCTCTGTCTCAGCTGTACTTCAGCTGTCTCTGAAGCCCAGTGTCAGGGAGATAGTTGAATGCTGTGTGTGTGTGTGTGTGTGTGTGTGTGTGTGTGTGTGTGTGTGTGTGTGTGTGGACACAGAGCGAGAGACTTGTTAGTCCAAGTGTGTGTTGACACACTGAAAGCTGTTTAATCTTCAGTGTACCGGGAAACATGCTGACAGCCCCCCCCCCCCCCCCCCCCCCAACATCCCCGTCTTCCACACTTTGGCTTCTCTTGCACTCTCCCATTCTCTCTCTCTCTTCTTCACTGAACGCTCTCACCCTTTAGCCCTTATGTCTCTCTTTAGCATCTTTGCGTACAGATGATATGCTGTACACGTTTGTGGAGGACATTCATACATGTTGCAGGGTTGTTACACCATCATGATGACAAAAACTGTCAGACAGACACAGTGCCCGAGGACTTTGTGAGGTTTTTTTGCTACAGTTTGATCACATTTGGCCATGAGACAGACACAGACACACACACACACACACACACACACACACACACACACACACACACACACACACACACACACACACACACACACACGTACTAATTACATATGATTATATAAATACTAAAAGGTAAAATTTTTTTTTTTTTTTTTTTTTTTTAAAGAAAATACTTACTTATACAGAATTTACCACTGCCTGATTGAGGTGGTAATGCACCAAGAAGCTGAAGAAAAAGAACATGATACTAACTAGGAGGTTAGTATCTAAACCGCTCGAGCATCCGTGGCAAAATGAGATTAGATTCTGCTTTACAAACAGAATAAATATGCAATGTCAAAAACTACAACAACTGTCAAGAAGATTTGTATGACACTCCTTCAAAAAAATGGAAATTGGGTCCAGTGCTTCAAGGCCTCAGTCACCCAGGCCTAGAAGGCAGTTGGCAACCTCCTTGCAATTTCCAGTGACTGGGGAAAAATGAGTATTTTCCAGTGGGTTGCTGGTGGTTGTTGGCTTTATTATAGATGACACTGGTCATCCAGAGAAGAAGAAGGAGACTTAAAGGTTAGACTCTTTTCTTAAGGATTTATCAACTTTTCCCTTTATACTGTAGTAACTCTCATTCAAAAGCAAGTGAAGAAAAATGAGATGCTGGTTTTAGATTTTGACCCTTTTGATGTCCCCAGTTGGATGTTGATATATATACATATTCTAACTGTATTCTTTATTCTGGAGAATAAAGCGTCATTTCAAAATATGAAAAATATCCCTTCTTGATTACAGAGAATGTGGGTGATTTATTTTGTTTCCTTAAACCTCTCACATTACCTTCTAATATTTCCTTCCCATTCCTCATATTTATTTACCAAAAATATCTGAGCTACTGAGACTTTCCTTATTGGTACATGCTAATGGGCTCTAATTAACTTTAGCAAAAAGTGAGTTCAAAGATGTGTATGGTGGAGACGGGTCAAATGTACATGCTATATCTGCATATTTTTCAGCCAGTCGTCTCTAACTAACTAAATTCTGCTGATGGGTTGCTTGCAGTTTGAGCGAGGTCTGGTTAATTGTCTGAACAATCAGCAACCTGCACACGGGCTATCAGAGACATTTCCAGCATATTTTAAGCTGGGCGGACTATTTTACATGCTGTGGATAAAAATGTATTAATGCTTCTGTGAAGGGAACTTAACTTTGCTGCAGAGGAATTAAACTTCATTGCATACTTTACTCTGGGCTTTCTTTACGAGCCATTACCAGAATGGTGTTGCTATGGTTTTTGAACAGGGTCATATATTTTAATAGCTGTAATTTTGCTACCATAGCTATCAAACCTGCAGTCCAGAGCTTTTCTGTCTCTCAGAAAGCGCGTAAGCAGTGAGTGTAATTAGGCAGTTCAGCACTTTTGATGTGTGCTTATCAAGAGGAAAAGCAACACCAATGAAGATCCAGGCTTTCCTCAGCATTGGTTGCTTTCTTAGTTTGTAATAAGGAAATTCTTCTCGGCAACTTATACTGTAGTCTACTCTGTCTCCATAGATAATGTAAAATATGGACTTCAAAAACCCACATGTTGAAGGTTCAACCATCGCCATCTTGGTTGCAAAAACATTATGTTACAAGAAGGGTGGGTCTTGTGATTGACAAGTCATTAGCCAAAGACGGAAGTTTCATACCACACATAATACTTCATTTTGAAAATAGGAAGACCAAGGTTTACAAAATAGATGCAGTATTTTTTCCAGTATTAACCAAAATGCGTGACTGAGCCCATAAACTCAGCCTGTTATACTGTCTTTGGTCTCCATCACTACAGTTATGCCCCTCTTAAGCTCTAGTAATTGCTTTGCTATTGTTAGAAGATTTAATGTAACTGAGTTTGACTGATAGACTTAATGTTTTCGACTTTGACTTGAATGTAACACACGTTAATTTAACTGCTTTCAAAAACTTCAGTCGAACAACATTCTAGAGTTTTATCTGAACCGCGGGTGCCTTTGGTTTTGTTCTTTAATACTGGATTTATTTTTCTACGAAGGTTTGAACTTTGAGTGTTTAAACAAAAGAGAAAAGTGTGAAAATGTTCATGACTGTCTGAGAAAAGTGTATAAAGTGTGTAGTGATGGGTTTTACAGCCTTAAAACATCTACAATAATTGTAAAAAAATAAAGTTGGCTACTTTGCGGATTTCACCTATCGTGGGTTATTTTTAGAACGTAACTCCTGCGATAAGCGAGGGACCACTGTATGCCCAAAATGCTTACTTTAAGTAATTTGATTACATGTTAATTTTCCATGTAACTTTGCTACAGAAGTGCATTTTAAAATGTTAAATTTAATAGAATCTGGTCAAATGAAATTTACTTGATTGGGATCCAGTCAGATTATACCAGGCATGTTGTCCTTAACGATTAATCTTTTGAATAAATACATCTTTGATTTTATATATAACACCAGAATTTTACTAAAATTATTGCTACAGGTTTAGGAGTTTATCAAATGGCTTCAAAATCAAACACAAATGGACCCACAGTACATGGTAGGAATTTCATAGCATTTTTGTGTGAAATTCTTGGCGACCTTGTTGATATCGCCTTTCAGTCAGGATCAGTAGCATTTAAACGTAAACATTAAAACCTTTTTCCTTCTTTTCCCCTCCTTTTTTTTAAAACAAAACAAAACATGAAGGCATCATATATCAGGTAAAGTTACACAGTAGAGTGTAACATGGGTATAATTATCAATATGTTTGCCAATTAGATTGCACATTACTCTGAAGAATATTTGCTGAAACATGTTGATTTTATAATTGATGCCATCTTCTTTACTACTTTAATCAAGCACACTAAAGTGTGGATTTCTCCCCTGGTGTGCCATAACACAGGTGTTCAGACAGATGTTTGCGCCTTCACTGCACGTCACTCCAATGTGACTGTCTCATGCTGTCCCTTACCTCAGCAGCTCACTCCTGTAGCATTACATTAATGATAACAAAGCTCCTCTTACTCTCATGGTGTCGGCCATGTTGGATCTATCTTTCTAGACAGTAGTAGCTCACCAGTCGCACTGTAAGACAAACATGTGAGGTCACATGATGTTGAGGCAGGGTATGACCTAAATGCCTAAATGTTTACATTTGGATGAGATCGTGTCTCACATGTGAAATCTAAATGTTTAAAAAAGGGCTTCTGTCTCAGGAGTTGCATATTCCATTTATGCACCTGCTGATTGATATTCACTGTCAGCATCCAGTGCAAATGCAGGAATACAGTAAATGCTTTACTCATTGTTCATGGAGGAGAGCTCCTGCATGTTATAGCTTTATTTTTATTTTCTATTCAACAGTCTAACATTTTCTTGTCCACTGAGCAGTAGGTCAAACGCTTTCTGGCCCTGTGTATGTTTTTGCCAAACTGCTGAAAAGATAAAAACTATTAATAGAAAAATAATAATAAAATTTGTGTATGAGGATGCACTTCAGCCAATTTTCCTATGTATAGCACCTTTTAAACCTTTAAACCTGAAATTTTCTTAAAGACTAAATCTTCAAAAATGCCACCAATAGTGGCCGAGCTTCAGACTTCTTTGGGAGTCATGTGACCAATAACCTACCAGAATTATATGATTTAAATAAAAAACAAACAAACATAAAATAAACTGCAACTTTGAGGTAATATTCATTAAAACCTTTTTCATGTTTAAAGGACTGTTAGTAATCATTAGTCATATATAAACTCAGTCCTCATTGTTTTTTCTCATGACCTTGTTCTGGTTTGTTGTTTTTGCTCATCAGCTAAGCGTCTTGAACACTATCTTGACCTTCCAAACCCACTCAAATTTTCTCCTCAGACTAAATTAATTCTTCTGTGTTTGCAGCTGAAGGGCAGGTGGCTGATGTATCTTTTAATTGACAGGAGGAATTCTGGGATATATTGAGCATTTTAAATGAAAAAATTAACTACACACGTTGACTTCTCTGCCCAGCCATTTTAAATTAAATGGTGATAACATAATCACCTGCTGCTTTTAGACAAGCGATGATCTGAATTCAGATTTCAGATTGAATGGCGGCATGTATTTTGGACAGTCTTGCAGATAACATGGAAGAAACCATAGTGTGTTAATGGAAATATAGACAGTCATGCATACATGCATTTTGTTTCACATACTAGAATTTTAAAGAGTCTTTTGTTAAAATATTGACTCTTTCTGTTTGTCTGAATTTATACGACCCATTTTTATACAGCTTGATTGGGGTTGTCAAAGCCCAACTCAGTCTGTACTTTCTATCCTGCCTGTAGGCGCTAATTAAACTTCAGCACTGATTGGAAGCTGGTCTCAGCATGTTATCCACTTGTCGTCACACAGAACAAAGGTTGAAGAAACACAGTAAAAATATGATTCTTGGCTGATGAGAATTAGAATAATGTATAGGTGGTGATAAGGGCAAAAGATGGTCTGAAGACTGGTTTCATGTTTTTTTCATGGTTCAATGGTTTATCAGTGGACTGTCACATTACTGATGTCTTTGAAACTAGGATTAGTTGATTGTTTCAGCTAATCACAGTCAAATAACTGACATTGTGTTCTGTAAAACCTCTCAGGGGGGCGGTTCGGACATTTATCTGTCTAATTGTAATTGAATGCAAACTATTAGTCACCTTTCACTTTACGCTTATGTACTCTTCTTTTTTTTTTTAATTAATAAAGTCCTGCTTATATAGTAGACTCATCCAGTTGGTGTTGCTTTCTAAAAAAGCAACCTTGGTTGGTAATATAAAATATGGTAAAATCAACCTACTTCATTTACAATGATACAGGGAGAAACGTTAGTGTCTGCTACCACTATGATGTTGAGATGAGCCAAGTGGTTTCAGCTGGGATGATACCTTAAAGCAGTGTTTCCCAACCAAAGTGCCGCAGGACATAGGTGTGCCATGAGAAATGATCAGGTGTGCCGTGGAAGATTATCTGGTTTCACCTGATTGGTACTCTAAGCCAGTGTTTCCCAACCATATTTCACATTAGGTAGTTGTACTGCCCTCTATTGGAAGAGAATGTAATTGTTCTGCCTGTTACTCATGCAGATCGCTTACAGTACTAGTCAGGTGGAACCAGATAATCTTCCACGGCACACCTGATCATTTCTCATGGCACACCTATGTCCCGCGGTACAGTAGTTGGAAAACGCTGCTCTAAGCGATGAGGGTGAGTAACGGGCAGAACAATTACAATTAAAGGTTGGGAAACACTGGCTTAAAGAATAACATTTAGGTTAATTTCAGAATTTTTGTTTACAGATTATTAAAAGCTCATCTGTTTGCTTTGGATGTGTCTATTTTCTGTGCCCTTTTCCTACATGTAACTGTGCTGCGTATATATCAGCCTAAAAATATCTTTGTAGCTTTCCACACATTGAAATAACAACACTTTAAATCAACGTGCAATCAGAACATGCTTGGATAGAGAGTCTGTAAAGCTTTGCTTGAAACTTGCTGGCTTAAATCTTATTTGAAATTGGATTTATAAAGTAAAGTTTCTATCGCGCTTACTATGATGCTGTTGTTTGACACATTATGATTTATTCAAAAGCATGAAGTCTCACTATTTCAACTGTAAACCGCATCAGTGTCATGACTCCTTGGTACACATCCAGCAAAGATAAAAGCACTGCAAATACTCTTTTGTTAACCACAGCTGTTAAGTAACTCATTTAGGCCACAGCGCTGATTTCATGTTAGAAACAAAACACAATACAGAGCTCAACTCACCCATTCTGACACCAAGAGGTCCTAACACGTTGCCTGAACAGTTTTGTTCATAAATAACCGGACGGTGGAGGAGGCAGTGTTATGGGCATGCGTGGCTGCTAATGAGCTGTTCTGTTGGCAGTAGCCACCATGTATGAGATGATGTGCTTTGCTTCTGATCATGAGCCATTTATTTCCATCAACCTGTTAGGAGTTATTCTGGGTTTCATCTGGAAAAAGAATTTTTTTCCCCAGAACTGGGCAGGTTCTTTAAGACGACTCTCTGGCCTCGTTGTTCTTGAGCATTACCAGTAGTTTGGATCTTGCTGTAAACTTTCTATTTTTCAAATCATGACGGCTTCTATTGAATATTGCAAAAGCAACCCAAGAGCTTCTCAGGGCAAAGAAAAGGAGCATGTTCAATGGCGTAGTCAGTGACCTGATCTCAACCCACTAGAACGTGCTTTTCAGTTACTGAAGATAAAACTGAATACAAAGTAACACACAAACAGCAACTCAAAGCAGCTGCAGTAAAGGCCTGGCAGAGCATCTCAAAGGAGCAAACGCAACATTTGGTTCTGAACTTCAGACGGTCTTTGACTGAAAAGGATTTTCTTGAAAACAATGCTTCCATTTAACGTTATCTTAGTTTGTCCAATTAGTTGGACATCTGAAAATCAGGCACTATGTATAAAAATGGCTGTAAAAAAAAGAAAAAACTTCCTACACAGTTAATGCAATAGTTTTGTTAAACAACTTTAATTGAAGCTGAAAGTCGACACTTCAGTCACATTTTGATTGTTTGATCTAAAATCCACTGGTGGTGTTCAGAGTCAACATTATGGATCTAACTGGATGTGCAAGATGAGAGTGAGGCTGGTCTTTGGTGTCTTTTGGTGTTGTGTTAAGTCTTAAATGCCAAAGGACACCTTGTGTGCATCTCTGAGACAGCCAGCATCTTTGACAAAAACAATATTTGATGCCCTTGCAGGGAGGACAGGCTCTGTCAGGCACTAAAGAGAAAGGACGTAGTGTGTGCCGCTTGCACAGTCTCCTAAACACAAAGTGGTTTTTAAGCAAGCAGTGACTCCATTACCTCCTCAGTTGTTTTCACACACTCCTCCCCTCCATTCATCTCCATCTCTCCTTCATTTGTCCCCCTTTGTCTTTCCTCTCTCTCTCTGTCTCTCTGTCTCTCTCTCTCTCTGTCTCTCTCTGTCTCTCTCTCTGTCTCTCTGTCTGTCTGTCTACAAACACTAAATCACTGTCGTCCCGTTGGACTGCTGGTGTATGTTGTCTCTTTCTTTCAGCCCATGAATAAATTATCAAGGAGAACAAGGGGCTGCTTTCCTTCATGGAAAACACTGGCGCTTGCCTTTGCGTGTGTGTGTGTGTGTTGATGTATATGTGTGTATCTT
This sequence comes from Copadichromis virginalis, assembly GCF_057382275.1. Lineage (NCBI taxonomy): Eukaryota > Metazoa > Chordata > Actinopteri > Cichliformes > Cichlidae > Copadichromis > Copadichromis virginalis. The sequence continues at coordinate 29,874,090 of NC_140630.1, forward strand.
TGTTCATTCAGTGGAGGGATTTGGGGAGTGTGTTATCGCTAGGTGCTCAGTACATCTGGACTGAGTTGGACTCTCAAAGGATGAGATTGAATGTGACACACACACACACACACACACACACACACACACACACACACACACACACACACACACACACACACACACACACACACACACACACACACACACACAGTCAGCAGCAATTGCAGCAGCTAAAGCATATCTGTGGTCGATTGGAGTTAGTTTGAGCGGATGGTGTGAAGGGCAGCCAAAGGAGCAGCCTTCTGTGACTAATAACATGACGCACACTCTCTCACACACATGCGCACACACACAAACCGTGCACCACACACATAGAACACATTCTCTCTGAAGTCAAAGGATCGATAGCGTAGCCGCAAGGAGGCTAATCAATAGGCCGGATTTGCGCTGCTGGAGGAAGAGAATCAAGTCTGTTTTCCCAAGAAAACTCACGCACATGGGACAGATGCAGTTATGAGCGCACATTCTCCCTCCTCCACGATAAATGCATAGATGCACCGATACACCAACGAGCTTCTCCTCCAATTCCTCACATGTACGGCCACACACGCTAACGCATCTCCCCTGGTGTGGTGCCGTGCAGCTTATGCACCACTAAGACAGTTGTAACGCAGTCTACCTGTAAACAGAGAGAGCCATGTCCGCTGAGCTGGTTGGCATTTACAGAGCCTACGGCTGTCAGATATATCATACACCAGATTTATTTTCAGCCAGAGATTTGTGTAAATGCCTTGTGAACGTGTGCGATGGAGATTGCACATAACCTCTTAATTTTGACAAAAAAAGAAAAAAAATTAGAGGAACAAGTGACTGAGAAGTTTGCATGTGGCTGCCTTTAAATATGAGTAGTATCATTTTTCTTGTTATTAGCAGCACAATAATCAAATTCAGTTGGGGTTTTTTTAAGTTAAATATCTTGAATTAAGAGTTGTTCCTCTAATAGTATTAGGAAAATAAAATAGTATTTTGTATTATGATGTTTATATTGTTCAGTCCTAAAGTTTATTCTTTGAGGTTGGAGTCGGTTTTGGATGAGGTACAGGCAGGTGATTCCATGTGAAGCCTCTTACTATCTGCTGCTGGCAGAATATAGTCTAACATTTAGAAAGCTAGATCTGTCTAAATGCTCTGAAGCAGTGTCCTAATTGCTCTCCATATGTGGTACAGACATATAGGTGAAAATGTTGTAGTTACCTTCTATACTTTATTCTCTATGAATAGCTCTACCTGTAAATGTTCAGTTTTATTCATGTGCAGGAAGTATGACTTTCCCTGGATGATTGAAGTTCAACCACGGTTTTGCATTATTCGGGTATTTGAAAACGCTTCTGAATATTAAGGCGAATGTTTCTGCAAGTGTGCATCAGGAGGAAAATATGCACACACTTACAGAAGGCAGACATACTTTAAGGAATAGCGTACACAGATACATCAGGACGGTTTTTCAAGGGATCTGAGGATGTGCTCGGTAGCCTCAGACTTTATTGTACAAAGAGCACTTCACTCATATTTATGGAAACATGTTGGATGGTATTTAAGTGTTTCATCAGTGGAGATATGCGATAGATTCAACAGACGAGCTTTTGAAAACTCGTAGTTGGGTGACAATTATTTTTTTCATTCAGTACAATCTCAATAATAATCGCAAAACATAGAGACTCTGGGTTTATACGACATTCACACAAATAAACTTCATCAGTATTTCAACCGCGTCATTCATGCAGATGCACACAATAACAGTGCCGTTTATAATGAATTCACAAATCTGACAGTCGGAGACAAAGGCTGTTTAAAACGTCAGTTTTATCACAAAGAAATGTATCCTCTAACATAATAGTAGCAAATGCAGACAGTGTTTTTTTTTTTTTACTTAGTTTTTAGCTTTAATTTGTCAACCTGCTTCATTAAACAGACAAGAATTGTGTTTGTGTGCTTATTGATGAAGTCACCAACGACAGCGTTCGAAAAACACAGTACGGTAAAATATGTGTTGAACGTGTCACCAAAGTAAATATAATTCTAAAGATGCCGCTGACATGAAATTCTCACCATATGTCAATATCAACCCATCCAATCCACACATGCAAAAAAAATCAAAGCATAGATGTCCATAAATTAATTAATAATGAGAAATGAAGTATTGAACACATGAAGAAAGGGAGGTGCAAAAAGTCATGGAAAGTAGTGACACCAGCTGAAATCTGCCTGTAATTAGAAAGCAGTCCTGCCACTTGGTGCACATTAATATCAGCTGTTTCAGTCCCAACAGATGACCTATAAAGCAGCTGTGTGCCCAGCTGTTGAGTGTGTGTGTGTGTGTGTGTGTGTGTGTGTGTGTGTGTGTGTGTGTGTTCCCTAAATCTAACAGAATCTAACTTGATGCTGGCTGTCACTTTCTCAAAACCACAGCCTAACAAGATTCTCGATGCTCTGGAAGCTCTCCTGTTTAGTGACAAATCAGATTCACTTCTCCAAATACCTGAAGATACCTTGTTTAAATTGGACTGTGTGTGTGTGTTTGTTGCCAGGGTTGTGATTTGATTAGGTATTCTTTCCCTGAACAGCGCCGTCATGCATCAACCGTCAGACCACACCGTGACCTTCCTCAAGCGCTCCAGTGTGTGTTGTTTTGTTTGTGTCTCTGTGGATGCATATATTTTGAGTGTGTGTGCGCCCTGGGCTTGGTTTGTGTGAGTTTTGCGTGCTTGCACATCAGTATGCATTACTTGAATTTGTTTGTTTTTGCCTTTATCTATAAGAGTGTGTGTTTGTGTGTTTAATCACGTGAGTGTGTTAAATGCAATGGTATCTCCATGACTGTCAGATAAATGTAACTGGGTGGAAGAGGTGCGTGTGTGGCAGCTTAAGATCTTCACTGTGTGACAAAACCTTTTAGTGTGTGTGTGTGTGTGTGTGTGAGAGAGAGAGAGAGAGAGAGAGAGAGAGAGAGAGAGAGCGCGCGCGCGCCTTCGTGCCACCAGCTGAGTGACAGATCGTGTTGAATGGTGCGGAACTGCAGCAGCCGAGCACACTTCACAGCCACTGACTTACTGCGGTGCCACTCAGACACACTCTCACTCACTCACACACACACACACACACACACACACACACACACGGACTTTGTTATGTGTCTCCGGGTAGAGATAGCAGACTGCTGACTTTATGATATGGATGCCTCCGTCTGTGTTGATAATGCATTTTCAACACACTTCTCCTCACTCCACTTCTAAGGACATAATTCACGCACACATCTGGCCCCCCTCCTCCACCTCACTACATCTCCTCTTCCTCTTCCTCCCCCAACTGTCCATCTTTTGTTTCTTCCATTACTTTACTCGTCATCAGTCTTCATGTCATCTTTCTCCTCCATCCCCATCCTTCCTTTGTCATCCTCTCTTCCTATCATTTATCTTCCCTTTATATCTTTTCCCCCCTCCAACTTCTCATCCTCTTCATCCTTCCCCACCCTTCACATCCAGTACTCACCTTTCTCCTACTAATTGGCCCTTGCTCCACTCTGCCTGCACGCCTCCCTGTTTTTTCCTGCTCCGCTCTAACCCAATTGACCTCTCTGTCCTCCCTTTCTTTCCCTCCTCTGTCATCTCTGGCTCTCCTTTCCCCCCCTTTTTTTCCTCCTCTCTTTAATGCAGCTGTCTGTCTTGGGCGTCACTTGTTCATCCCATCATGGCAGCTTTATTATTCTCTTTCATAGCGTTAATAAGGCAGCTGTCAGCCACAAGAAGACAATCCACTCTCAGCAGCATAACTACAGCTACTAATGTTCTCTGCTGCTCCTGATGGTGACATGGCAGTTTCCATCACTAATACAATAAAAGCCACTATTCAAAGTAGTACTTTTCAACATTATGATTAGGGCTGCCACAAACGATTATTTTGATAGTCGACTAGTCACCGATTATTTTTGCGATTAGTCGACTAATCGGATCATCACCCATTGGACGTAAAACGTACAGCTTATTGTACCAGCAGCATCTGCTCTTATATAACTATCATTAGCTTACAGCTTTAAGTGTTTAAGGTCTGTGCTAACTAAAAATAAAGACAAGATGATAGTTTATTAAATTTTAATGAAATTTGCAGATTGTTTCGGTGAAGTTTAATAAACTCCTTGCTATCTAAAATATAACGAAGTATATTCTCGAGCATCTCACACTGGCACTGGCATCCTTGTACATGCAGTGCTGCCATCTTCTGTTTCAGTCCGTTATTACACTCTTAAATCCTGCTACTTATTCCTGCGTCTTTTGGGATCTTACAAAGCTTCAAACGACGCGTCGACTATTAAATCAGTCGTCGACGATTTTGATAGTCGACGTAATCGTGGCAGCCCTAATTATGATGCAGTACAATACGCACTACTCTGCCATCTTGGGTTTTCTTTTTCTTTTTTGTCCCCTTGAATCGTTCATTTGCACATAGAAAGTCGTTCTTGACCTTGCTGCTGGTGACTTCATACCAAACACTATAGCATAATGATTGGGTTATATTTGTAAATAAAATTCTTTCAAAATTCAGGGCCTGCATCCTGTGTAGTTGCATCTTTGCTTTCACTGCTTCTTGCCGGCTACGCTGCATACTGCCGTGTCGTACGCCTCCTCGTGTTTATTCTTCCTCGTTCTGTTATTCGTCCTCTGTTTCTCATCCCTTGGATTTGTCTTCTTTATTTCTCCTTCACTTGCTCGCTTCCACTCCCGCTTTCCCCACCAACCGATTTCCCGCCTTCATCTCGTCCCACTCGTCTCCTTCCACACTATTTGCTTTTCCTCTCGCTCTCTTTAGTGCTGTTTTGTTCTTTGTTTGCTCCATCACCTCACTCTGCCTCTTCTCTTAGGATAAGACATTTGTTTCATCTGCTTCTCCTACGTGTGAAAGAGGACAGTAGACTGTCTGCTGTAAAGTGGCTGAATGCACTCTCAGCGGGTCATCGGCCTGTGTGGAGTCTCAAATTCATGTTTATATACGATGAGTTTATTCGGAAGTTACAGCAACTGAATTAATTTTTTTACCCTTCAGCCTGAAATGTTGGTTCACTTTGTGAATATGAAAATTTGAGAAAGATGTCACCTAGGGGTTTCAAATTGATACCACATGTGCATCTTTTAAAAATCTCAGACATCTTTTAATATCATTTACTTTGACCTCAAGGTCAAGGTCAGAGGCCTAGTTTTGAACATGATAAGTTGAGAAAGATGACGTGTAGTGTGACAAATATGCAAAAGAAATCAGGCAAATACTTTTTCGTTGCACTGTATGTAAAGAATAATTTGTGTTAGATATTTAGGACCACGATCCATGGGCAGACATGGGGACGCACTGTTTCAAGTAGTGGCTGTTGCTCATGAGAGTAGCAGGTCATCTACCAACCTGAAGGTCGTCGGTTTGATCTCTGGCTGCTCCTGTCATGTTAAAGTGTCCTCGGGCAAGATATTAGCCCCAAGTTACTCTCGGATGTGTTCATCTGAGTATGAATATTTGATAGAAAACACTTTGATGTAGGAAAAGAAAGTGCTTGTATGAATGGGGGCTCAAGTAGAGTAGACGAGTGCTACACAAGAATGAGTCCACTCTTTTTTTTTTTTTAAAGTAAAATAAATAAATTAAAGGAAGAAAAGATTTGCTCCCAAAAAGCCACTGACAGCAAACATATGCTCACTTACATGCACACTAGTAAACATTTACAGCTGTGTTTGTGCTCTTACACAGATGGGTTCAGTAGGTTTAAAATGCTGCTTGGAGCCAAACACCCTCCACATGAGTAGTAGAGTTTTGAGCCGTGCTCCTCGAGCAGTTAAACCAGTGTAGGCAAAGGGTGTGTTTTGCATATTTAATTGTCTGCACTTATTTCCCAATATTCATTTAATCTGTTCCAAAATATGTAGTAGTTCTGATGAAACTTGATGATTTAACTTTCTGTTTAAGGCATTGTTCAGTGGGATAATAATCTCCATAGCATTTTAATTTCAAACTAAACTAAACTATATCGTGTGCCCTTTTAATATAATTGCGAACACCACATTATTCGCACATTATTGCATTGTTATTCAGCGGCCCCGACAGCAGCGCCCTTTTTTCTGTCTTGCACGTTGTTTGACCTGTTGTGCTGAAGATGGTAGACATCCATAAATACTAAAGGTCATGCCTCTGTGTGCATGTACAATCTGCTGTTTTCCCTTTGAGATGTCAGCCTGTGCTGTCCACTTAATATAAGCTCAGCGTAGAAGCGGAAATGCCAGGTATGCTTTCCAACTCCTGCTTATCGCCTCATCAAGCACTTTCTATAACAGCATTATTTCACGCTTTGATGTAATTTGAACGCGGCATGTACCTGGAGAATGTTAACTCCAGTTTCAGGCAACGAGTGAATGAATATTCATACACAGTCTCAGGCAGCTCGTTCCCAGATCATGTCCAGGTCTTTGCCTTATACATTTTATCTCCTTTCACACTTGCTGTCATTGGTGTTTATATAATATATATATTATAAAAATATTATAAAGTATAATATATCTATATTTTATATTTGAAATTATATACATATGCACTATATTATATTAAATAAGATATATGTTACAGTGAAGTAGTGAGCCGACCTTCATTTCTTTATATTTTGTTAGATATGGTTCTGGAATGATTCTCTTCTTGGGATGTTTCTGCCTTTTGTTCTGTTGTCGTCAAAATGAATCAACACTGCTTCAATAATGTTGACGTCAGGCTCTGAGGAGCATTAGCAGTGTGTTGTAGACATAACTGCTGGAAAAATCAAGCTTTTGACAATCAGATGCTTTCCAAATCGTATTGCACGGTAGCTCAAAATCTGGTGGCACTGTTCTGCGTTCATAATTACATGAGTTTTGAGCAGGTTCCCACACCACTGACTGTCTCCCCAAACCACGACAGAGCCTCCAGCATGCTTTCACAGACGAGTGTGTAGACTCTCCTGACCACCTTCATACATATTTAAAGATTTGTGTGAAAAATTTTACATTTTGGATTCATTCATAACCTGTTACCACTGAGCTTCAGTCCAGTTCTTGTGTAATTTGGCATACCTCAGCCTTTTTTGTAGCTTTAACTGAAGAAATGGGAAAAAATTGTGTTTTTGGCAACAGCTGCTAGTAACACAGTGCCTAAAGATACAGTTCAAAGTGGGTTCTCGGCTACATTTTCTGTTATGTGTAGACGCAACACTTCACTGGGTCAGTGTTGAGTGGCTCACAGTAAATAAATTAATAATAATAATAATAATAATAATAATAATAATTCCTCTCAAATGGACTGGACTGAAAATTTGAAAAAAACGTTTTTGGTCTTTAATAATTGTTCAAAACCACTTGAAAAAATTACAAGAAATTCTGGTTGTTTGGATACTTAATACAGTCCCGATAAAAGTTTAAGACCATTTAAAAAATGGCAAAAATATCATATTTTGCATGGTTGGATCTCACGGCGCGACATCACTGCTGAGGTGGGACGCAGTAAGACAGTCATTTGGAATATTTTAAATGATTCTGAGGGTTATGGAACAAAAAGTCAAGTGGAAGACCCAAAAGAATTTCACCAATTGGCTGTCCATCAAGACACTGGACGATCCTCGACCCAAATTGAGGCCGTTACTGGTGCCAACTGCAGCCCCACAACCATCAGACGGCATCTGACACTCAAGGGCTTCAAAAACAAAAACGTCTTCAAAGGCCTCGTCTCCTTGAACGCCACAGAACTGACTGTTTGGACTTTAAGCACCAAACATGGGGCATTGAAAGGTGGAAGAAAGTTTTCTTCTCTGATGAGAAAAAACTTAACCTTAATGGTCCTGATGGTTCCCAACGTTACTGGCATGACAAGCAGATCCCACCTGAGATGTTCTCTACGCGCCACAGTGGAGGGGGCGCCATAATGATTTGGGGTGCTTTTTCCTTCGGTGGAACAATGGAGCGTCGTTAAACAGCTGCAGGCTATGTCCAGATGTTGCAGAGAGTGTCCATTATGACTGAGGGTCCTCGTCTGTGTGGCAACAACTGGGTTTTTCAACAGGACAGCGCTACAGTACACAATGCTCACAGGACAAAGGACCTCTTCCAGGAGAATAACAGCACTCTTTTGTTGTGTGGCTTCATTTTGGCTGTTTAACATCGCTCAGCTTGATCGAAAGTTGCAACAAAGCCGCTAAACTGGACCTTGTGCTGACATGTTGTGTCTGTTTTTACTCAGCAACTTCTTGTTAAAGGGAGGTAGATTAGACTGAGCAGGCAGTGCTTCACTGTCACTTGGCTTGTCTGTTGAGTACATCAGGGAGGAACTTACAGCAGGCTGCGCCCCAGCGCAGACGTTCCGTGTGACAGCCGTCAGATGGTGGCTTTGACTGGTGTGTATTTGACAGGTGATCTGATTTGACAGCAGCCATAAGAGAGTTTAGTTTGCTTGGTGCATTTCATTCAAACTGCCATCGCCATCAAGTAAAGACTCTATTCACCTGTTTGGGGGGCTGGTTATCGATTGGCGTCTCCCTTCCAATTCCACATTCTCTCTTCAAACACAGCTGACCCTGACAGCCAGTCACAGTCTGTCGCTGGCCGTCTGTCAGCTGCATCACTTTGTGTCACCTCAGATAACTAATTACAAGGGATACTCGTTTCTCCATAACCAGATTGTGGGCAGGAATGCTCTGCGTGACTGTCAAGCGTTAGGCCACAAATTTTGGCAGCATGTCTTTCCAAATCCTTCCGAATATACAGAAGAAAATTTAAGCTTTTCACCCACAGTGATATTTAGGATTTCCTTATTTATTTCTTCTCTGTTTCACAGCTGCTGTGTGGGATGTAGCATTGAAAGGCTATGTAGTCTCAATTTTGTCACACTCTGCATGCTCTGAAATCAAATGGACAGGCATACAGTAACACGCTCACTTGTTGCTGTCTTCTTGCAAAGGCCCGTGATGGACTTAAGAGAATTTAAGACTAAAGTTCGATCTGTTTTTCTGTGTAAATTTGATAATATACAGCTTTGATGACAAATATTTTAGATCATATTAGATCTTGACTGAATCTACAACATACTGATGCTGTTAAGCCCGGGGTCAGCAACCTTTAAGACCCAAAGAGCCATTTGGACCCGGTTTGCACGGAAAAGAAAACACTGGGAGCCGCAAATCCTTTTTGACATCTAAAATGAAGATAACACTACACACATTGTTTTTTACCTTTATGCTTTGTATAAACAACTATAGTGTGTTGCTTATGAAATCCATGAAAGGCTACAAAGTAAATGCAATTTTATTTATTTAATGAACACATTTTGAACTCTTAAAAAATTATAACAAAAAATAAAAACATCCAGTTGAAGGTCTCTCTTAAATGAATTAAAAAGCTGAACTTAAATTATCCATGTCGCAAACAAAAACTGATCCTTATATCGCCTTTGGGCTTTCGGAGCATGTAGAGCCTTGACCTGAATTTTAAAAATAATCGGAAAAAAGTGAATAATAAATATTTGCAAAATATCTGCATAAATATTTATTTTACCTGGTTAATGTGTATGGCGGGGCGTGGCCTGCAGTGCCGCTGCAGGAGAGGTGGTCGCACCTGAGCGTCATCTGCAATCAGGCTTTGCCGCCTTAAAGTCTGCGCTCTCTCTGCTGTTGTGTTATGTGTCGGGCTGTGTGCTGGAAAGCTAAAGCCAGCTGCATGTGTACAGCAACCGTGTGTGAAAAGTGGTTAATAAAGAGAAGCTGTAAAGCATGTTCATGCAAACGTTGTCGGGTCTGCCGTGGTATGTTTACAATGGGACTCCTGCTCCTAACCTCTGCACACAGCTTCTGCAGACCGGGGCTGTACGAAGTCACTTTCATCTTTACGCAGGACTGTAAGCTGCCGTCTGTGAGGTGTGAGCGGGTTTTTTTTATATTTGTATTTTATCATTATCTCTTTTATTGAGAAAGCAATTGAACATAACAGTGGTATGGCTTTTTACACTCTTTGCTTTCACATTTTTTAGATTATAATTGAAAAGAAAAAAGAGAAAAAAAGAGAAAAAAGATGAGAGAAAAGAATAAAAAGACTTGCGTTAGGAGGTAGCAAGGCAGGTAAGTTCACATAATACTCAGGGCTTTAACGTAAAAAAAAAAAGCATGGTTCATAAAAAAAATCACACCTCACAGGCTTAACATGTCCATTTAGACCATATTCTGCAAAAGGTATTCCTCTGAAGTTTAAGAGAAAATGACAATTGTTCCATCGTATAGATCTCTTGTACAGAATGTATCCAATCTTCCATCGTTGGTGGTTCAGGCTTAAGCCCTCTCCTCGTAAGGGGCTTCTTACTTGCAGCCAGTAGGATATACAAGAGTCTTCTATCATTGGAATTCAGTTTATCCACTGGTACATTACACAAAAATATGGTCTCAAAGGTTAAAGGAAAAACAAATGAAAAAACATTTTGTAGATTGTTCATGGATTAGAGACCAATACTGGCGAATAACTTTGCAATCCCAAAAGATATAGAAACCCTCTCCCCCACATCTCCAACATTTGTCACCAGTTCCCCGATATGTTTGTTGAGCAGGTGTGATGAAAAATTTCCTGATGCTTTCTTCAGCAAAATTCACGCCAAACATTAGACTCAGTGGTAGCCCACTGTATCTTGCATGCGTGGCCCCAACACTCCGCTATAATTGACAAATTACCTTCTTTTTCCCACATTGCTTTAATATACATAGTGCGGTTAATACGGAAAAATAATACTCTTTGACAACTAGAGGGTTCATCGTTAGCAATCCTAAAAGCACACAAAACAAGCATTTTATCAACACAAGAAAAATCCTGAGAACCTTCCAGTTGCATTTTCAAACTAAATTGAATAAGCTTTTAATTAAGTATGGTACACTTTGTTAAAAAAATGCTGAATCCCAGTTGCCTCACCATTTGCTGTTGCAGAGCAAAATTTGACATAAGGGTCTTCTTTATATTAAGTTCTTTGAATAAATAAATAAATAAATAAATAAACCAATTAACAAATTTGCAAAAGTGATGAGAATTTAATTAATGGTGGCCTTGAGAGGTCAAACTGCAATTTAAGAAAATGCCACATGAGAAGAAAGAAAAGCTCTGCAAAAGCACACGAAACACAACAGAAGGTGAATAAAAAGTATTGGAAATTATAAAAATCTGCACCAAAAACACAATAGACTGAATGTTTTGGGTCCAAAACAGCTGCGAAAGTGACAAGCTAGCAATAAACGGCTAATAGCAAACATGTAGCTACAGTACTGTGTGACTCGTGCAATTAAAACATACATTACCTGCATCTTTTTCTGTCACAACACCAATGGATCGTTTCAGTGAATCCTTCTCATGTTGTAGTTTCTGTCACATTAACGTTGCCCCAGAAACACTCCTGCTGTGCTTTATTTCTGTTTTGTTAGCTTTTGCAGGTGTTTTCTTAAGTTGCAGTGCCCTTGACCTCTCAGGGCCACCGTAGATTTTGGTTTTTGGTTTGAATTGTTTTTTCTTTTTTCAATCCATTATTTACAGTGTTTTCTCTGTTTACTCTGTCACCATTTGCTGCCTCCCACCTCCCCAATCCCCTTTTTATTCTTTTATATTGATTTAAGATTTATCTCATAAGATAAACTGGGAGGATTTTTTAATAGAAATTTTCAACATTTCTAACTGTACAGAAATTTATCATGCAGTTATTGGCCACTAACTTAAGTGAATCTTACTAATATGTATTCCTCAACCTTAGTTTCATTATTGCTTTTCCTTAAAAATTCCCTAGAATGGTCCTTTACTGTTTCCCAATATGAATGCATTGCACAGTCCAACCTCTGGCTGCTGTACAGAGATGCTCCTTCCTTCTGCAGTTCATGCGCTGCTGTTCACACTTTGCTGCAGTCCCAACACACATCAATTTACAGCCAATGCATTCCTGATTAGGCATGGACACGGTAATTGTTTTCATTGCCTTGGATTGGAACAACATAGAATCGAATGTGCTCCATCGATCTTTTGTTGGGGGGCCAATTGGGTTTGTTACCAGTGTTGTAGATCTCTCTTGGCCCATGCATTACCCTTTTAGACTCTCTCTCTCTCACCACTTCTTTTTCTCCGATGTTCCACTGTCTGTCTCCACACCCCTTCACTCTTGTGTCTTCCCTGAACATTAATCCCCATCTTTCTCTTCCTTGCTGTCGTTCTTTCATTAGCCGCTTTCCTTGTCTTCTTCTCCTACCTGCACTACTTTCCAATTCTGCTCAACTTATCAGGTTTAAAGCTAAATTAGCACGATTACATATCAGTAACCAATATCACCAAGGTAGTATATCCCTGATAAACTTCTAAAATATGACAGGCTGATTGAATAGAGGCCATGAAAGAGCTTAAGGAATGATGATGCGAGAAACATTATGCCAAAAATGATGCTGTGCATCTTGTGGACATGGCCACCATCACGGCCAATAGAACTTGTGTTAAAATTCGTCTTCTCTGTTCTGGGGTTTTATATGTCAGGACATAACAAATATCTAGTTTTTTACAAGCTCTTAAAATAAAGCGAATAAAACCTGAAATGAACAACATATAACATGTTACACTGTTGGTATTGATTTAACAAAAACTAAGCCAGAATGCAGAAACAAGCATGAAAATCTAATAACAGCCCATAATTATATAGCTTAGATAGAACTTGACTGCATGCTGAGGTGGCAGTTCAGCCATTTGATTCATGTCACAGCAGCTCATGAGTGAATGAACATGGTGTAATACAAGTACTTTAAGAAGTACATTTTTCCAAACACTTACATTTACTTAGATTTACTTGAGTAGGGTTAGGGGTTGCCACTTTAGCATGCAGTCAAGTTCTATACTCTTGCTAAGGACCTACTAATTTTATTCAGGTGTTGCAACAGGGACACATGGAAAGGTTTCAGGATACCGGGCCTCGAGGACTGGAGTTTGAGACCCCTGGCTTAGACTTTCCAACGCCTTGATTCTTTTTTTTCTTTTGTTGTAGAATTGCTTCTGTGGGAGATAGTCGTAACTGGCCTGGTTCTTACACAGTGCTTTTCTATTCTACTCGACTACTCAAAGTGCTTTATACAGCATCCCTCATTCACCCATTGACGCCTATTGATACCAGCCTTTCTTCTACGTCCAATTGCTGTCTATCTAACATTCGTGCGCATCAGAGAGCAACTTGGGGTTCAGTATGTTGCCCAAGGGCACTTTGGCATACACACTGGAGCAGCCAGGGGATTGGACCAAGAGCCTTTCAGATAGTGTATAACCTGTATTTCCTGAGCCTTGGTGCCAAGAATCTTTCTTTGTATTCCAGAATGTTGATTCTTTAGTGGGAGAAACATTTTTGTCTCTCATTCAAGTCACTCCCTCAGTCTCCATATTGGAATTTCTTTACTTGGATGACCGACATACCATTGTACTGTATCACCCCAATCATGCCTGGGATCTTTGTCCTGTTTACAATGACCCAACTGTTAGAGTGAATTGTTAAATGTTGTCATTTTTATGCTTGCCAACTCTGATGAAAGAAATTCCACTGTCCTTCCCCCCCCCAAATTCTCGAGGTTCTGGATGGGGGGCTGTAATGTTTTATTGCAGATACATCCTATCTGGAAGATCTGCTTCTTTTGATGTAAGCTTCCTGCGTTTACGACCCTTTGGTCAGCAGGAGGTCTGACACACACACACACACACACACACACACACACACACACACACACACACACACACACACTTAAATACAGAAGTTCACACATATACATACAATGCCTTGTCTTAGAACCATGTGGGCGTGGCTTTGTTCTGAAGTGGTTTGTGTGAACTGTGTCTCAATAAAAAGGGCAGCAAGGGAGGTCGTCGTCGAGGTCATTTTCGTGGTGGACACAGGCCTCCCTTGTGCAAGTGATTGATCGATCGACTGTCTTGTTTTCTTCATGATGAATAAGTCTCTAGAATTAGCGGGGCTTGTGGAAACACAGACCCAACACCAACTTTGGCCAGGCTTTAGAAGTCGGAAAGATGGCCTCGCATGACACTAGAATACTTACTTACGCTGCCTGTCATTCTACTTTTAAGTACCCGTACAAGTCAGCCAGCAGACTGAGAGCAAAGTGCTCTATTGGGGTGATACAGTACAATAGTATGTAAGATAAGATGGGGGCTAATTATTTAAGACCTTATATATGAGGAGAATGATTTTAAATTTGATTCTGGATTTCACAGGGAGCCAATGAAGAGAAGCCAATATCGGGGAAATATGTAATTTCTTTCTAGTATCTGTCAGTACACTCTAGAGCATTTAGGATGAATTGAAGGCTTTTAAAGGAAATTTTTAGGACATTATTTGAAAGGTAACATCCTCTAGTTTCTGAATATTTAACATCTGTCTAAACCAAAACCCAACAGCTAACAAAAACTGACTCTGCTGCCACAGATACCAAGTAATTCTGTAGGAAAATGCGTTCTGACAGTTGTTTCTGTTACGGCCGAGAGGGCCAGGCTGTGGGTGTGGACTCAAATGCAGACACAGAGGGGAGGCAAAACGGGCATGAACACAGTGCTTTATTTACAGTACCTAGTTAAATTACAAAGCAGGAAACTATGAATGCTATGAACTGTGGAAGCTATGAACTGAGAACTGTGAGGCCAAACTATGAACATGAAACTCTGAGTGCTATGACTAGGTGCAAGATTTCATAGACGGATCCTGGGAATGGAAAAAGGGGCAGCGGCTTGGGTGGAGGTACACAGTCACTATAATGAGAAGAGACAGGCAGTCAGTAGCGGTCTAGTGAATCGTAGCCAAAGGATTAGACTGTGGTGTTTTGGGCTTACGCGTTGCAGGTGAAAGTGTCATGTGAGGAGGGGGTGTCCAAGGGGGTCCGGGTGAGGAGTGTCCAGAGAGGGTCCAGAATATACTTGGAGCAAGGGACCTGGCAGGGAGGCAGGCAGGTGGAGTCTTATGATGATAAGGAAGCAACCAGATGACAGAACCAGTGTCCAGGCGGAGATGAGTGTAGTTCAGCTTGTGAAGCGTAACGGCCAGGTGGGTCCTATGACAAAGAAAACACGGTGAGGAGAAATGCAATTGTTAAGAGGCTCTCACAAGGGCTTGGCGGCGTAGCACTAACGTGAGTTAGCAGTAGATCTGGCAGAGGTCTGTTGTGAGCGCTAGTCTTATATGCTGGTGACTTGATTGGAATCAGGTGTGAAAGCTGATTGGAGTCTCTGCCTGAAGGTGGAGCCCAGCAGAGTGGAAAAACCCCGCACTCACCTGGACCAGGACAGTTTCTCTCCAATTAAGTTCAGTGATTGTAAGATACATTCCTAAAACATATCTCAATATAATACATATTGAGCTGCACCACAAACCTTATTCTCTTAAGTTGGGATTAATTCCTTTCTTTTGCTGATTCACTGCTTCACTTTGTGAAACACAACATTTAGCAACTGATCCTGCCAGCAGGAATGTACATTACATCAGCCCGTGCATATATGCAGGCTAGTAAGTCATTAAAGCATCAAACACTTCATGTTGTCACGGTCTCGCTGGCAGACCGTGGGGATGTGGGGAAAGGAGGACCCAAAATGCAGGACTCTACAGTGCAACAGTGTTTATTTACAGTGGTGACAATCCGAACAACAATAAATCCCCCCGTGCGATCCCAACTCCCGTTCCGTGTCTTCTCCTTTATCCCGTGCTCCGTGCTCTGTCTCCGTTCCCTGTGTACTCTCCGTGTGCTGCCTCCTGGTCGCCACAATTCCTCCTGAGGAAACACGCATACCAAAGGCAGCCGTGAGTACAAAACCTAACAGTAGACTTGCACTAACCTTGCACAATACACTTAAGACTGACGGGAAGTCACTCAACGATCCAGCGTCGAGGAGCTCTCAGCCACACTGTTTTGAAGCTCCTCTGACGAGGCTTGATCGGCGCCAGGTGTGTGTGGATTCCTGGGTGGGACCGGTCAGCTGGCAGGGCCACACCCACCAGGCCTAAAAGTGCCTGCCACGACCGCACCCTCACATACACAAGCACACACCCCTAAACACCTGACAGTACACCAACACGGAAAAACAGGACAGCAGACACAACCATAATAACAACAACCACAATAATGATAATAATAATAATAATAATAATAACTACAATAGTAGTCCACACTGCTCACGGACCCCGAATCCCTGGAACTGGGTCCGTGACAGTACCCCCCCTCTAAGGGTCGGCACCCGACGACCCAAAAACAAAAACAAAACAAAAACCACAGTACAACCAACCCCGGGCGGGCAGCGGGGGGTCCCGGACGGAGGGCCCCAAAACCCCAGTTCAAATGTCCAACCACTGCCATGGTGGGAACAACAGTTCTTGCGGCCGACCCAGTGGACCGCAAGCAGGCAAAACTCGCTACGGGTCAGGCAGTGGTGGGAAAACAGTTCGGGCGGCCTACCTCCAACCCCATGATGGAAGCGGAACGCTTCAGGCGGCCTGCCACGGATCCGGTGGCGGCGGCGCTGCTCCTCCGGCGGCCTGCCACGGGTCCGGTGGCGGCGGAACGGTTCTGGTGGCCTGCCACGGGTCCGGTGGCGGCGGCGCTGCTCCTCCGGCGGCCTGCCACGGGTCCGGTGGCGGCGGAACGGTTCTGGTGGCCTGCCACGGGTCCGATGGCAACGTCGCTGCTCCGGTGAGCAACAGCGAGGCGTGGCACATGGTCTATGACGCGCCGGTCGCTGACGTGGACGCACTGGACGTGGATGGCGTGGAGGCCGCGCTAGACGTGGAGGTCCCTCCGGTTCGCTGACCTCCGGCTGAGCGGGTCCCTCCTCGGCTGGCAGCGAGAGCCCCTCCGCGGCTGGCAGCGAGAGCCCCTCCGCGGCTGGCGGCTCGCTGAGCTCCTCTGCTGGTGGCTCGCTGAGCTCCTTTGCTGGTGGCTCGCTGAGCTCCTCTGCTGGTGGCTCGCTGAGCTCCTCCGGCTCGCTGAGCTCCTCCGGCTCGCTGAGCTCCTCCGGCTCGCTGAGCTCCTCCGGCTCGGGCATGCTGAGCTCCTCCGGCTCGGGCATGCTGAGCTCCTCCGGCTCGGGCATGCTGAGCTCCTCCGGCTCGGGCATGCTGAGCTCCTCCGGCTCGCTGAGCTCCTCCGGCTCGCTGAGCTCCTCCGGCTCGCTGAGCTCCTCCGGCTCGGGCATGCTGAGCTCCTCCGGCTCGCTGAGCTGCTCCGGCTCGGGCATGCTGAGCTGCTCCTGCTCGCTGAGCTGCTCCGGCTCGCTGAGCTGCTCCGGCTCGCTGAGCTGCTCCTGCTCGGGCATGCTGAGCTCCTCCGGCTCGCTGAGCTCCACAGCTGGCGACGCGGGCTCCTCCCGCTCGCTGAGCTCCCGCTCGGGCATGCTGAGCTCCTCCGGCTCGCTGAGCTCCACAGCTGGCGATGCGGGCTCCTCCCGCTCGCTGAGCCGCTCCTCCGGCTGCGACGCGGGTATAGATGGTCGTTGATCCGGAGGTGAAGATGGCGATGCGGAAGCTGCAGGTGGCGAAGATGACGGTCGAGCGGGAGATGTGGATGGTGAAGTCGAGAGTTCTGCGGTCGCTGCAGTCTGATGGGACGCTGGTGGAGAAGTAGCTGCAAAGGGCGGAGGTGATAATGGTGCGGCAGCTACTCGTGGTAGACTGGACAGCGATGTAGAAACAACAGGCGGGTGACATAATGGCAGGGTAGTTCCAGCAGGCATATCAGCCTCCAACTGAGGATGAAGACGAGAGGCTGACTGGACTGGCTGTGCTACGGCTACAGGCTGGGCAGCTGGCTGTGCTACGGCTACAGGCTGGGCAGCTGGCTGTGCTACGAGGTTAGCTTTCACACAGTCCCGTGAATAAACAGATGAGGTGAATGAAGATGAATTGTCCATATGACTCACCACAGCCGGCTGTTGGAAAGTTTTAGAGTCTGACTGCGGTGAGGCACGCCGGCGGCGCAAGCGTCGCTTCTTTAACGATGCCGGGGCCAGCGTATCAGGCTGAGGTTCCACCAGCCGGCCGGACAGGAGAGCAGCTGCGTGATTTTGAGCTGCCGGTCCTTGGTCTGCTGACTCAGCAGGTGCCGCAGAGGTGAGTGGAGATGTGGTGAGGTGCAGAGGGCGTGTGAAACGTTTCCCCCGCAATGGAGGGTCCAACAAGCGAGCTGCAAGCGACGGCGGGGAGGCTATCAGCCTATGAAAAAAGAAATAGGCAGCAAGGGCTCCCAGGGAGGTTGCCATATCCTCCTCGCCCGGACAGCCCAAACCAAACAGCTCAAAACAGGAACTTTCCCTCAGCGTGGTTATAATCGAAATTAGTCTCTTAATGTCCAAAAAGCTCACAGATGAGGTGATTGATGATAAGAAGGAATCAAAAAATACGACCTGTAAGTGTCTCTGATGTGGATCTGCCGCCTGGATAATGCTCCGACAGTATTTCCAGAGCTGGGCGAGCAATTCCTCCTGTGAGACGGTCCTTGAGTCCGCTGGGCCCATAATGGCTGGATCGTTCTGTCACGGTCTCGCTGGCAGACCGTGGGGATGTGGGGAAAGGAGGACCCAAAATGCAGGACTCTACAGTGCAACAGTGTTTATTTACAGTGGTGACAATCCGAACAACAATAAATCCCCCCGTGCGATCCCAACTCCCGTTCCGTGTCTTCTCCTTTATCCCGTGCTCCGTGCTCTGTCTCCGTTCCCTGTGTACTCTCCGTGTGCTGCCTCCTGGTCGCCACAATTCCTCCTGAGGAAACACGCATACCAAAGGCAGCCGTGAGTACAAAACCTAACAGTAGACTTGCACTAACCTTGCACAATACACTTAAGACTGACGGGAAGTCACTCAACGATCCAGCGTCGAGGAGCTCTCAGCCACACTGTTTTGAAGCTCCTCTGACGAGGCTTGATCGGCGCCAGGTGTGTGTGGATTCCTGGGTGGGACCGGTCAGCTGGCAGGGCCACACCCACCAGGCCTAAAAGTGCCTGCCACGACCGCACCCTCACATACACAAGCACACACCCCTAAACACCTGACAGTACACCAACACGGAAAAACAGGACAGCAGACACAACCATAATAACAACAACCACAATAATGATAATAATAATAATAATAATAACTACAATAGTAGTCCACACTGCTCACGGACCCCGAATCCCTGGAACTGGGTCCGTGACACATGTAGTGTCGTAGCAGTCAAAATTGCCTCAGGATCCATAGATGAAATCATACTCTGTTAAGATATTCATTGTGTGTACTCATGCTGTACAGTGTTTAACTGCATTATGGTTACTGTGGTTTAACAGAGACAGTATTTTAGTTGCCACCACAAGGAGGCACTGTTTCATTGTAAGAGCACGGATGCTGCGTCATCACGCCCCTAAGAAAAAAAAAAGTATACCACAACGAAAATGGCACCCATGAGAAAAGTTTTGCCGCGTGTTAATGAGGAATAAAGTTCCCAAAATATTAAGGACATTTTTGCCTCCGTCGTCATTTTCCTTCGAGTTGATCGCTGTCGATGCTGCAATACTCAACAGGTTATGGGCCCAGTGGCCGACTCGAAGAAGAGTTTTTTCTCATGAAGATCCGGAGCCAAAACGGATAACGGGCTAACGACTAAAGAGCAACATGGATCAACGCGGAGCAAGCAGGCTCCCTCGACTCATGTTTGACGGAGATGAGACCAGGTATGAACTTTGGGAAACTAAGGTGCTTGGATATTTGCACTTGTTGGGATTAAAAGACACCGTTCTGAAGGAACCGAACGGCGCGGCTGAAGTAGCAGCAGACGGTAAGAAGAACGCCGACGCTTACGCCGAGTTAATCCAATTCTTGGACGATAAAAGCCTCTCACTGATTATGAGAGATGCCCCTGATAATGGGAGAAGAGCATTAGAAATACTAAGGGACTACTACGCGGGAAAGGGGAAGCCCCGAATCATCAACCTGTACACCACGCTATCGTCGCTTCAGAAAAAGAGGGAAGAGACTGTCACAGACTATGTCATCAGAGCAGAGGCCGCCATTACAGCACTGCGCAATGCGGGTGAGACTTTAGGTGATGGATTGTTAATTGCTATGGTTTTAAAGGGACTACCTGAAAATTTTAAGCCATTTGCAATACACGTTACCCACGATAAAGACGATATGACATTTGCTGAGTTCAAAACAAAGCTACGAAGTTTCGAAGACACTGAAAAGTCGAGTGCATCGGAGTATAGCGACAACGTAATGAAAACAGGAGGAAGAACCGGCCGTGAGCACACGAGATCCAGCGCACAATACAGAAACAAGAACGATGAGGACATTGTGTGTTTCAAGTGTGGACTAAAAGGCCACCGAGCAAAAGTGTGCAGACGGAGGACGTGGTGCAGTCATTGCAAAAACAGCACACACAGTGACACCACATGTAGACATAAAGCCAAACAAGATGGCGCGCGGAAGGTCGCAGAGGAAAGCGGCAACGGACCCAAACCAGAAACGTCGGATTATGCCTTCAGGATTAAGGGCGTAGACATCAAAGTCCAGCAGTCAGCGTACAGCATTGAGGAGAAAGGCCTGTTGGTGGACACTGGGGCTACCTCACACATCATTAACAGCATCGCCAAGTTCAAGAGCTTCGACGACGCGTTCAGACCGGAGTCACACAGCGTAGAACTGGCAGACGGTACCCAGTGCAGGGGCGTCGCCCAACAGAGGGGGGACGCAGAGGTGTTCCTGATTGACAATACAGGCCAGCGACGCAAAGCAACGCTGAAAGATGCGCTGTTTATTCCATCATACCCCCAGAACATATTCTCTGTAAAGTCAGCCACTGCATTAGGAGCAACAGTCACCTTTAAACAAGGGCAGGACACGTTGACCCACAAAGACAGTACTAACTTTAACATTCATGTGTATGGCAAGTTGTACTATTTGCAGACTGAAGTTGAGGGTAATGATAAGTGTAACACCTGTCATGACATACAGGCATGGCATGAGATATTAGGTCATTGCAACTATGAAGATGTAGTAAGATTGCAAGGTGTGGTTAACGGTATGCAGATTAAGGGGAGAACCGATAGACCTGAAAAGGAATGTGAAGTGTGTATCCAGGGAAAGTTTGCACAAACCCGAAACAGAGATCCTGATACAAGAGCAAAGGCTCCTTTACAAATGGTACACACAGATTTAGCAGGTCCGATAGCCACTGAATCTATTGATGGGTACAAATATGTGCAGTCATTCACTGATGATTATTCAAACTCAGTGTTTGTATATTTCCTGAAGACGAAAACTGATACAGTGCAGGCAACAGAGAAATTTCTAGCGGATGTTGCACCATATGGCAACGTAAAATGCATTAGATCAGACAATGGGACAGAGTTCACATGCAGAGATTTCCAAACCCTGTTAAGGAAAAATGGCATTAAGCATGAGACATCAGCCCCGTACTCACCCCATCAGAACGGTACCGCCGAGAGGGGGTGGCGTACTCTTTTCAAGATGGGCAAGTGCATGCTAATTGAGAGTCAGCTACCGAAATGCCTATGGAACTATGCCATTCAAACTGCTGCTGTAACACGGAACAGATGCTTTAATAAGCGAACAGGGAAAACACCCTACCAAATGCTGACAGGTAAAAAGCCAGACTTGTCAAAAATGCAGAAATTTGGGTCTGTGTGCTATGCATACAAACAGGACAAGGGGAAACTTGATTCAAAATGTGACCAAGGTTTCTTTGTAGGTTATGATAAGAACAGTCCCGCCTACTTAGTTTACCACCCTGAAACTGAGAAAGTTCAGAAACATAGACTTGTTAAGTTTGTGAGCAAAGTAAATGTAGAAAGACAAACACAGACAGATGAGGGAGAACTAAATGATGACTGTAGCAGAGTAAGACAGCCTATGGCTAACAGACCTTCAGAGAAAGGTGACAAGGACAATGAGGTTCCAGAACCTATTGTGACAGACACAAGTCCACAAAGTGGTATACCTGATGAGCGTGAACGAAAAGAGACAAATGTGACAAGTGATGGATTTGTCAACAAAAGGTATCCTCTTAGGGAGAGAAGAAAACCGGGACATTTAAATGACTTTGTAGCTGCCAACAGTGGCGGCGATGAGATCCACACTACCATAGACTACTGCTACAGGGCAGTGTGTGGTGTCCCAAACACATTTAAGGAAGCCATAGAATCAGCTAACTCAAAGAACTGGATCAAAGCCATGGATGAAGAAATTCACTCGTTACGGGAAAATGACACTTTTACCCTAACCACTTTGCCAAAGGGAAAGAAAACAGTGGGGGGGAAGTGGGTTTATTCCGTTAAGAGTGACATTGAGGGAAACGACCGATACAAGGCAAGGTTCGTAGCCAAAGGTTACAGCCAACAGTTGGGGATAGATTATGGAGAGACATTCTCACCAACAGCCAACTTAACCAGCATAAGAGTTTTGTTACAGAAAGCAGCGCAGGAGAGCCTGTTACTCCATCAAATGGATGTGAAGACAGCATATTTACACGCTCCCATTGATTATGAAATCTACAGTGATCAGCCAGAAGGTTATGAAGAGGGAGAAGGGCTAGTCTGTAGATTACAAAAATCCTTGTATGGGTTAAAACAATCTGGTCGTAACTGGAATAGGATCTTGCATGAATACCTAACAGCGAACAGTTTCAGGCAAAACCCAGCAGACCACTGTGTTTATACCAAAGAGACAAAAGATGGTAAGGTGATTATGATCATCTGGGTGGACGACCTGATAATTGCTGCTGGCAATGAAAAGGTAATGAAGGATGCAAAAGAAATGCTTTCAGTCAAATTTAAGATGAAAGACTTGGGCAGACTTAAGCATTTTCTGGGTATTGATTTCACTCAGTCTGATGGATGTGTAACAATGTCACAAGAAACCTATGTCAACAAGATACTGATGAGGTCTAACATGCAGAACTGTAAACCCAGAGGAACTCCCTGTGATCAGAAGTTGTGTTACACAGAAGGTGCTACTAAGATAAGAGATGTGAGGATGTATAGAGAGGCTGTAGGCAGTCTTATATACCTTGCATCAGGTACCCGTCCTGACCTGAGTTTTGTGGTAAGCAAGTTATCGCAACATTTCCATGAACCCACAGAAGAACAGTGGGGAACTGTGAAACATGTGTTGAGATATCTCAAAGGGTCCAAAGATAAGAAGTTGTGTTTTAGAAGAAACACAGATGAAAATTTGGGTCTAGTGGCCTACAGTGATGCTGACTGGGCAGGTGATACTGCCGACAGACGCAGCACTACTGGTTACTGTGTACGTCTATGTAACAACAGTTCTTTAGTTTCATGGAAGACCAAGAAACAGCCCACTGTGGCGCTCTCTACCTGTGAAGCAGAGTATATGGCTCTGGCTTCCACAATGCAAGAGTGTATATATTTAGAACAGCTTTTGAAAGGTATAGATGACTACAGCTACACTCAAACAATAGTGTACGAGGACAACCAGGGAACAATTGCCCTGGCTAAAAACCCTGTGAGCCGACAGAGGTGCAAACATGTGGACATTAAATATCATTTTGTAAGGTCCATTGTAAATGAAGAGAAAATGTGTCTGTTATATTGCACCACTGAAGAAATGGTTGCAGATGTTATGACCAAACCTGTTTCTAAGCTAAAACTTGCTAAGTTTGCTAACGTTATGTTTGGTGCTTAAAAGAAAAAAAAAGAGAGAGAGAAAAAAAAAAAAGGGAAGTGTGGTAGAGATTGTACAACTGTTTATCGTTTATTGTACAACTTTTCTTTGATTCCAGCAACCTGAGTACAAGAGGGGGTGTTAAGATATTCATTGTGTGTACTCATGTTGTACAGTGTTTAACTGCATTATGGTTACTGTGGTTTAACAGAGACAGTATTTTAGTTGCCACCACAAGGAGGCACTGTTTCATTGTAAGAGCACGGATGCTGCGTCATCACGCCCCTAAGAAAAAAAAGTATACCACAACGAAAATGGCACCCATGAGAAAAGTTTTGCCGCGTGTTAATGAGGAATAAAGTTCCCAAAATATTAAGGACATTTTTGCCTCCGTCGTCATTTTCCTTCGAGTTGATCGCTGTCGATGCTGCAATACTCAACATACTCTCCACTGAAATCAAATGTAATAGAATTGTTGAGGTCATGTTAGTAGGGTGAGTCAAAATGCCAACTTCTTGGTTCTGCTGTGGAAGTCACAGAATGTACTCGATGGCCCATATAATGAGGATATGATTAACTAAAAGTCATCCTGACAAACTTGCAGTAGAAAAGGTTTGCAGACTATAGCTGCATTAAAAGGAGATTACTCATCTTAGGGCCAGTTGCTCTCATTGATGATCCAATCTAGTATTTTTAATAAGGATCAATATTGGATTGTTATACAGAATCGTGAAAGGTCTAGTCTCTATGGATGTAATTACCATCTACAGTCTAGCAATGTTATAATTTTGATCAAATACCCTGCTTGAACAAATCAAATATTATATTTTATATCAATATTATATATATATTTCTCTTTTCTCTTTGTTCTCCTCAACAGGCAGAGTACAGAGGCAGTCCTAAGAACGGCACAGAGTCAGCCGTGGACCTGCTGGGTCTGGGTAAGCCATAAACAGCCTTCTTACAGCTCACAGGATAATAAACCTTAGGCTATATGCTGACTTGTCAAACTGTATTTAAATGTCTGCCTAATGCTTCTGACATGTTTGTTAAACTACTTAAGTTGGAAGATGTTATAATATTTTTTGATTGATATAGCAATGATTGGAGGTTAAGTAATGTCTGACGTTATCAGAGGGAGGTTTCATGCCGTCAGGCTTTATTTGGATCATGCAGAGAGGACTTTCATTACATTTTGATGACTTGGTATACCATCTGGCTGTTAATGCATCAGTGACTTCAGCCATGTAAGCCTACAGGTAAAACCATCGAACAGTCTACACACTGATGTACCCGATGCAGATATCAAGCATGTAAGACAAAGTAAAATGAAGCAGGTTTTACTGGATATTTTGTGATGTGAGTGGTAACCACAGGAAATGGATATCCTCGACTGAGTCATCAGCTGAATACAGGGGTTAAAATTCTCGAGCGTTCTGGTGTTTTAGATCATTATAGGACAATATATGACTATGTGTAATTATGCCTGTGGTAAATATTCTTGCTTGTCTTTTTTAACTCTCCCATAGAAAACATCTGCTCGTACATGTGTGAATGTAGCCTGGAACCACATTTCATTTGGAAAAAAAAAGACTTTTGAAAAAAGTGTATGTTGTGGTGTAAAAAAGTTTGCAGTAATTTGAAAAATGCACTGAAGCAGGGATCTTGTCTTTGTTTTCACATCATCATCGTGATCTAATGGGCTAGTTAGTCGATTGTTTCACATCAGTAGACTCATTACATTGCATATTGCTGTTAAGAAACCACACGCGTCAAAGACAAGCATCAAAGAGTAAAGCTTCTTTGAAGCTTTGAAAGTTGTGTTTGACTTGAAATCCGGCAGCCTAATTGTATCAGACTGAGGAACCAGCGAGTGATGCATTTTCTGTGGACGGTCCTTTCATGTAATGTAAATGCGAGGATTTACATTTGGCAACGATCGCATTGTGTTTCTGAAATGGGTCATGATTTCTGGGATGGCCATGATTCATTGTGCTTGTGTTACCAGTTTAGCATCTTATACAGAAAAAATAGTAATAATAATAATGGATTGCATTTATATAGTGCTTTTCGGGACCCCTCAAAGCGCTTTACAATACCACTATTCATTCACTCTCACATTCATACACTGGTGAAGGCAAGCTACAGTTGTAGCCACAGCTGCCCTGGGGCAGACTGACAATACATCGAAGAAGTGGGGACATCTTGCCCTTAGTGGTGCAGCATCCCTTCCCCTTTTACATGCAGATTCATAACCATGGAAGAGAGAGATGGCAGAAGGATCAGCAGATACAACATTAAAATATTTGATGTCGGAGTCCCACATAAGTTTTGTTGCTTGGTGTCTAACTAATCTTAAAGCCCTCGCATGTCCTTCAAGATTTCTCTCATTCTTAGTCACGCAATGAAGACTCTTCAAAATCACGCCAAACACAGAGATGTCTAAAGTTTTGGACATGAACAGAAATCTCGCTGAACTCCAGAAGTGGATAAATTATTGAAAAAAAATCAATTTACTACGACACAAAGGCCACACGCGCATGATTAAACTTGTTCAAATAAGTGATGTGTTGGCTCAGCTGGGATTATATCATGAGAAAATGTATCCTACAGAAAAATAAATATTTGTCTCATCTTTCCTGCATTCTGCTTCACTTTCTCTTTCTTTTATGTAAATAGAGACATTTCCACTATCTGCTGATGCAAAAAAGATACAAATTGAAGCATAAACATTTAGCAAGAGACAGAAAACTGATTCTGAAAATCCTCTACATGTCTCTTCCATTGGTGTTTTGTTTGTTGTCTAATCACAAGCAGTTTCAATTCATGTCCAAAATATATAATTTGTCCCTGCTTTAAGCCCTGATATTGGCAAAGAACAAACACGTATCGACTCTAAAGCGCTCGGGGTCTGACCAACAATCGGTCTGACTTTAATGCCTACTGTGGGCAGCAATCTACTAACACATGTGGTGTAGTATAAAACCAACAGAGAAAATAATAAATTCACAAATGATACAAGTGTTAACAAAAAAGCCAGTTATGATTTAACAAGTAAAACAAGTAAATGTTAAAAATAGTAGATACTATATAGCTACTATATTTACACATGTTTTAAAGACCAGGGAAGTTGTGATATTCCAGTAATGTTTAGCAACTGGGACGGTTTTATATAAAGCACTCAACAACAACATGTAAAAGCCACAAAGCTATAGTTTGAATTTAGAAGGGGGGATAATCTAGACACATTTTTGGACTGTTACATTTTAGGCCATAACATAAAAAAATGTTCAAGGGCATTAAAGGCTTCACAGCCACAGAAGAATAAGGATGTGAAGTCCTGGCTGAAAAAAGTAAACTACAAGAAGAACACTCAGGAGCTCCTAATGGAAGCAAATAACCACTTTCCAGACTAGAAGTGAACATCAGAGATGCACTGAAATGTACAAGTGGACTCACAGCGTATCCAAAAAGTATTCACAGCGCTTCAGTTGTTCCACAGACGTCTTCCAAAATGGATTAGATTTATTTTTCACAATACCCAATAGTGAAAAAGTTCAGAAGTGTTTGCATGAAATTCTTACAAATTTGTTAAAACAAAGAAAAAAATATGATGTAGCGTGTACATAAGTGTTCACGGCTTATAATATGCTGTTAGCCTGGTTAGTATAGTGGTATCAGTACCACAGTACAGTGGAAGTAATTCATTGCAAGTAAAACTTCTGTGTTGTTGGTATTTTGTGACACAGTCTTTACAGATCCTTCGCTTTGAGATCTGTCTCAGAGAAATTGTGTTTGTGTCCCTGTTTTTAGTTCAGCAACTGTCTGCTTGTGTTTCTTTGCTTTGCTTTGTGTCTCTGCTGGTGGTTTGGTGGTGACGTCCTTGGGCTCTAGACTTTAGGCAGTCATTGACTACAAAAGAGCTTCATCCGTATATTACAAAGAGTCCTTATATTTAAAATTATATTTCGGTCCATTTATGGTTTAGCCTCTGAAAATGGGGAAGTATGTATAACAGTGGATGTAATTCCTAATGCTTTCATTAAAGCCCTTGAAACTCAGCACTCATGTCAGACTTTCAAGGGCTGATATGACTCCGCTGTGGCGGTGAAAAGGCTGGAGTGCCCACTCTGGGTGAGGGATGAGTTGCTGCCCCAAGTGGAGGAGTTTGAGTGTCTCTGGGTCTTGTTCACAAGTGAGGGGAGAGTGGACCATGAGATCGAGTGATGGATTGGGTGGTCAGAAACTCTGGGTAGTGACAGACAGAATGAGGTCACAGAGACAAGCGGTTGAAATGAGTTTATAGATGGGGTGAGGAGCTCGGTCATTTGAGAGGGGCTCGGAGTAGAGCCACAGGTCCTCCACATCGAAAGGAGCCAGTTGAGGTGGTTCAGGCACTTGACTAGGATGTCTCCTTGATGTCTCCTAGGTATTCCTAGCATGTCCTACTGGGAGGATGCCCTAGGGCTGACCCAGGACTCAATAGAGAGATTATATCTGTCAGCTGGCTTGGGAACATTTCTGTGTCCTCCCGGATGAGCTGCAGGAGGTGACTGGGGTAAGGAAAGTCTGGGTTTCTTAGCTTGGACTGTTGTCTCCGTGACCCAAATCCCAAAGTGTCAAAAATGGGTGGATGGATGAATGGATGTGGGGATAACATTTCATAAATTGTGGTATTCTCAAAAAACTGAAGTATAGTTGTCAGGTTAAGTTCAGTAGTTCACTGCATTGGGTTTTTGGACCAGTTTCTGGAGGATTACAAGATAATTTTGGGAGGTCATGAAATGATTAAGAAAAGTGAGAGTGCATCCAGGCTAATTACTTTCATTATTTTTTTTTGTGACGTCAAAGAGTTGTAAAAATGTTGTGAAAAATGGGGAAAGTTTTTAAAGTAATTTAATATTTTAAAATATTTCTATAAAAGTAGCAGTTTGAGTAATAGGATGAGGATCAGTGAAATCAGCTAGTGACCAACAGTTGAACAGGAAAAGGAACAAAACCACCACATGATTGGGATCAGATCTTCAAAAAACTTTACAATATAAGGCGCCTTGAGCCTCCTTGTTGTTTTTTGGTGCACTATAAATAAAATTACATTGAATATATAAACCTAAAATATTGTTCAAAGTCTATTTTTAAAGCAAGTATGAGCTATAGCTATTATAAAAAGTCCAATATTCCCTTCTCAGAAACTCACATTTTACTTATTTAATTGAGTCCGTTTACCCACCTTTACTGCTATCTGCTTTACTGTGTTGGGTCCTGCAGTTTTTTTGATTGATACTATTTCTTGACCCAAATGCTCTATGCCAAAGCCTGTGGGTAAAACTGCCAGGCAAAATCCAGACAACTGACGTGTTTCTGCCTTTACGGATTCCACATCTATTACGGCTATATATTAGAACATGGGATTTGGTACCCTTTAATTCACTCCAGTTGCCCCGTCCAGCTTCCACTGGGCAAATCACCCAGGAACTAATATAAAACGCCTCCAAATCTCCTGACCTATATCAGAACTTCTTATATCTGATATAATTTGCCATCAGATCATGTGCTCAAATGCACCACATTCTCTCTGGAATTTTTTACTATCAGTCTTACAAATACTCAGACTTGCAGCTTCAAGGTGGTCGAGAGGTATTGTGTATATCCAGCATGAAAGCATTTTAATGACATGTGTGCTTTGCTGACAAACACAACAGCACAATGGCCAGAAAGATTGAATGCATCGAGGATATGACATTCAAAAAAGGTCACAAGCTGGATTCAAACCTGTGACATTTTGGGTAGACAGTGTGCATCTTGGCCCATTAACCGCCAGACTTTTTTGCTCCATGCTTGTTGACCTTAATCCTGAACAGCAACAAGGCAGAAGAAGCAGCCCGGGTCGCTTTAGGGTTTTCACCATAAATTTGTAATGTGCAATCACCCTGTGTTTCCCCGATCTCGGACCATATTATGTCGAACCGAGGTGAGGGTAAGCTGCACTGCCAGAAAGAGAGTCGGTGAAAATGGCATTGATCAGAAAATTTCCCGACGGCAGTGTGGAAACGTGAGAGTAGTCACCCTGCTATAAATAACTAATGCTGCACACCTTACAGCCATGTAGAGTGGATGAGATTTCACACATAATCAATAAGTCAAACATGTGGCTGTGTGCCTTCAGCATCCCCCCGCCTCTTGTGTTTATCCTTCCCTCTATGTCTCTGGTTACATTACTCTGCAACCTTCAAAGAACCTCCTTTGGTTTATGTGTCTGTTTTCGTCAGTTCAGTTTGATTCTGTTTGGTATATAAACTGTGTTAGAGATCAGATGAGTGTCCTTTTTCTTCTTTATTTTTATTTAGTGTGTGTTGTATACATTAAGAAAATGTTACCTAATTCATTTTATCAACTACTGTCTGAAGACATTGTAAGGCAACTTAAAATGAGGCATTCCCTGACCTTCTCAAGTGTCTAACAGCTAGTGGAGTGAAAAAAGTCATGGCATATTTTCTGCAAAACTTCAAAGGACGTGATCCTCACGCTCAAGTGCGTCTCGCCTCAGTGCCTCTTTTCTACTTCCAGCATCAAAAATGAGCAGCACTGCCGAACACTGCCTTAGAAATGGAGTCCACTAATCACTAACATCAACAAAGGACAACAAAACTCCACGTAAAAACAACGAAACAAACAAATATGGCATGAGATAAAATTTGTTAGTGAATGGCTTTAGTGGTTTTTACATATTCAGTAATATTGGAGTGTACTCTGAACTCAGCTGAAGGAGGAATGGTGAGACAGAGTAGTTCAGACAGCAGTGCCATGTGGAGCTGATACGAAGCTTTCAGTGTTTGGATGCTTTTTGCCTTGCTGGGTAGTCTTTGGCAACGTGCACAGCTTTTTGTTTTCGGTTCTGTGTGTGCATCATACGGGCAAATTAAAAACTGCTAGCAGATTATTCACCTTTGTGCTGATTGAACCCACAGGTAGCAGGATTGTGCAACAGGTGTCAAGCAAGTTAGTAATAATTATTTTGTAATATCTAATAATATCTATATGTTATACCTAAGTAAATCCATTTGGCCAAACAGGACCTTTGCCTGGAAATGGACAACAACACTTAATATCTAATGTTAGCTATTTTATCCAAACTCCTGAGGCTGGTAACTGAGCTGACCATTACTTTATCAGCTAACATGACAATTTGTCGCTGGTAGCTAAGCTACACCCAGCTGACTAACGTTGTCTTGTTTGCTAACGTTATCACTTAATCATCCAAGTGATCCTTGATATAAGTATAGTATGCATAATGCAAAATTACTAGTGCTGTCAGCGTTAATCTCGTTAAAATGAGGTTAATGCCATAACCGCATTAACGCAGCAAATCTCCGTTAGCACTGTAAGGGCACTAAACAAAGAAGTATAACTAACCTTTGCATAGTGATAGCTAACATGTTGGCAATTACCCAGCTGTAACCATCTATATCTGACATACATATCTTGTTTTGTCTTATTGTTGAGCAGCTGAATAATGGCTGCAATTTTTTGTTCATCGCTTTCATTTGTGGAAACACTTTGAAACCTATCAGCCAATTGTGTTACCACCAGATGTTTGTTTTTTGGGGGGGGGGGAATTCATGAAGATGCTGCTCTTCTGGCCTTTTTACTATCACAGTACTAGGAGTGGATAGATCAGAGTGAAAGATCAGAGCACAATGTCCAGATTGGTTGAAGTTGACAGAAAGATTATTCTGACTTAGATATCTACCCTTTTCTACCGTGCTCAGCAGAAAAACCTTCTAACACTCAAAAATATATTCAGCCTTAAGGTGGATCGGTTGCACCAGCAGAAGACCACAATGGGTTCCACTCCTGTGAACCATGAAAATATATCTGAGGCTGTGATGGGCTTAGGGTAACTGGAAAAATATAGTCTGGTCTGATGAATTTCCATTTTCGCTGAGGTTGCAGATGGTAGACTCAGCGTGTGCAATCAGCAGCATGAATGCAGAGAGCCTGCCGTGCATCAACGCTCTGGTCTGGAGGTGGTCATTTAGTGGTGTGAGGAATGTTTCTTCCATCTTCCCTTAATCCCAGTCATTGTGGTTTGGCGAGATGATTGCTCTGAGTATTGTATCTTTTTATGCCTACGGTATCTTGTCTTCCATTGGCAGCATAACATGATATTGTACTGTGAATGGACCTGTGGGGTAGAGCATGACATTCAGAGCTTTGTGATCATGGAAGAGAATCTCAATGGAAAGCTTCCGACATTTAATGAAATTGATAAAAACAAAGGGCCGAGGCTGTTTGACAGATTAGTATGTAGAATTACATTATACGCCATCAGCTCAAAAGTCTGACTGGGCTGCTGGGGCAACACCACAGGACCCTGCAAGAAGGAGGGGCCAGTGAAAATCACTGTCAAACCTCGTCATGTAATGGGTGCTCATGTTCACAGCATGAAGTGGACAAGGTGTAAAAGTTCCACTGTGTATTTAATTCGTGATTCTATATACATTTTCTTAGATGAAGTTCAGCTCGACAGATATTTTCTTTGTGATTTTAAATTTAACTGACTAGAAGAGCCTTCAACACTTTTGCCTTAAAAACTTTAGGTGCATTCTGGGAAATTTGCACTTCCTGACCTTGCTGACCTGACCTCCCTGTCATGTGTGCAAAGTGCCTGCATACTTGTTGATGCTCACAGTGCAGCAGTTAGTTTTTTGGTGAGTTTGAGAGTGCAGGCATTTTACATTATGTTTAGCAAGCAAAGCAAAAGAGTACTTAAAGGAGAGAGGATAACAGGATGAAGACTGGATTTGAGATGACGATCTGATGAGTGAGGGGTTTGTTTTTGTGAAGGATTGAAACATTGATGCCACTTTAATGTTGAAAATCTGCATTCATGCTGTAATATGTGTGAGTGATAAATGTAGAAGCTGGTACTCTTGAAACAATTGCTGAGTGAGAATTTCTATAAATGAGTGTGGTTGTTATACAGTCACCCATCCAGTCAGTCTCTGAGGACCTGTGGTTAATGGGCTTCTCTCATTTGTTTGGTGCTTTGCAACATTACAAGTGTCTTTATGTTACTTTAGCGAAGCTAAATCTGTTTTATGCTTGGGGTAGCTTGGTTGAATAAGATAGTATGAGTAATATTATATAATACCATGATGGTGTTATAGCATATGCTTATGCTAGATAGATTTGTCCATTCCCCCAACCTCAGACTGCGGTTATTGTCCATGGTGCTGAAAGCAGCATGATCATCTTTTTGACAGTCGAAAAACAAAAGTAAAAATTTGTGGAACCAGGATTTATTGCAGTGGTGTGTAAGCCATGCAACCCCAAACCAACCAACTTGGGTTTTTTTCTTTTCTTTTTTTCACACAACAGTGGAATTATTAAATTCATTTTCATTTAATCCAATTTTAATTTATTTATTTTTTCACTATTCTCAGCTCTGTATGGAGTCAGTAAGATGGGAGCGCTCTAGGCTCATAGGTGTGGCTTGTTTATATTATAGTAGTAGCAGTCCAAGATGTTAAATATGTAGTTGGAAATGTGGGTCTATTTAATGACATCCCCTACTTTTGGCACAGTAGAAAATAAAATGAACGTTTAGAGCCATCTGAGGTGCTTAAGCTCACATGGATTGCTTGTGCAAGCACTGCACTGAAAATGGGTGAAAACCTTAAACTTAGACTATTGAATGCTTACTTCTCAAGAGCATTTCTAAAAAGGACAAGGATGACATGGAACATGGAAAAAAATTGAGGTGTGGCTCAAGACTTTTGCACATTACATAAATGTGACTGGGGGAAAATAGGAACCCAGAGATAGTGGTGCACTGGTTACTCTGAGTCCTTTGACTGCAGCACATCCTCACTTTGCACATTGATAAATATTCTTTGGAGAAGTTGCTTCACAACACCAGCATCAGCAGGTAATAAATATTTTCTCTTCAGCCTTTGACATCAGTGGAGACATGGGAGGAGGTGGTTTCTCACTCTTCCTTTATCTTCTAACAAACACATTGCAACTGCAGTTGCTCCTACCACGTCCGTTTTCCACTCTTGGCTCTCTGTAATGACTCTTCGTAACAGCAGCTAATGGCTGTGGTCACCAGCCGGGCTCGTGCTCGCTTTTCTGGACTCCCAGAGTCACTTAAAGGGGAAGTGGGGAAAACTTAATTTCATGCCCTAGTTGGGACTTGTGTTTTGAGGAAGAAAGTGGGTTGAATTTGCATATCTCTGCCTTCATGGCTGCATTAAGATGTTGGTGAATAACTAACAATTGCAAAGAAGTAAAGTCATCTGGTCTTTTGACCAATGGGGTAAAACCATCAGAGCGTTTTGTCATAAATATGTCTCATCAGGTTATTGCATTAAAAGTAAATTCGAAGCTTAATCAAGTCAGATATTTTACCACATGTGGTGCTGACCTTAATGTGACAGCTCTCCCGTGCTGAATGAGACTGTGTGTGAGAGAGAGTGAGAGCAAAGGGGTCCCGAGTGATTATGAAACACACCCCCTGCCTAAACTATTGGTCTGTTTCCATGGTGAAGTTGAGAGTACTCTCAAGAAGCGGCTCCATCCCATAATAAGGGATGGCGGGCGCAGTGCCTGACATGGCAGTGATGATGAGCCCTATTCTCCCTGCAGCTCATTTCCATGGCAATGGCTGAATGAAATTTTGGTTATGGAGGGGTGGGCTCAGACTGGTAGGAGGGTCACATCTTTATTTTTCTCCCTTCTGCCTCAGTGTCTGACTTGTATCTGTCACTCTCATCAGACCATAAAGCAGTTATCATAATTATGATCGATGTTATTCTTTATGCAAATTCATCTTTCTTTTTTCTTTTTTTAAAGTAAGTTGGAAGTGATTTAACAGTGAAAGCCAAAGCCAGGCTCATGAATGACACGCAAGGATCGTAAAATGTATAAAGGGCAAAATCGCTAGCTTAAATATTGGGACGTCACAAAGCATTAATTTGAAAATGAGGTTTAATAAGTGGCTTCAAAAGGATGTCGAACACGTCTTTCTGGCCTTCTTGCAGGAAATGCTTTTCCTTGTACTGTGCTGTCTGGCTAAAAGAGCTCAGACTTGTTCACACTTTAAAAGGGCTAAATTATAGATGTCTCATCACTGTGGTTATATAAATGACCTCCGCTGCGAGCTCTCTCTTACACACACACACACACACACACACACACACACACACACACACACACACACACACACACACACACACACACACACACACACACACACAGCCAGTTGACTCCCTCTTTTCTATTTATCACGCTCTCTCTCTCTCTCTCTCTCTCTCCCTCCCTCTCCCTCTTGTCTGTTAAATGACAGCAGTACATAGTGTACTTTTTTTTCTCCCTTCAGCACCATGGGAACTGCTCATTCTGGATGTTTTTTCTGCAATGATACTGTCTTCCACAAAACTCCAAGATAAACTTAGAATATAATCTAAATGCACCAAAGGCTTGAAGTTCTGTGGCGGTTCAGCTTTGAAGGTGAATAATCGAGGATCTGTGCTTGCTTATTTTTGACAACTGTCCTGTAACAAGTGTGAATGCATTCGGGAAACCTGCATTTTGTATGAATGCAGCAGACCTATGACAAACGGAGGAACCAAAAATAAAAGTTTGTTTACTCTGTGCTCATCGTGATAGTTTGTTTTCAGATCCTGAATTTTTGATGAATTTGTCAAATGTTTGATACCAGGGTTCAGAACAGTCATACTCAATGTTCTTTATGTTTGGAAAGTTGTGTTTGACTTGAATCCAATTAGGCTACCAGTCTTCAGTCTCTGACTGAAGAAATGGTGAGTGATGTATTTTCAGTGGATCAACCTGTCACGATAATGGGACGATTCATATTTAGTGGTGATTACATTGTCTTCTTGGCTTTCCGAAACTGCTGTCATTCATCTGGCTTCTGGCAGCTTGCTAGGCTCTGGGTTTTTTTGTTGTTGTTGTGGGGGGTTTGCATCATATACCACCAAAGTTGGAGACAAGCAGAGACAAGACCTCCCGAATAATTAGAACACATGCTGCTACAGTACATGCAGGAGCAGGTGGGCTGACAGTAGGGCTGCCACGATTAGTCGACTATCAAAATCGTCGACGACTAATTTAATAGTCGACGCGTCGTTTGAAGCTTTGTAAGATCCCAAAAGACGCAGGAATAAGTAGTAGGATTTAAGAGTGTAATAACGGACTGAAACAGAAGATGGCAGCACTGCATGTACAAGGATGCCAGCTGCCCTTAAACCCCGAAGAAGAAGAAACTGTCCCAGAATTCATAGCGCGGCCCTGCTCAGTTTCCAACAATGGCGGCAGCTAGTTAGTTTTAATATTACTCTTATTATTCTTTCTGGGTCACAAAATAAACGTTTAACATATTTTCAGGTGAGAAAGTAGCTGTGTAAACTTCAAATATCTACTCAGTTTATCAAGACACCACATATTTTCAAAAGCGCTCCGACGTTTTCGGAGACGTCTGTTACCCACTAGCTCGATAGCTAGCCGGGGTTCAAGGCTCACTAAAGCCCGTGAGAACACCGGACACCCGGCAAATCGTTTTCAAACCCACCGCCGTCTTTCGCTACTAAGGTTAATTAAATATATATAAGTCACTTAGATAACTTCAAAATGTAATTGTTTGGCTTTTTTTAGTACTGAAAAAAGCCAAACAATAACATTTTTAAGTTATCTAAGTGACATATATCATGTTTAACCTAAGTAGTGAAAGACGATTTGTGTGAGCCTTGAACCCCGGCTAGCTATCGAGCTAGTGGGTAACAGACGTCTCCGAAATTGTTGGAGCGCTTTTGAAAATATGTGGTGTCTTGATAAACTGAGTAGATATTTGAAGTTTACACAGCTACTTTCTCACCTGAAAATATGTTAAACGTTTATTTTGTGACCCAGAAAGAATAATAAGAGTAATATTAAAACTAACTAGCTGCCACCATTGTTGGAAACTAAGCAGGGCTGCGCTATGAATTCTGGGATAGGTTGGGCCACGAAGTATACACCCGACCCATCCTTCATATCTGAGGAAATAAAGGGCGCGTTTGTCGGCTGCATTTGTCGGAGTCTTCAAATTTGGACAGTCTTCGTCATGTCGCTGTAACGTAATTGACCTACAAATGCGGGCACAGGAGGATGCGGTTCCTGAATTTGGACACAGCAACAATACCGGACACTGCTTCTTCTTCTTCGGGATTTAACGGCAGCTGGCATCCTTGTACATGCAGAGCTGCCATCTTCTGTTTCAGTCCGTTATTACACTCTTAAATCCTACTACTTATTCCTGCGTCGTTTGGATCTTACAAAGCTTCAAACGACGCGTCGACTATTAAATTAGTCGTAATCGTGACTAGTCGACTAATCGTAGCAGCCCTAGTCACAGCTAATTCAGTCATTGTCATATACACACAATGCTGATAAACATTGTCAGTCTGGTTTTGATCATTAATTTGTACTCTATACTTTTGTTAATCTAACTAAACATTAATAAAAACACAAGGTCAAAAATATTTGCACTTACAGGAAATTGATTTTCTAGTAGTGCTCCAAGGGCAAAAGAATTTTTGCAACAGAGCTAGCTACTGAAGAATTGTGTTTATCAAAGTTGTCTTGAGCATGTTCAAATGAATAAGCATGGTAATTTTAAAATGAGCTTTGTGGGGAGATTTGGAAATGTGTGTGAGTGCGTGAGAGGTTTCTACACTGCTCGGAAAAATTAAAGGAACACTTAGAGAGCACATGGAAAACAAATTCATACTAGATATCTATATGGACCGGATCGTTTGTTAGGAGCATAAGGATCGTTTGATGGGAATAAAAAGTATCAACCTACGGAGGGCTGATTTCAAGGACACCCTGAAAATCAGATTAAACAATTGAGGCATCAGGCTAGTCCATTCTGCCAGACTTTCATTGTAGTAATTCAGCAACTGAGGTACAACCTGGCAGCTGGACCGAAACATGATGACCTTGAGGTGTTATTTTGGATTGAGATCAGGCAAGTGTGGGGCACAGTCAGTGGTATCAATTCCTTCAGCCTCTAGAAACTGTCAACATACTCTTGCCAAATTAGGCTGGCCATTGTCGTGCACCAGGAGGACAAGCATGCACCGCACAAGCATGGCGTCATGTTGGGTTTGAGGATTTCATCCCAATACCCAATGCCAGTCAGGGTGCTGATGCCTAGCCTCGAGAGATCTCTGCATCCCTCCGTGGATATGCCACCCCAGACCACCAAACAGCAATCATGCTGAACAATGTTACCGACAGCATAATGTTCTCCACATCTTCTTCAGACCCTTTCAGGACAAAAGAAGAATAATTTTGCGACATAGCTAGCTACTGAAGGAGCTAGCTCAGGAAGACCTTTTCACATCTGTCACTTGTGGTCAGGGTTAACCTGCTCTCATCCGTGAAAAGCACAAGCCATTAGTGGTGGACCTGCTTATTCTGATATTCTATGGCAAATGCCAATCAGGGTAGAGGATGTCGGGCCCTCAGACCACCCTCATGAAGTCTCTTTCTGATTGCTTGGTTAGAGACATTCACACCAGTGGCCTGCTGGAGGTCATTTTGTAGCTCTGGTAGTGCGTATCCTGTTCCTCCTTGCACAAAGGAGCAGAAACCAGTTAAGAGCCTTCTATACCTCTTAATCCATCAACAGGGTTAAGAACCATAACAGGAGGGTGAGCTTGAACAATAGGCAAGCACCATTTGTTTGTGCAGAGAACAGAACCTGACCTACAGCCAGTAGGATATGTGACTATGAGCAAAAAGACCAGTTTTTGTTTCAGCCTGTAAACAACTTCATTCTGTTGTGAAGTTGTGAGAATTTAACAAGTTGTTAATGTTAAAAATCATGTTACAGTTTTTAACTGTGTCTTATTAGCTTCATTTTCAGACCCAGAGATTACTGGTTAAGGTGAATTTGTATTTACTGATGGCATCAAAACCTGCAGAGTGTGAATGCAAGCAACTCCTAGTTCAAGCAGCAAGGTGGATGTCTCAGCCGGATAATGATGTCAACCATGTTAGCCAAAAGATGCTTTTACAGAAGGCAGTTAATTCAAAGCAAAGATGCTAAAGGACATGAGACTAAACAGTAAAACACAATCGTTTCAGACTGAAAACTGTCCTTGGATGCAGCTTTCTGTCCTACTAGAGACAAATATATATATCTTTGTGTATTTGTGTTAATTATGTGCCGCATATCAAACTATTTAGTGAAGTTTTTACTTGACAAGTGTGCTTGTGGTGTCCCCATTAAAAAAAAAAAAAAAAGATGCCATTTTGTTTTGGCATTTTGTTATTTAATACAGTTCATTTAATGTCAGCATACTCTAAAAATAGCCTGTGCATATGTAGATTGTTGCTCCACATTCTTTCTTTATAAATACCAATTTATGTGAGGATTTTTAAAACAAAAAAACAAGCATATGCATGATTGTTGTGTATATACCTCACTTAGACATCCAGCCCGAAGTTTTATTAGTTTTTAGAAGTTGCTAGAGTTGCTTTTATTCTTGATCTGTTTGCTTCTGTCAAATATTTTTGGGAGATACTGTACATGTCTTTCTATCCCTGTTTCTTTCTTAGATGCTCCAGAGGGGGGTGAGAAGGGCTCAGGGGGTGCTGCACCAATTGGTGATGAACTGGATATCTTTGGACCAATGGTCTCCAACCCACTCCCCTCATCCAACAACACACAGCAGGCCCAGGTAATGCACTCTCTCTCTGTCTTTCATCAGCTGCTTATCACTGCAGGCAGGCTGCAACACACAGAGTCTGCAGAGAAAACACACACAGCAAACACACCATCCGCCTTGTACGTGGCGACACACACTCTCTGAGGATCATATCAAAGCAAACCCCGTAGACTCTCTTTTATTGAATTAATTTGACCAGTGTCCTTCAAAGGAGAGTGTGTGTTTGTCTGACAGGGAGCAATAACGGCGAGCTGCTACAGTGAAGACAACAGCTGGGAGTGATGGAATGCAAGCGAACGCCATCATTGAATTTGTTGTTTTCTTCTTTAAGATGGTATCTAATTAATGGCGATGAAAGACACTAAATAATTCAAATGTAGAATGACACAAAAATGTATAACACTACTTTTTACCTGTTGTTTGAATCTGTGACTGACCACAACCATATTGGTCAAAGATATGCCTGATAGGGAATAATAAAGATTGAAAGTACTTAGATTTAGTCCGGTCTCTCAAAAACTGGCATTTTAAAAAACCATTTTTCAGATTTTAATGATATCTGTCATAATTCAGAATACTAACAAATACTGTTTGAGGTTGAAAACGTCAGTTTCATAGCCTGGATCTGTCACCAGGTGCTACATGTTTATGTGAGCTACACAGTCTGAACTGTTCATGTGAGCTGTTGTGTTCATCACTCTAGCCTTTTAATGTTTGGTAAACACATGTAATTGTTATGAGTGTTTGGAAAGTTGACTTCACATTCAGCTATTATAAATAATACATTTAGCAAAAAATGAGCAGTACAGTTGTGAAAAAGAGTTTTTACAGCAATGTGAAAAACTAGTGAAAAAGTACACTTTTGGTGTGTCCGTAGGAATTAAGAAGGTAAGTACAGGGTTCTCAATATCCCTGGTAGCCCTTCGGGCAGGCACTCTTCAGTTTTTGGTAGCCCAGAATAAATTTAAGTAGCCTGAGTAAAAAAAGAGAACAATTTTTTGATTGATGTTTTGTTTCCTTTACAATATTATACCAGAGGTGGGACCAAGTCATTGTTTTGCAAGTCTCAAGTAAGTCTCAAGTCTTTATCATCAAGTCTCAAGTCAAGTCTCAAGTAATGTCAGGCAAGTCAGAGTCGAGTCTCAAGTCACTGGTGTAAAAGTCCGAGTCAAGTCACAAGTCTGAAACTTTGAATTTCAAGTCCTTTCGAGTCTTTAAAAAAACCCCAAAAAAATAATGTTGCAGTTATGCTAAATGTAAATATTAGACCATGTAATTTTTAAATCTGTGTTTTTCTCAACACATGACAAAATAGTGAACTTAGAAAATATACACAAATTGTGAAATTGCACCTCTTTAAAATGCAGCTCAATTAAACCTAGCTCCAAGAATAATTTTCACCGACAGTTCTGAGATAAGCTGCATGTTATTCTTGGATGCGGTTGTAGGACCGGCTTTAAAATCGCATGACAAAAATATCATACACATTAAAAAAAAACTGTATCACCAACGTAGCCTGGACAACATT
Source organism: Copadichromis virginalis (assembly GCF_057382275.1). Lineage (NCBI taxonomy): Eukaryota > Metazoa > Chordata > Actinopteri > Cichliformes > Cichlidae > Copadichromis > Copadichromis virginalis. The sequence continues at coordinate 29,915,103 of NC_140630.1, forward strand.
TGCTAGTTAGATGAAGTCAGCTATCTCATCTTAGCATATTTATATGCACATTTATAATCATACGGTTCTTGGAGTGAGTGCACACACTCATGAAGTTTAGTAACTTCAGGTCACTGCAACAAGCCCAGGTACAGTTTACCGACGGATGGGTACAGGACCTTGAAATGCACCGTGTAGAAAGTAAAGACCATCGTACGTATCATAAGTTTACCAGTCTCACAAATCGTCGTCATAAATACACATTCGTTAACCGTTTATTAATAGGACCTTTGAGCTCAACGGTAATTAATTAGTAGTGGAAATAATTTCTGGTAGCATCACAGAAATGTAGCAGTGACAATAATACTGTATGCTGTAATCGTACTGGGCAATTAGTGATACAAAAAACCTGTTTTATCCTGTGAATAAAAGTATATGTTTTTGTCAATGTACCATAATAACAGAAGCGAAACGCAATATTGTGTCAGGACAATTCACTATTTATGCACAATAAATAAAGGAGCATAGCGCGACAATTTCTGTTCAGCGCCAGACTTGCTTGTAACCTATATCACCAATTATGTTAAGAAAAATGACGCATTAACTACAACAGCAGACTGACCTTTGTGTAAATGCTTGGAGCAGACTAACCTGTGAGCTGGAGTGTTCTGGGACGTTATATTTGGTCTTTGAATGGCTGCGATCCAGGCCATCCGTCGCCTCTTTGTTACTTCGGAAACATGGCTCGAACAATTTCTCCTCAACGACGTAATCCGATAACAACCGATCTCTTTACTCGTCGGCTTCCCGTGGCTGTCATGCGACCGGCTATTGCAGTTAATAATACAACAGCTTCTTGACATTTTTGTGTTTCTTTTTATCGCTGTATAACTGATTTTAATTGAAAGCCTGCGTGCGCTAGTACCGCTTGCCACGAGTTCCCAGAATCCTTTGCGGTTCTACCCGTGAATGACGTCACATTTTCAATCTCTATATAATATGCATGTTAAATTTTATATTTGGGGTAAAATATCAAGTCTTTTCAAGTAAACCGGTTCAAGTCCAATTCAAGTCCCAAGTCATTGGTGTAAAAGTCCAAGTCAAGTCACAAGTCTTAGAACATTTTTTCAAGTCAAGTCTAAAGTCATAAAATTAATGACTCAAGTCCACACCTCTGTATTATACATTAAAGTATAATATTCCCAGTAACAAAGGCGCTTGTCGACTCAGACATCGAGGGAAACTCACAACACAGCTCGTCATATTCCAGCCACAGAAATTCGTTTGTCCATGAAACCAAAAAAAGCTGCGCTTTCTTTTTGCCTCATAGTCTGATTTGTCCTAACTTTTGCGTTTTGTGGTAAGCTTTTCTTTGGCTGTCCCTTCTTCACCCTGACCTTTATTATTTCACTCTGCAGAACTAAAATACCTGCATAAATTCATCTGTCTTTACACATGCACACATAACGGTCAGCGATTCTCTGCGCAATCAACCTCTATCACATGTTTAAGCTTGTTGCCAGAGATTTCACTTGTCACGTTTGAATAGTAAGCTACTGAGTGATAAGACGATGCCAGAGGAATTGGTGCGCAATTAATCTGTCACCCTCTGCCACTCCCTATACACAGTTCGCACGATCGCAAAGTGAAAGCAAAAAACAAGCGCAAATTCAAACGCGATCTCAATATGTCACATATTGACAGTGGCTCATCGATGCCGATGGCATAATTACCCAGCTACATTTGCGAAAGAATGCAAAGCATTGACATATATTTTCCTTCCTATGACAGCAGGGCTGAGTTAGATTTTGGTAGCCCGACTGGAAGAATCGCTAGCCCGGGACGTCAGGCTAGCGATTTTGCGAGCCCTGAAGTAGAAGCCATGTGTTACTTATCAAATAGTCTTGATTATTTGTAAGTGTGAAAACATCTATAAAAGAAGAGTTGTGACAGTTTGATGGTTTGTGGCATCATGTTAATGCACCTGGATGTGCCAAACTTCCCAGGACTGGACATCCCAGCAAATTCACCTCAAGGTCAAATCCTGTTATGCTCAAATTGCAAAAAACCCAAGAGCGACACCTCTGACTCTCCATGGCTCGGTTAGCATGTTAAATGTTAAAGTCTATGACAGTAAAATTAGAAAAAGACTTAATGAATATGGTTTGTTGGGAAGGGTTGCCAGGAGAGAGCCTCCTCACTCTAAAATGAACACGACAGCACAGCTTAGGTCTGCTGAGTTGCATCTGAACAAACCACAAGCTTTCTAGAGCAATTTCTTTTAGACAGGCGAGATCAGAACGGAGTTGTTTGGTCATAATGCAGAGCCCCACCAAACACAGCATGTCTGCACAAACACCTCAGATCAATTGTCAACTCTGTGGTGCACGCTTGTTTTGCATCCTCAGCACCTTTGTACCTTGCAGGCTTTGGCTCAAACATCAAAGCATCACCTATTGCAGAAAGAGAGGCATCACTGAATGGAAAGATTCATAGAGCCTCCGAAAAAAAATCTCCCCTTCTGAATTCTTTTAACTCTATTTGGTTGTTTGCTGTTTTTCAAAATAGGTTGTAGTAAACATACATTTAATTTAGTTAACCAAACGAATAACTAAAACTAGATATGAAAAAACATTTTGGGTAATAAAACAATCAAAACTAGACCTTTAAAAAAATTTACCTAGCCGAAAAGATTTTGTGAACTTGGAAAACAACCAAAAATTAAATTCAATTATAGAAGAAATGCTGTTTTCTTTTAGTTTGTATTAATTAGGTCAAATTTGTTATCACAAACTGAGGAGGATGGTGATGTTGGGTTAGGGTTATAAAACAAACCTGCACAAACTAACTGAAACTAAACTGAATTAAAAACAAAAAGTTCAAACAAAATAAAAATAAAAACTAATAAAAAAACAAAACAGAATTATAATAACTCAAATAAGTTAATAGTCTCATTACATTTTCGTTACCAAGAAATCATGTGTGCCACCATGCACAGTCAACCCCAAAGATGTGAGCCTGGGAAAAGCCTGAAATGTGCTCCATGAATACTCACCGGGGTTTAAAGAAAATAATTACCTTTTCAATCACGATGACAATATTAGTTAGAGATGTTGAAATGAAATATTTATGTGCTGTTTTTCTCAAATCATTAAGAGCATTTTTACATATTTCTGCAAAATAATTGAAACTTGGGAAGATGATTAAGGACGAGGAGAGAGCAAAAAAATAAAGTAAATGAAGGATGAAGAGCAGAGATGAAGCTGTTGTCCAGTGGGTGTCTGCAGCCATATTGGGATTTTCATTTTCTGGGTAATCAAACAGGATGTTCATCAGAATGAGAACAAAAGAAAATTGGAAAAGAGGTTGATGCTTGACTTCATTTTTCCTCCTTTCCTCTGCTACTTTGTCAGCGACTGCTCTCATGAGGATGGGGAAGTTGTGTTGAATTAAACATTTTCAAGGAACTGTTCAGTTTAAAATGCGGTAGGCGTCTTTCAAGTGTGACCTTTGACCTTTGATTCACATGGAAATGAGAACTCACACTGTCAGGCAGAACCACATAATGTCTATTTATATAAATGGACAGTGTCTGCATACTTGCAGCAGCACAGTGCTACATGTCAAATATACGGTAAACACACAGGTATGTCATGAACTGTGACCTTGGAACACCCACATACATTGAACCATCATAGTCAATCACGGTCAGGGAGAACACTCTCTGACCTGTTCTTAGGATTCAAATTGTACACCTCACTCTCTCACACACGCACACCGCCGTGCCTCCTGGGGCAAGACCAGTGGCTCACAGGAAACCCAGGCATGAAGAACAATTATGGGCTTCTGTAACTGCAAGCTCTCCCTTTGCCACTACCAGCCTCCCACTTGCCCTATAATCTCCCCTCCATGCTCACCTCCTCTGTGACTCCATCTACTGCACTGGTGCTTCTGCCTCACACGTTGGCTTATTTCCATATATTCATGAATCACAGTTTGGTTTTTTGGGGTTTTTTTGCTCGGTCAGTGAAGCTCTGGTGTGGTTGCATGTAAAGCAGTGGATGCTGCTCTCCTTCAGGTCAAACGGGAAGAAAGGTGTCAGAGAGGACATGAAGACCATTAATGAGCTGATGTAAAGTAAACATAGCATTAGTGTTTGTGTAGGTCCTCAGGCATCCAGGTGGTGGTAGTCTCAGGAGCCTGAATAGAAGGCTAATCGACTTCTTTAAGGTTTTTTCCAAGATGATAAGAGGTGAAATGTCTGTTTAGAAAAAAAACCCAAAGAAGTCCTGTCTTATTCTTTTCTTTTGCATGTTTCTTTTGCATTTCCCAGTTTGGAATCAAGCTTCTGCAAATTTGTTAGAGGCAATTTCTGGCAGTGTTTCTCACTTGGGAGAACAGCTTCATCTCAGTGGGCCTTTATACTTTATAGGCATCACAGTTTCCATAAACAATATTGCCAAAGCTATAACAGTAGTTTATAGATTAATATCTAGTTTATATAAAGTATAATCTGTCCATATATGTAGGGGGCTCACAAAAATAATGATATTAGCAGTAATGTAGCAGTTAGAAAGCTATAGAAGTTTTTAAATTTCATCAAGTGTTTTAGGAAGAAATGAATTCCTGCCTTAACCCGGCTGTCAAACAGTCACCACATGTTGTGTTTACTTTTGTTTGCCTTGCTTCTTTAAACAGAGGAGCAGGCGTTTCTTCCTTGGTTCCCATTTTGTCGTTGCTGAGCCTGAATCTGTCTCTGCTTTCTATTCCTGATGCAGAAAATATCTAGACTCTGGAAAGTGCTTGAGTTGGCAGATATTGCAAAATATTTTCTTTATTATTTTTTTTCACATAGTTTTTTTTCACGATTGTGTTTAGAAGACATCGAATGCTGCCCAGTAACAGCTGCAGATATCAACAGTTTCGTTTTTATCATTAACCCCTCTAGGACATTATCTGCTCTGACAACAGCTGTAACTAACTATCCAATCAGATCAGAGAACAGAATGATATTCGGTAACTTAAAGTGACAATAGGTGAGAGAAAGGTAGCACAAAGTCGGCCGCGCAAACATCATAATCCATGGAGACTTCTGCCTAACCTCGTCTGTCAGCCTGTCTGTTATTACTGCAAACATGAAGGGGCTCAGAGCCAGTCTCTGATGCAACCCCACCCCACCCCACCTTAAACCCATCTGTCACTCCTACCACACATTTCACCACTATCTCACTCTCATCATACACGTCACATACTTTTCTGCTGCTCCTGACTTCCTCATGCAGTACCACAGTTCCTCTCGTTGCTTTCTCTCGAATGTGTCTATAGAGACACGCCAGACCTTCTCTGCACTCCTCCATCAACACTCTCTCAGCAAACATCACATCTGTAGTGCTCTTTCTCAGCATGAAGCCATACTGCTGCTCACTGATCGTCACCTCTCTTCTTAACCTAGCGTCAACCTCTCTCCCATATCAACTTTACCTCTCTGCACATCACCCTTCATCACTACCAGTACACTTCTTCTCAATTCCTCAGGTGTCCTCTCGCTCTCCAGGGTTGTATTAACAATCTGGTTAAAAGGTCCACTGCTGTCTCTCCTAGACATCTCCTAGCATCCTGGTACTCCTGTCTAATTTCTTCTTCTTCAGGACAATTGCACTTTTTCATTTTCCTTAAATTTTTTCTCTGTACTTCCTCATTCCTCCATTTAGTGTCCTTGTCTTCTTTCCTCTGTCCAGAGGATACACAACATACCTTCCCTGTATTCTCCCTCGTTTTAGTTGTACTTTCCCAGACAACTAGCAACTCTTCCCTACGACCTGAAGCTTGTCTCAACTTCTTCCTGAAGTCTTTACAACCTTCTTCCTCATATCCTTATGTCTGTTATTTGGTTTTGACTAGTTGGAGTTTGAATTAATAATAATTGACAACTTTACAGCCACTATTATAAAAATCAATTATCTAAAATTCAATTTCATCCTTGCTACTTCAAACGTACACTGTAGATATCTGTTCACACATTGCTTTGGAAATAAAAAATTATTTCTGTCAAGTAATGTAATTATGATAAGTAATTATGATAAGAAAAATTTAATTATTGATAAGTCTTGCTTAAATAATAACAATTCAATTTTATCTATCTAAAACTGCATTTTGGATATGCTCACTGAGTATTCGCCGAATTCTGCTCTGCATGGATTCGTCGTGTCTTCTGTGTATGCATAAAATAGCATACACAGAAGACACAAATGCAGTCAAGATTGCTGGAGTTTAATGGTTAGATGCCATCTGTGTCCTTACTTCCCAGTCGTAGCAAAACTAAGAAGGCAGGTGGTGGATTTGTAGTTGGTGCTTGTGTAGTTTGGAGGGATGTGTCTTTATTTAGTCTTTTACAGAATCAAACATGTAAGAGCAACAGTGATAAACAGTCTAATGTAAGCGAATGATGTTAGCTTTCTGCCTGTTAATCAGGCATTTACTCCACGGCCAAGAAATGGCTTTGAAATTACTTTTGAATATTGACTATTTTTTCAAGGCATACACATGTATTGTGAAAAACTGGATGTTTTATATGTTACATGTAGTTTAGTGTGGTGTTAATAACGTTGCTTTGCGTTGGTATTTGGAGAAAATTACTTTGATGTTCTTTAGGATGACATTGGCAAAGTCAGTGCTGCTTTATCCTTTTCAGACTTTCTCTCATTTATAAGGGAACATGCAAACAGGGTGACCTCCATGTTATCTCTCTACCCAACCAGGATGGCAGACTTCATCTTGAACCTTGTGCTCTCACTCTGCCCCAACATATCTGATGTATTAGGAAGCCTCAAGGCCCCTCCCAGGGCCAGTTGACCCAAATTAGTTGAGCTGATTATTTCCTCAAAAGCCTCGAGTAGCTGTGCAGGTTATCCATACAGCTACACCCAACCCCACATCTGATTGCAACTGTTAATTTAAAGCTGACAGTCAGACAAAGTTAAAAGATGTCTGCCTTTGTTCATCAGCCAGGACCAACAGGATTGATGGTTTTCTAGTTTCCTTAATAGTCTCAGTTTTTTTTTCTTGAATAGCATCTCTAATTAAACAGTTAATAGAGAAGACATGAACAACATATTCATTATTCCAGAAAACAATGTCCCAGTGACATTCCTGGAGACTGGTGGCACTGTGTAATGCTACTCTGTAAATTTAAAAATTTATTTTCTGTACAAATGCAATTAATGAAAGCCATTAACAGAGCAGTGAAAGCTACATGAGTCAGTTATTTGACACACTGTAGCTGTCGTATTTATCTGTAACTGAAACAGTCATTGACTCAGTGTGTGAGATTTACATAAGATATAAGTCAATAAGTGTTATACAAGTGATGCAGTCGTATTTTAGTTTCTTCTCTACACTGTTTTCCCGTTTCCGCACCAACCACAGTTTGCCCTCTGTTTGCCTACACCTTAGACCTTTTTCCCCCAACTGATTTTATGCTCTATTATCCCCTCCGTATGTCTCCCATCACCCCTGTACTTCCATTTTCTTCTCTTTCCGCAGGTGCTCACGATTCATTCACTCACAAGAATATATTTGCCTTGAATCTGCACACACAGCACTGTTTCTATTTATCCTTCCTCTTCATCCTTCAAAGGTGTCTTTCCTGCTGTGGTTTACGCTCCTTTTCTTCCCGGTACATCACTATACTGCTTACTGTATATTTTGTTACCTTGATGCAACATATTGAAAGTAAACAGGACTCAGTTATGTTTGGCATTTTTATCTCATGTTTTTACTTTCTTTTTCACTAAAATAGTGCATACAGTGCTACGCTGAGTTGTATCTGTAGGTTTTTCTTTCAGTCTGCATACATACATATATACATATATAACTGAACAGCCACTGAGTGCTACTCATATTGACTCGTATGGACTTTAGACTGTATAATTTAGTTTTAAAAATTGTCGATGTATAAGTATTAATGATCTAATTATCAAGCATTGTGGATCAATAAATCTTAACACCACATAGTGGGTAGGTCCATCTCTTGGAGTGGTTCACTTCATTGCTTGCTGATAGAACACTTTTGGTCTCAGTGGTCAATCTTTGGTCAGATGTGGCTGCATCGTGTTGCGTTCCAGGATCTGGTTGAAGTTTCTTATTATTTTCATTTCATTAGTAATTTTAAAACCATTTCTTATCATTTGTGCACTGACAACATTTAACTGTACCTCTCATTTAAACCTTACAAATTGGATAAATTATTAACAATGAATTGATTGATTTAATGCAGTCGATGGTTGGATTGCAAATAACCTTTTCCAGCTTAACACAGACAACACAAAATCTCTACTTATCATGTCACACACCATTATTCCCTAAATTAGACAATGTCTGGGGTCTTTCACATTTACTGTGAAAGCTAATGTATAGAATCTTTGGTTCAATTTGGATTTTTTTTTTTTGTACTTTTAACGCCCAAATCAAGTCTCTTCCTTTTTCCATTTAAGAATTGCTAAACTCAGGATTGTTGTCTCAAAACATGAACTGCAGGTGCTCAGTCTTGCCTTTTATCTCATTCTGCTTGGATTTTTGTAATAGTCTATTTTCTTGTCTGTCTAAAATGTCTGTTAATCTCCTCTATTTGTCCAGAATGTTGCTTTAAGGCTTTTAAGTCTCATTCATAATAGGGGCAGCTGTAGCTCAGGAGGTCGAGCGGGGCATCTACTAATCGTCTGCACTGGCTTCCCAGGTCAGATTTAGAGTCAGTTTAAAACCTTGGTTTTTACCTTTATTCCCTATGAGGTGAAGCCCCCACTTATTTTGTTAATCTACTCCACCCCTATTCACCAAGTCGGATCCTTAGGTCGATAGATAAAGGTGTTCTTGTTATCCCGTGTAACCATCTGATAACAAGGGGAATTGTGCAGTCCAAACTTCAGGGCTCTTTGCTCCCTTGACTCTGGACTCTGTTTCATCCTTTAAGAAACTACTTAAACCTGCAAAAATAATAATAATAATAATTATTATTATTTATGCCTCTAAAGCACATTGTAACTGCTGTCTTATCTTGAAAAGCACTATAGAAGTAAATTCTTACTTACTGGAAGTACTACTATTAATGTTGATGTTTTTGTTTTATCATTAGTGTTAATATTAGATTTATATGACACTTAATCGGTCTCGCTTGGTATACTTTGGCATCTCTGGGTTTAGCTGGCACATACACCCACATACGTCACGTCACTCATTTTGTCTCAAAAATGTCCTGATTTCAATAAGGTTGCTTTTTATACTGTAGCATTGACTTTAGCTGTATTACTGTTGTACTTTTTAATGCTGTTTGGCAGATTAAATCAGCTGCGATATCTTTCAAGGGCTTTGAGTGTTGGATACTGGCTGTTTAAACCAACAGGCTGCTGTCCCATGGCCCTCTGCCTACGGCACTAGACTCTCTTTTTTGACTATTATTTCAACAGTTGTGTTTTGTTGCTGTAACAGTTTTCTGTTCAGAAGATGGATCTTTTATATATTAACATGTTTTTCATTGTTCTCTCTTCAGATTTAATTAAAACTTGGGGTTTTTTTCTACCAAGAAATGTTCTGTTTGTCTCAGACATGTTCACTGATGTTGTCTGCAACATTTAAAGAAAAATGCCGTTACCTCACAGTATGTGGGCAATAATTGAGTCTGCTTTTGGAGTGTGTCTCTGTTAAAGATATTCTATTATCAAAGTACTCAGATGCAATGAAATATCACTCAGACACTTAGAGCAGTTTTAAACGTGCACGGGTGAGAGACTCAGGGAGAGACTCACACACCTCCTTGGTGCAGTCTGGCTTTATTTATACACATCATGAAGCATACAAAAAAGGAAATATCATCCTTATCTTGTCAAGAAAACAGGTGTGGTTTATCAAAAAACTTCGTGTTCTCTACAAGGTTGTTTCTTACTCGTGGGTGGCGGTTTCCTGCTAGTGTGAAGGCAAACAGTGACAATGTGAAGGCAAAGACTGATAATTTGAAGGCAAGCAGTTTCCGTTATAAGGTAGGGAGCCAGCAATTAAAATATGCAGCTGGTTGAGTACAGAACAGAAATATAAACACTCTTAGCTGATTATTATATGAATAATAAAATCTTAGAAAGCAAAAATACTCTGACATTCCCTCCTGTTGTTTAGATTTCTCACATGACAGTACTGTTATTTTTGTCAGTTCATAACCTCTTGTCTAAACATTTTCGGTTTGAACGTCATAAAACAGTCCTGTGTTCAATTAAACTAAACATTACTGTATGGATCATCTTTCAAAATTTCTTCCATTTGAGACATCATCACATAAGCATTGATAGAAGTTGTCACCATGTTTGATACCATTTTCTTCAGACAGGGTACTACACATGTTGTGAAAACACATAACAGTAAAAGCAAACATGCTATTCCAACAAGTCCTTTAATCAGAAGGGACTTCCATGAACCACCTAGTAACCATGTCAACCAATCATCAGTGCTTGTGACATAGTCTTGTTGTTCAGCATCTTCAATCTTTCTCAAGGTGTTCAAAGCGTCGGTCATGTTTTGTGAGTGTATGTTGTCTGGGATGTATGTACAACATGTAGTGTCAAACAATACACACAAACCTCCTTTTTCAGCTAGAATCATGTCTAGTGCGACTCTGTGTTGCATCACTACAATGCGTATTGCGTCGAGTTCTTCATTTTGCGCTTTGTTGATTTTCATTGAAGCATTTAGGAACAGTCCAAATCGATAGTCAAGTGTCTCGATCCTCAGCATGTTTTTCCCAACTCCTACCCAAGGGAACAAGGAGTGGAGGACTTTCTGACCATCAGTCCATAGTTTGAAGTTCTTGGGCACATCTGATCCATAGATTGAGTCATGTGGCATTACTTCAGTGACTTCAGCAACTTCACGTTTTGCTCTTGACGTGTGTGTCTCTGCTGTGATCTTGAAGGTGTGGTCTGAAATTAGTACTGGTGCACACAGACCGGTGGAGTTCGGTGGGAGCATGAAGTAGGTTTTAGGCCCGCAGGCCCAAGCGGCTCCCTGGACCCAGAAAGTTCAATTTTTGAAGGTGTGTATTCCTTTGGATTGGGTCAGGTCAAGTGTCTGTGTGCAGTTGCGGTTTCGTCCAAGTTTCCTGTTTCCATCGGAGAAGTTGAAACACATTGGGTGCTGTATGTCCGGCGGCAAAACTATGGCGAATGATTTGTTTTTTGTGTTGTTGGCTTTGACGTTTACCCAATGTTTTTCGTTGCAGGTGTAGTTCCAGTTCGTCAGATTGTAGGCACAAGGGGTTGTCTGTTCAATTAGGATACGTCGTTGTGAAAGTGGTTTCGTGACACGTTTGACGTCTGTGTCACTACACCATGGAATTAGGTCTTCTTTCTTTGTGCTTTGACCTTTTAGGGTCAGTCCTGTTGCCATCAAATCTCTGCGTGTGCAATTGCCAGTTGTTGCTTTGTTGAACACACACATCGCTTCGTCAAGTTCAGGTGCCTTTCCATATATTGTTGCGTGTACGGCTGTTGTTGGCATATGTGAACATACATAGCATTCCGTGCTGTTGTCGGTGCGTGTTCTATCATACACATATCTATACCACGCGTTGTTCATCCATGGGTGGTTATGGTCTTGGTTCAGGTCACGTAGATGCGAATTATCATGTGTCCATCTTTTTTGCAGGTGGTGTTGTTTATTTCCTCTCATCTGGGTGAGTGTTAGTAGGCTCACTAGGAGCGCAATGCTGGCCACTAGGAGGACAAGTGTCTTCATGATGACCAGGCACACCTAGACTTCTGGTGAGTAGACTATTGGCGAGAAGTAAAAAAGGGCGGGATATACCCAATCAGCCCTTCCCTTCACCAATAGATCACCTAGAAGCCAGGGGAGCCGGCGTCTAAGCGTCTGGATTGTCACTCACTTTTTTACAGTGGCTGTGGTGGATCCAAGATGGTCTTTCTGCTATTTTGCAGGCGGTGGGTGTGGTAAGTAGGACTTGGTATGGGCCCTCCCACCTTGGTGAACTCCAATTCTTTCTCTGGAGTACTTTGATCAGGATCCAATCACCTGGTTGTAACCTGCAAGACACTGGAGAGAAATCACTCGGCAGTTGGTTGTTTAACACAATCTCTTTATTTTCAAACAGTTTAGTCATCCATTCTGCTAGGGTAGTTTCCCTTATTGATTTATTAATAGGTTCACTGGTAATTGGCAATGGAAACGCTCTCCCGTGGATGATTTCAAAAGGTGTAAGTTTCTGAGAACCTTGTGTTATTCTCATCCACATCTTTACTAGGCCTAGACATTCAGGCCATGGTCTTCCTGTTTCTTCCATGCATTTTCTTAATCTCTGTTTTATTGTGCCGTTAGTTCTTTCCACTAATCCTGCGCTTTGTGGGTGATATGCACAGTGATGTTTGATGCTAAATCCTAGAGCTTCAGAGACTTTGCTGATGATGTCATTAACAAAATGTGTTCCATTGTCTGACCTTATCAGACTGGGAATGCCATATGTGGGGATGAAGTGATTGCATAAACACTTTGCCACTGATATTGCATCTGCTCTTTTGACTGGATAGATTTCTGGCCATTTTGAAAATACATCTATAATTACTAGAGCATATCTTGATGCTTGGCATTCGTTAAGTTCAATAAAATCCATGTGGATTGTATGGAAAGGGTGAGGTGGTGTGGGGAAATGACCTCTTTGTGGTCGGAGGTTCCCCTGTACATTATGTCTTTGGCAAATCATGCATGTTCTGATGAATTCCTTTGCTGAATTTTCAAAATTTTGAGTGTAGAAGTGTTTAGAGAGGACATTCATCATTCCACCCGTTGACAAATGCGTTAAGCCATGTGTCACTAATGCTGCTGTCTTGTGTAGAGATTTTGGCAGTATTGGTTTGCCATTACAGGTCATTAGGTCATTTTCTAGCTGTGCTCCACACCTTAACCATTTTTTTTGTTCTGTGATGGATGCAGCTTTCTGTTCATCTTTAAGTACATCAAGTGGTATTAACGTTGATGTTTCAGATATTAAAGTTTGTATATGTTGTTGTGCTGCCTTTTTTGCGGCTTGGTCTGCAAAGTTATTGCCTTTAGTAATTTCTGAGTTATCTTTTTGGTGTGCGGCACATTTGCACAATGCTAATTTTTTCGGCAGTGTTATCACTTCTAGCAGTTCTTTTAAAAGGTGTGCATGCTGTACTGGATTACCAGTAGAAGTGACCATGCCTCTGTTCTGCCAAATCTTTGCGAAATGATGTACTGCTGCAAAGACATACTGACTGTCTGTGTGTATGTTTATGCTTTTTCCTTCATTCAGCTTACATGCTCTCACAACAGCTGTAAGTTCTGCACTTTGTGCAGAGTTAGAGGAAGTCAAAGGTCTTGCTTCCAGAACTGTGTCTACTGTGGTTACTGCATAACCAACGCAGTTGCGACCTAAGCTATTTTTAGAAGCTGATCCATCTACAAAAATGTCAGTGAAAGTTGACTGTGGTGTGCTATATATATCGGCTCGTGGTTTTGTTTCTTCATCTAGCTTTTCCATACAGCAGTGTTTTTCACCATCTTCTGATGTGGGGAGAAGTGTGCTGGGATTTAGCTGACCACACTTCTCGATTGTAATGTGTGACTGTGATAACAAGATGCCTACGTATGAGAGCTGTCTTGCATGTGTGAGATAAGACAAGTTCGCCTGCAGTAAGATGGAGGTTACAGCGTGGGGAACTTTGACGATCAATGTGTGTCCTAAGACGATGTCAGCGGATTTCTTAACTGCCTCTGCTGCAGCTGCGCATGCCTGCACGCACGAGGGCAGTCCTGAGGCCACTGAATCTAGCTTACACGAATAAAATGCAAGAGGGCGTTGCTTTTCCCCAAAGGCTTGTGTTAGAACGGCCTTCATGTAGCCTGCACCTCCGTCTACATGCAAGTAAAAAGGTTTTTCATAGTCTGGCAATGCCAAAACTGTGTGCGTCTGCAGTGCAAGTTTTAGATCATTAAATGCTTTTTCTGCTTCTGGTGTCCATTCTATTTTATCTTTCAGTGCTAGATTTTTTCCATAAATTAAGTTTTGCAAAGGTTGAGCTAGCAGAGCATATTCAGGTATCCAGCATCTGCAAAAATTGCAGAGACCTAAATAACTCATCATTTGTTGTTTTGTGAGAGGCTTTGGAGCATTCTGTACTGCTAGTTTTCTGCTGTCTAACAGTGTTCTTCCCTCTCCTGTGAGTTTGTGGCCAAGGTATGTGACCTCTTGGCTCCACAGCTGTAACTTGTGCTGTGATACTTTATGGCCCTGCTGTGCTAAATGTGTCAACACAGTCATGGTGTTTTTTCTGCAGTTGTCTCGTGTATCTCCCGTGACGAGAATGTCATCAACGTACAGAAGAAATTGCCCTGTGGCAGGGAGTGTGCATAGTGACATAGATTTCTTTAATGCCTCTGCATACAGGGTGGGACTGTTCTGAAAACCCTGTGGCAGTCTTGTATAGGTATACTTTTCGTTATCAAAGGTGAAGCCAAACAGATTTTGTGAATCTGGGTGTAATGGCACCGAGAAGAACGCGTTTGACAGATCTATGACTGAGAACCATTGTTCTTTTTGCGTCACTTGATTTAAGATTGTGTGTGGATTTGCTACCACAGGTGGGATTTGTTCTGTTACTTCGTTTATTGCTCTGAGGTCATGCACTAGGCGATATTTTCCTGTGTTTGCTTTTTTCACTGGGAAGATTGGAGTGTTACAGGTTGCTTTAGTTGTTTTCACTAAAATGCCTGCTTTTTCCATATCTGCAATTACTGGCCTGATCCCTGCTTTTGCTTCTGCCGTCAAGGGATATTGTGGTTTAACTGGCCTGTAGGTTGTAGTAGTTTTTACTACAACAGGATCTGCTCCTTTAATTAATCCTACATCTGTCGATCCTGTGGACCATAGTGTTGTGGGCAATTCTTGTAGTTCTGGGTGTAATTCTAATGAGAGTATATGTCAGTTTTCACTATCTTCCTGCACATGCAAATCAGTGCTGTCAGTCATGTATGTGGCTGGGTGGGTAGTGATCACCCACCCTAATGTGTATCTCATGCATCCCGTTCTGCAACCTTGTAGCCATCCTTCATGCGTGTCCTCAGTTTTTTCATATCTGTCTCTTTCAACTTGGGTGAGAATGCGGCCTAAATCTTTCCACTCAGTACTGTCATTGTGTGCTACTGACACATGTGGATTTGGCATCCTATTTACTCGTTGTACTGCCTCAGGCTGCAGCACAGAGCACACTGCATTACCACTTTGGGTGACATATAGGTACTGTAATGTCAGCATTTGTGGTCCTAGCTTGTGTACTTCTTGGTCATACACAGGATTAGGACCTGGACTCTGTTTGAACCTCAATGTGTTGTGATACTGAGTGTAGTCCTGTCGTGTTGAATGAGTTGGCAGATATCGATTTGCTATGTGTTGTAAAGGCTCTAGTGAGGGCAGGTCTAATGTCCAGTAGTAGTGAGGCTGTCCGAGTCCTTGACACACATTAATCTGATAATCTGCTGGACTTTGTTTCTCGTTTAACATTAGCTTTGCATACATGCCCTCTGGTCCTGGCAATACTCCTATTTCCAGTTTCTCTAGCGCATCTCTCCCTAGAAGATTAACTGGGCAAGATGGGTCATATATGCACTGGTTTTTACAGCTGCGGCCGCTGTCTTCATGAGATAAGAGTAGAGGCTCAGTCAGTGATTTAGTACTGACATGTCCTGATGCTGACTTAACTATCAGAGTATCATTAGAGAATTTCACTTTTGGTGGTTTTTTAATCAGTACAGTTTTACATGCTCCAGTGTCGCAGAGCATCGTCATTGGCTGCCCATTTACGTATATAATTACAGTTGGTTTATGTTCAGAGCCCAAAAGCAATTGCTCTATGTTATACACGTCCGTGTTTTCATTGCTCTCTGCTTCTGTGCTTTTTCCTAGTCATTTGTTATTTCTTTCATCCTCTTCCTCAGTGTCATCCTTTTTTCTATGTCTACACTCGCGAGCAAAATGCCCCTCCTTTCCGCAATTGTAGCAGCTTGTGTCTTTCAGTCTTCTCTCTCCTTTTCGCCCTCCTCCTGCCTTTCCTTTTCCTTTGTAGGGGCCTGGTTTATGTCTTCTGTATTCTCCAGAGAATGCCACCAATCCTGTTGCTGGATCTACAGTAAAGACGCCTCCTTTTTCTTTTTGCTTCTGTATTTTAACTGCGTGTTCGGCATATTGCAGTGCATCTGGCAGACTTCCTGTATTTTGTGTGACCCAGTGTTTTTCTACGTGGGCCCTCACTTTTGGGAGGAGGCCGTTCAGAAATGCATTTTTTAGCTGTTGCTGAAATGGTGTTTGTGGCTCCTCCTGGTAATTTAAACCTGAATGTTGTCTGAAAACTGGGCGTAGGCGATCGAGGAAGTCAGAGGCAGTCTCAGCTTCCTTCTGCTTTATCTCGCCTATTTTGCCGTAATCTGCTCTTGGGGCTAGACGGACTCTAATCCTTTCATATAGTCCTGCCAACTGAGCCCTTAGAGGCTCAGAGGTGGGGAGCAGGGCTATACCCTGGTCATCTGACCCCGTGAAGTCTCCCTTTACTGTTCCCATTTTTAGACCTAATAAGTCCTGAATTACCTGGAGCATTTCATGGCCATTCAAGTGCCAGTGTGTTCTAATTAACTCAACTGCCTCCCTCCATGGCTCAAAACCTTCATTTAACAGTGGAACGTCCTTTAAAACATTAAATCTGTCAGTTTGGGACCATGCTCTGAAAACATATAGGAAAGGGTTGTTGTCTCTTTCATTATTATCGCCACCCGTTAGTTGGCCATATCTTGGGTTGGGCGTGGCTATCATTGGAAACAGACCTGACGGTCCTGGGGGGTCAATCTGTCCTCCCATATCCCTACCTGACGGGTCTTTCCCTATGTCTTCCTTATGGTGATTTGTTGTCATTAAATTTAATGCCTGTCTTGCTGAATCATATGGGCCTGGCGCGTCAGTGAAGGGGTTTTTTGATACTGGCTGATTAGACGGGCCGGGGGCAGGCACATATGGAGGAGGTGGTTTTGGGTGTTGTGGATCTTTTAGTTCACTACTTTGTTCATTTTTCTTTTTCTCTTCTCGCACCTTTGTGCGTTTATCATTTTCTGCCATCCAGGCTTTAAAATGTTGCCACTCTGTGAGACGTTTGGCTTTCTTTTTAAAGCTTTTTTCATTGTTTAGTTCCGCTTGGAGGGTCTCTTTTAAAGCAGTCACTGCAAAGGGAGTACATTGTCCCTCCCACGCAGGGCAGTTTAGTTTCTTTGGATTTCTCCATCTATTTGCGCTAATTAGTCCGGCGCCTGGACATTTTTTCTCTAGCCACTGCTCGTCAGCAGTGAGTTTTGTTGATTTATTACCCATTATTATTTTTTCCTCTTGTTATTATTATTTATTTATTTATAAATATATTTGCGTTTACACACACACATACACACCCGTGGTGCTTTCTCTGGCACGAGGAATGGGAGAGGCTATTGACACGGCCTTCTACTTTCAAGCTAGCCTTGAAAGCGGTGTCAATTTTATGTGATGAAACACAACCTTTTCCCGTTCCACCAGAACTCGAGCAACCAACGGTAAACAATTCGGTGGAGTAGTTCAGCCTCCTTAATGTGCTGTAAAATCAACTTACTCCACCAACAAAACAGTAAAACAACAGATTATACGCGTAATGAGTTTTTTATTCTGGGCAACACTGTGTCTTTCTACATTGCTCCAAGCCCTCTTTCAGGCGAGCTGCTTCGTAACCTCTACGAGTCCTTTTTCAGACGAGAATGTTACTATCCTGTCGTATTTTGACATTAAACTTGCTCCAAGCCCTCTTTCAGGCGAGCTGTAACCTCTACCAGTCCTTTTTCAGACGAGAATGTTACTTAATTAATCTGTCATACATTGACGGGAAACTATTTAATGTACAGACCACAGGTTGCCTCAGTCGTTTTGCGCAAGATGTGAGTGAGTGCTAAATATTCACCTGAGTTATTGTGTGGTTGCTTTGGTTTCCTTCATCAACCCCTGAAGTCGTGGACCTCTTATAAGAACGCTGGCCAGAACCCGAACGTCACGTCTCTGGACTTTATCCTCTGCCTGGAGAGGAGTCGACAGCGTGGGCTTCTCACGACGTCAGGACTTGACGAAGGTCTCCTATTGGAGCATTGAAAAAATATCAATGTCCACTCCGGCTCGAAGGACCAATTAAATGTTAAAGATATTCTATTATCAAAGTACTCAGATGCAATGAAATATCACTCAGACACTTAGAGCAGTTTTAAACGTGCACGGGTGAGAGACTCAGGGAGAGACTCACACACCTCCTTGGTGCAGTCTGGCTTTATTTATACACATCATGAAGCATACAAAAAAGGAAATATCATCCTTATCTTGTCAAGAAAACAGGTGTGGTTTATCAAAAAACTTCGTGTTCTCTACAAGGTTGTTTCTTACTCGTGGGTGGCGGTTTCCTGCTAGTGTGAAGGCAAACAGTGACAATGTGAAGGCAAAGACTGATAATTTGAAGGCAAGCAGTTTCCGTTATAAGGTAGGGAGCCAGCAATTAAAATATGCAGCTGGTTGAGTACAGAACAGAAATATAAACACTCTTAGCTGATTATTATATGAATAATAAAATCTTAGAAAGCAAAAATACTCTGACAGTCTCTCGGTTAGTCCTGAGATAGACTGGTGAATTGTCCGGGCTGTTCCCCTTCTCTTGTCCTTTGACAGCTTTGATTGGTTCCGGCCCAACCGTGACTTTAATGTAGCAGAAAGATGGACGGATGGAAGAAAGTAGGTCATCTGTGAGTGAAACAAGCAAATTCAAGAAGGAAAAATAAAATTGCTTAAGCTGGATGTGTCAACCTTCCGCCAGCACCACTCTATGTATCTGCAAATATTTAGGCAAATCAACAGAACAGTGAATAACACTGAGGCTATTGAATATTTTTCCCAATAAAATTTCCTCATAATATGCAAAGGCCTAAAAAGTAATTATATTCCTATTATAACCAATAGAAGACCAGCTGGTAATGTTTGAAATGGCAGTTAAAGTTGATGTGTATTTGCTGCTTTTATAGCTCAAGGCGCAGCTCATTTTGATGTTAATAGCTGAAACTAATGGTCTGCCTTAGTACAGTATCAAAACTGACAGTTTTTGTTTTTCTCTGTTTGACCTTTGAGTTACTGTTGAAGTTTTACTAAAGGCACTGACTCACTGTAACACACGTCCAAAGATTCCCACTCCATTTGATATTATTTATATTGTGTTTCACTCTTTCCTTTGTTCACAGTTCAAGGTTACTTTATTTGTCACAGTACAACAGACGTGAAGCTTCTTGCACAACGTCTTAAAAAATGGTTCTCCTTGAAAAGTATAAAAGAGTAAAAGTAATAACAGAATAAATGAGAAAAGAAAAAAATGGAACAAAACAAACTTTTCTCACAGTCAGTAATTTCAGTGTGCTAACATGTGCTGTGAACATAAAGTGAATGTAATTCTTAAGTCATTGTTTAGGTGAGCTCACAGCAGCCTTTAAAGTGGTGATGGTCTTTGTGTGAAAACTGTTCAAAAGTCTAGCGGTGTGTTTTTTAATGTCCTGTATCGTCTGCCAGAGGACAGATATTCAAAGAGAGAGTGCGCAGGGTGTGATGACTTCTTTATGAAGTTTATTGCGTTGTTCCCAGTAAGGATGTTCCTGAAGCATCTAACAACTAAGACAGCGAGCAATTACCTGCCTGCACAGAGATTAGCTCTGCACAGACCCATTGAGTCAGGGTTGTGCATTTCTAGCTTGTGCTGACAGAAGGTTTCAAATTTGTGTGTGTGTGTGTGTGCGTTTCATAGAAGTTCAACCTCTTAATGGGGACATTAGGGGGAAGCGTGATTCTTAGGACTCTCAAGCCTAAAATTAGCTAGCTAACATAATATTAGCTTGTAACCAGCTGTTATTGCTTCACTGTCTTGTTGTCAGCTGTCCGGAGACAGCAAGTTCATCTGTCTGCTGACGATATGTAATTGCAACAATATCAGGAATAAATAAGCTTGAACAGAAGCCCTGAACAGAAGTCAGGGCTGCAGATCAGGAGAATATGTTTGAGTTGAGGAGGAAGATGAGCTGCAAATAAGGAGGAGAGAGAGCAGTGGTGGTGTAGGTGAAAGACTTGATGAGAAAGAGATGATGAAATATGTTAAATGGTCAAATATAGTTGGAACTTTTTGTGATCTTTAAATTTAAACCAACCTATGAAGCATAGTGTATGAATCAGAATCAGAATACTTTATTGATCCCTGGGGGAAATTATTTTTTGTTACAGTGCTCCATTATAAACCAATTATAAACCATGTGGCGCCAGTCTGTAGCCACGTATATAAAATGATTAGGCAAAGAGTCTATTGTGTCTATTTTGGTCACTGTGGCAGTTTTGTGTTTTTAATAGATTAATTTTAAGTTTATGATAATGTATCGATTTGTTACTGTACCCATAAAATGCTTGTAAATAAAACACTCAAACTAACACTGACGCTTGAAAAATGGAAACATGGGTTATAGGGCTGGGCCATATCATACCTTTCACGGTAATACCGGTATAATGTTGGGCAACGATAAAATGAAATATTGCGATAGAATTTGGGTAAAACGCTCAGTGCCTTTGTTTTCATACGCACATGGCAAAAAAAGCATGGCAGCGACGGAGAATGAGGAGGGCGAAAGCGGATCGTTGAATGAAACGGAACTGGTTTGTAAAAATGCTGCAACTTCAGTGTGGAACTGGTTTAGCTTTCATCCCTCAGATACACAACAAAGCACTATTTTTGGTAGAGCATGCTAGCGGGCCGTCGTTATTACCGTGTTTTTTGGAAAATACGGCACACTTAAAATCAATCCTTTGACTTTTCTGAAAATCAACAGCGCCCCTTATAATCCCGTGTGCCTTGTGTATGAATTCTGGTTGTGTTTACTGACCTCGAAACGATTTTATGTACACAGCGCTCGAAAATTTGTCAAATGTTTTAGTACGACTTTGCTAAGCTACGAAGCCGCACCGCTTGATGGATTGTCGGAGCATTACGGCTATCGTAGGCAGCATATTTTTGGTCATATCGCCCTGCTCTAATGGGTTGGTTGAAGGGCTTGGTGATGATTGAGTCACGACGTTTGTTTCTTTGTCAGCGACAAATCTGCAAAACTAATGACCTACGAATGTTCCAGCCTCAAACAGAAACACATGGGATTTAGATGACCTTGTGACATTACCTGTTATTGCACACTTCTAGATCTATAATGAGTATATATATTATATTATATGCTTCCTCACTCACATCAGTCTTCTATAAACAGGTTCAGACTCCCGAGAGAAAACCCCACAAACCAACATGCAGCGCCACCTCTCACACGTCGGCTCATTTCCGTTCCTCTCCTATACATATGAGCCATACACACAATAACACAGTTTTCACAGTCAGTACACATCCCCTGATTTTTACACATGCACACAGACATACTGAGGAATGAATTTTGGATTCGGCAGGCGGATATTGCTTTACAGCTGTGATTAGTCGGGCCCATGAAGAAAGAGGAAGCCGGCAGCCTGCTGATTTGGGCAGCTATTAACCGGCATCGGGGCGCGCTGGCCTATCTGTGCATATGTCAATTATAAAAATGCGATTACAGCCTTGTAGGAGGGGGAGGATTTGTGTTATCCGCAGCTTCTTGCGCTCGCTCTCCCTTTCACACAAACACACTTTCTCTCCTCGTCCTGTCCTCTGTCTCTCATTCACCTCTGCCTGAGTCTGAAAAATGCAGTTATGAGATATTTTTTACTTGGAAAACTCAAAGTAATGTGGTGGGGAGTGAAAGGGGGATAGAGCAAGGAGAGAAAAAGATTTCTCTGAGTTATTTTTGTTTCCCATTAAAACTGTTTTCCCCACATAATAGTAATAACATGAAAGTACCTAAAAGCTAAAATGTATTATAGTCTCTTGTAATTCTTGGAGTAAACAGTTTTCTCAGGCGAAATCAAACCACGTTTGCTTCGTTATCTTTGATTTTCTGAGTATAGCATCTCATAGAAATTCCACCTCTGAACTATGGCAGCTGAGCTCTGGCGGAGTGATGCGTTAAGCTCGGTCCAGGATCTGACTGCATAATGAGCTGCTTTCTTAATAAAACAGATATGGAAGGCACCCAAGTTGAAGCTGAAAAGCAGTAAAAATGACAGCAAAACATTTGTTTATCAAATAGTTTTAGTAAATCTGATCTTCAGCCTTTTTTTTTTTTTTTTTGCCTGTCCCGTTTGGCTCTTTTGCCATCAGAATTGTTGTCTAAAGGCAAACAAAGATGCCCAACGGATTTACTTTACCAAATTGACCATCCCAGCCTTGCCGTAATGGTCCATTTGATTCACCTTTTATTGTTTATTTTATTTTCACTTACTGAATACGGGACAGACTTGACTGGGGGAAAGAGGGGGAGAAAGAAAGAGGGAAAGAGAAACAGCTGAGAAGAGGGACGGGGGAGAAGGGCAAAAAACAAAAACCAACAGAACGGGCAGAAAAAAAAAAATGCATATATCAATCACCTGGGTCACCTGCTGAGAAAGAAAAAAGAAAACAAGCATAAGAGAACAAGACTAATAGAATAAACAACATCACAATGATATATGGGAATATGACAGTAAATACTAAATATTAAACATTATTGTGCAGCACATAAGATCAACAGAACACAGTGTGCTTTGAGGTAGGAGCCAAAAAGGGTGTAGTTTGTGGGTGTGATCACCCGTGTGTACACCTGTGAGCATGGACGCGCTTGTTTTTTGTTTTTTAAAAGGTTCCTTCATGTAATGATCTGCTAGAGGGTGTGGGGGGGCCACAGCCCCGTCCTCCAGGGCATGAAGCAGGTATGGAGGAGATCAAAACTCCAGACATCCAGAGGCCCCCAGAACACAAGAGACCAAGGAAGACCAACAGAGGGGCAGCCGCGCCACTGTCCCAGAAAGAGCTGAGGAGAGTCCCAGATGAGGGCTCACTCAGCAGCCACGGAGCAGAAGCCAGGGGGAGTTGCAGTGACGCGCCCGTGAGCTCCGCCGGCAGCCAGCCGCGCCTGAGTGACCGAGCCCCAGGCCGAGAGGCCGGGGGCACCCCACCTCCGAAGTGGCCCGAGCGAGCCCCAGGCTCCAGGCCCCGATAAGCGGCCGCCAAGGAGTGAGCCGGTGTGTACCTGGACGCCCATCCCCGGACACAAAGAACCACCAACGCACCGATGTCTGAGGGGGTCCACCACTGGCAGGGGAAGTGGTGGTAGGGGGAGATGTCCCCAGAGAAGTGGCGTCTGATACCCAACCTGACATATAGACACAGACATACAGGCACACACAGATACAAACATCCATTCCCACCCTCATGCTCTCATATGCACTTACTCCACACTCAACCAACGTGGAGACAAACATAAAGAGACGCTGTACACACGATCACACTCCCCAAGCGTACTCTACAAACCGGGTCTAGGTGCCCTTGCCCCTGGAGGGGGGAACTGCACCCAGACCCAGGTGGTGTTACCCTTTTCCCTGCGGTGGGGAGAGGCAGACCGCCCCGACTCCGCAGCAGCAGGAAGGCCCCACACTCCAGACCGCAGTCGGACGGCCAACTCCTCCTCCTAGCCCCCCCGCTCCAGCAGGCCGCAGAGAATGGGGGTGAGAGAAGACTCCAAACCTCCCTCCACCCGCTCATTGTAGTGTTGATGCATGTGTGTTCTAAGGTGCATTTAAAACCCAGGAGGGCTTGGAGCTACCTGCCAGAGAGCAGCAGGTAAGCGCATGGTCCCTCCTGCTAGCCCTCAATGTCTACGTGTATTTAAAATTGAGAGGTGGGCAACGATGCCAGGGGTGAGGTGTACACCCTGATGGTACTTTGGACTCCGTGTATCGTGCCCACCCCCAAGATCCTATATGTATGTGTAATGAGAGTGTGAGTAATGTGAATGTCTAAGTTGTGGGATAAAATTGAGGCAGAGGCAGCCAGAAGGGGACAGGGGGGGTAGCCTCCTCTGCACCCTGGTGACATACCCCTACTCCAAGGTCCTGCATGTGTGGGTGGTTGTGGTGGAGCGGGAAGAGGGAGGCAGCTGGAGATGGGGAGGGAAGGAAGGGAGGGGCAAGTGACCCCTCCCTGGGGCCAGCTCCCCCGCTGACCCCAGTAGGCACCCCCATACTCCGCGACCCGCCAGGGAAAGGGGGCCCAGGCCCATCCAGACCGGGGCCCAGTGCAGCAGCGCCTCCCGGCCCCACAGAGCCCGGGACAGTCCACCCAACCCCACCACAGAGAAAACTGCACCCACCCCACCATCCACTCATCTTCCAGACTACATAAGACAGTAAACGCCCAGGCTGAGATCTTCCTCCACCTCTCCTGTATCTCCCCCTCCTGCAGAGAGAGCTCCTGAGGAGAGGAAAGCTCCTGCAAGATGTGACCATCTCCCCCACCAGTTGAAGAGCCCCCCAGGTGGCTCGATGCACCGGCGGCACCCTGCTCCAGGGCTGGGCCCCCATGCACCCACCCGCCCACAACCCCGGCAACACACCAACCAGGACCCAAGCGACCGAGGCCCGGTCCGGGTCCCAGCCCAGAGACGGAGCGCCCCCAGAACCTCACGCCCATCCCGGACTAGAGCTGGGCGATATGAGATTTTTTCATATCACGATATGTTTTTTTCATTTCAGGCGATAACGATATCTATCACGATATAAGCCAAATAACTATATTTGTAAGATTTAAATGTGCCGTTGCTCACAAGTAAAATGTGAAATAATCAGCAGCTTGTTTTTATTTAAATATTTATTTCCCATAATAAGTTCAACAGGGTAGATGTACTTAAGGAACATGAGACTTTTTCAGATAAATAAAGGCAAATATTGCAAACTACACAAAAGGCAGCCGCTAAAGCGTTTAAGTTTCAAAATAGAACAAACGAAACAGACTAAATTGTCAATTCCACTTAGAAACAAAATATTAATTGTAAAAATAAATCTTAGTTTGTTTTACAGAATAACAGAGAAAACTGACTAACTTTTGTCAATATCAAATAAACTGAGAACTAAAAGGAAATTCTCAATCTCTCCTTGTTGTATAGCTGAGCTTTTCAAACAGTTTTAACAGTTACTTTAGTCTGACAAAAGCCGAATGACGAATTAGCGCTTCCAGTCAGAGACTGAGGCTACGTCCACACGTACACGGGTATTTTTGAAAACGGAGATTTTCCGTTTTCGTTTTAAAAATAATCCCGTCCACACACAAAGGCAGAAATGAAGGAAAACGCTGCTATGAACATGCCAAAGCAGCAGGTGGCGCTAGATTCCTAACCGTGCAGAAATGTTGGCCAATCAGAAGTCTAGAAGCCTCGGTGGGAAAACGTAAACAAAGCTGCGGCATAGAAGCAGAACCGAGTCGTATGTGTGGAGGGACAGTAACTGTGTGTATATGTAAGCATTTAAACACTGCAGAGAGTAGAATTAACAGTATTGTAGAAGTTAATTTCACCGAAACAATAACGTGGCGCACAGTGTGACGCATGCACCAGTTTATTGTATTTCCAGACTTGTTTTCGGCACAATTTACAGTGCACGCTACTCTGTTTTTTGTCAGACTTGAAATAGCCGAAATACCTTCACACTACGGACCTTCTTTGGCTCTTCCGTTCGACAATCTCTCCGGCATTGGAACCATCATCTGTTTTCTCTTCGGTCACACTCGGTTGATTTTTCTAGTCGGCACACTCATTTCCTCCATTACGCGCTGGCTGCTTCCCAAACAAACACACGTGCGGCTTGGCACTTGTGCTGTACCGTAACAAGTCACGCGACGTGACGCTGCGGCTGTGATTGGTTCGGCTCTGCGCTACTTAATTTGGATTGGCTGACCTTTTTTTTTTTTTTTTTTTTTTTTTGAGGACAAGAGCGGCGAGGTCTATCGCGATAGCTTAATTTCTCTATCGAGTAAAAGTTATATCGCGATACATATCGTTATCGTTCTATCGCCCAGCTCTATCCCGGACCCACCCAGGGGCAGCCAGGCTACCAGGTCAGTAACCCACGTCCGTCAGCACAGACCCTCCCCTAGCCCCGCTGCACGCAGCCGCGAGGAAACAGTCACCTGAGAGCCAACAGAGCCCCTAACCGGACATGACCGCTACCCCGGGTTGAGCCCCCCAAGGAAGATGCCTCCGGGGAACCCCCCCGACGCCCTAAGCCTGTCCCTACCCCCACACCAATCACAACAGTGAAGGCGGGACCAAACTATGACCCCCCACCCCCACTAGGTGATGGAGCTGATCAAAGGAGCCCAGAGCAATTGATCTGATGTGGTGGCAGAGGCTGTATCAAGACTAATGTAATCTAATAGATAATTTCTATATTGGTTAGAATTAAGATTGTTTTTAACTTTTCCAGTTCATGAGGACTGTTTTCTTGGCTATGCATAGGGCAGTGAAAACCATATGGGCGATATTCTTTTCTGAAGTGACATTATCTAAGCTGCCCAAGAAACACACTAAGGGGGAAGTTGGAATGTTACATTTCAGACACTTCGATAAGTCTTCACATATCTCGCACCAAAACTTCTGAACTGGTGGACAGAACCAAAGAGCGTGGATATAATTGTCCGGTGAATTGGTTTGGCAGTGTGAGCAGTTTTTGGTAGACGTAAAGCCCATCTTGAACATCCGATGGCCTGTATAGTGCACTCTATGTAATATTTTGTATTGAATTAATTGAAGACTGGGATTTCTAATTAGATGAAAGGTTTTTAAGCAAATCTGAGACCAGAAGTTTTGGTCTAAGTTAACTGATAAATCCGCTTCCCATTTTGCAATAGGAAGTGATATTGATTCATCTGTTTTAGAAAGCATTCTGTATATTTTGGATAGTAATTTGGGGGGTTTAAGAGTAAGAAATTGAACCACACTTGGTGTTGTTTGTAGTTCAACTTGACCCGGTTTAAATTTCTTTTTTACTATGGATTTAATTTGTTGATATTCTAAAAATCTTTTCTTGTTGATCCCATATTGTGTAACTAGTCCGTCAAATGAAATAAATTCTGTTCCTTCTAGTATATGTTCTAAATATTTGATTCCTTTACCACTCCAATCTGAAAAGTTTATCATATTATTGTTTTGTAATATGTCAGGGTTGTTCCAGATAGGTGTACGTTTGCATGGGATTAATGAAGACGCCGTCAATTTTAGAAACTCCCACCATGCTGTCAGAGAAGAGCTGATCTTCAGCCTTTAAAAGCACAGTTTAACTTTTATAGGGACAGTTATGTCCAGGTTTAAGAAAATCCACATATTTAGCCCTTTATTGTCATTGTGCATGTTCAACGGAAATTGTGGGTGCTGCACACCAACTGTGCAGGAATAAAATATAAAAAGTTGTCAGCAGGAATCAATAACAAACAAGAGAAGAGCCTGTTAAATAAAGTTACTGATGTTGATGAAGCAGGCAGGTTGTTTTGATTCAATTTCAATTCAATTTTATTTATGTAGCGCCAAATAACAACAACATTTCTAGCAACAGGTCCGTTTACAGCATCCTGCCATGCAATTAGGAACCCAACGTTAACGCTTATCAAGTGGAAAAAAGTTAGCATTCACCCTCCAGCTTAGATAATTTTAGCTTAGTGTTCAAAATAAAGCCAATCAGCTACTCTTGTAAAGCTTTGAATTGATGAGATTCTTGGCTAGTAACCTCTGCTGCCTTTAAACTGCAGAATTACTGCAGTGTAAGTCAGGAGGTCAAACATGGATGCGCTCTCCAGGAAAACATGGGCATTCAGTTAAGACCAAGGCTACTGAATTGGAACGAGGTAACAGAGGTTTATTATGAATATGTGTTGTTGCTCTTCAAAGGTAACAATAAAAGGCATTTTCATGCATTAAATTCCCATAATTCACTGCAAAAACATCACGTTCTCCTCTGTTTTCTTTGTATGAGGAAATGATTGCCATGACTCACTTAAAGCTATTCATACAGCCCATTAATGCTAAATGTGCATCAAAGTATGCGTCGCCTGAATATTTTTGTGACACCTCAACCAGATATGGAACATTGTGGCTTTAATGGGAACTTTGTGGGTTTCATGATTACATCCAAGGAAGAAATGGAGGTCTGGGTCTGAAGTAAATAACAGAAGGCAATGTAGTTGATTGCTGAGGAAGGGATGAAGTGCGAGACAGGAAAACGGATGAACTGCATTTTATTGAGAGTACAACAAAGAGGGTGAGAAGGCAGAGAGCAGTGAGGTAATGAAGCAGTGACCAGCGATCGTTCTCTGCTTGTTTTTCTTTTCCTTTCTGGCACACTCGTAGGCTAATTCAGATTTACTCCAAGGCAAGCTTTGCTTTTGTCTTTAGTAAATTAACACACACACACACACACACACACACACACACACACACACACACACACACACACACAGCCTATTACGGTTTTAAAGCCACAGATGGTCTATCAGAGGGGAGTGTATGAGTATTTCAAGCAGTGATGGAAAACCATAGTGAGCACGAGTGTGTGTGTGTGTGTGTGTGTGTGTGTGTGTGTGTGTGTGTGTGTGTGTGTGTTTGGCTGTAGAGGTCTATGAATAGTGACAGTGAGGAAAAGGCTGTCAGAGCAGTAATTCAGAGCTCTGGCTGCTCTCATCAACACCAACATTGCAAAAAAAAAAGGAAGAAAGAAAGAAAGGAGCCTTGTTGAAGAAGCTTTCTATTACACAATATGCTGCTAGGAGCCCTGCAGCACCTCACACACTATGAGCATGGTGTGTGTGTGTATTTGATGTATCTGCGTATGTAGAACTGCCACTGTGAACGACGATACACATGTGACATTTGCTGCATGAATTTCTTTTGCATTTAAAGAGAGCAAGAATGGTGCATCTCTTACATTGTGTGCCACCTGTCTAGCTTTGGCAAAAAAACCCTTCTGGACTGCTTTGCTGTTCTTTCAGTGCAAATAGAGCAAATTCTCCTGGAGTGTCTGGCAGTCACAGATGGTGGAACGAGTGAAAGGCCAGTGGAAGCTGTTTTGTTCTAAGCTAAAAGAGGCAGCAATTTAAAGAAACATCTTTGAGTTAAAGGATGCTCACTCTTATTTGCATCACCTCATCCCAAACACATCTCTTGACAGTAATATGATGTTTTGAAAGACTGCAACCTATCAGCCTGCCTGGGACTCTAATACATTTAAGGGAGTGGGTCTGTAAATATCAGCCATCTTTACTTCATCATTTAAGGCCATCTTCCCCTGCACGTCTGCATAGTGGCTGCTATTTTTGATCACTACGTGGGATTCTGTAGTTGTGCCTCTGTGGCACATGCCTGTTCTCCTCCACTGTTTCAAACTGTGTTAAACTGTGATCTGGCAAGTGTTCTAGGTGATAGGATTTTTTGAAAGTGCAGTGTTATTTGTACTGTACTGATTCATCACTGGCTTCTATTTGATGGTGTGTGCAGTTACACATGCAGACTGAGCAGCTTGGCATGTTTACATGCCTGTTGGCCAGATATAATTGCTAGATCCCGATGCACACTCCCTTTCCTGATCCTCATTATGAGTTTTCATTTGTTTTGTTTTGTTGTTGTTTTTTTATTCTAAAAGATATGTAATATTGTATAACAGATTAACCCTCCAGTTGTGTGCACCCACCCCTTACTTTAGTGTTCCGGTCACAAGTGACCATTCTCTTTTAACAACTCTTAAATTAACATTAGAAATATTTTTCACCACCAAATTCAGTTCAGTGATCATTCAGTGGGCCATTCAGGGGGTCAGAGGTCAAACCAACCCAGACATTCTGTCCATTAACAAGATGTTATTGTTATTGCAATACAGCCATTAGTAATGTCATTTGTCTTTGTGGTTCTAGTACCCTCTGGAAGTGATGGTGATGAAGAGAGAAATCACTTCCAAATAAAATACTCTAAAGAGGACACATTTCCAGCTCCATGTGTTTATTCTTGGAAATCGGGCTACTAGAGTAACCCTGTTTGTCTTGGTGCAGCTCCTCACGTCCTTTGTGTTAAGCAGGCAGTTTTAGTCAGAGGTGGGACCAAGTCATTGTTTTGCAAGTCTCAAGTAAGTCTCAAGTCTTTATCCTCAAGTCTCAAGTCAAGTCTCAAGTAATGTCAGGCAAGTCAGAGTCGAGTCTCAAGTCACTGGTGTAAAAGTCCGAGTCAAGTCACAAGTCTGAAACTTTGAATTTCAAGTCCTTTCGAGTCTTTAAAAAAAAAAAACGAAAAAATAATGTTGCAGTTATGCTAAATGTAAATATTAGACCATGTAATTTTAAAATCTGTGTTTTTCTCAACACATGACAAAATAGTGAACTTAGAAAATATACACAAATTGTGAAATTGCACCTCTTTAAAATGCAGCTCAATTAAACCTAGCTCCAAGAATAATTTTCACCGACAGTTCTGAGATAAGCTGCATGTTATTCTTGGATGCGGTTGTAGGACTGGCTTTAAAATCGCATGACAAAAATATCATACACATTAAAAAAAAACTGCATCACCAACGTAGCCTGGAAAACATTTGCTAGTTGGATGAAGTCAGCTATCTCATCTTAGCATATTTATATTCATATTTATAATTATACGGTTCTTGGAGTGAGTGCATACACTCATGAAGTTTAGTAACTTCCGGTCACTGCAACAAGCCCAGGTACAGTTTACCGACGGATGGGTGCAGGACCTTGAAATGCACCGTGTAGAACGAAAGACCATCGTACCTATCATAAGTTTACCAGTCTCACAAATCGTCTTCATAAATACACATTCCTTAACCGTTTATTAATAGGACCTTTGAGCTCAATGGTAATTAATTAGTAGTGGAAATAATTTCTGGTAGCGTTACAGAAATGTAGCAGTGACAACAATATTGTATGCTGTAATCACCGCGCGGATAGGAGGCGGCTGGCTTGACCGCGGCTCACAAATGACGGCTCACTTTACCGCAGTCTGTAATCGCACTGGGCAATTAGTGATACAAAAAACCTGTTTTATCCTGTGAATAAAAGTATATGTTTTTGTCAATGTACCATAATAACAGAAGCGAAACGCAATATTGTGTCAGGACAATTCACTATTTATGCACAATAAATAAAGGAGCATAGCGCGACAATTTCTGTTCAGCGCCAGACTTGCTTGTAACCTATATCACTAATTATGTTATGAAAATGACGTATTAACTACTAAAAAACACTGACCTTCGTGTAAATGCTTGGAGCAGACTAACCTGTGAGCTGGAGTGTTCTGGGACGTTATATTTGGTCTTTGAATGGCTGCAATCCAGGCCATCCGTCGCCTGTTTGTTACTTCGGAAACATGGCTCGAACAATTTCTCTTAAACGTCGTAATCCGATAACAATCGATCTCTTTACTCGTCGGCTTCCCGTGGCTGTCATGCGACCGGCTATTGCAGTTAATAATACAACAGCTTCTTGACATTTTTGTGTTTCTTTTTATCGCTGTATAACTGATTTTAATTGAAAGCCTGCGTGAGCTAGTACCGCTTGCCACGAGTTCCCAGAATCCTTTGCGGTTCTACCCGTGAATGACGTCACATTTTCAATCTCTATATAATATGCATGTTAAATTTTATATTTGGGGTAAAATATCAAGTCTTTTCAAGTAAACCGGTTCAAGTCCAATTCAAGTCCCAAGTCATTGGTGTAAAAGTCCAAGTCAAGTCACAAGTCTTAGAACATTTTTTCAAGTCAAGTCTAAAGTCATAAAATTAATGACTCGAGTCTGACTCGAGTCCAAGTCATGTGACTCGAGTCCACACCTCTGGTTTTAGTCCCTCTGCCTTCAGGCAACTTTCCTCTGATTGTCTGCTTCGCAAAAACAGGGAATTGGGAGGCTCGCAGCCAAAGAGATGTGATCATATTATTGTTCTGTTTTACTCACATAAGCGTGTGAAGCCTGAGCTCTTGGTTATGAGGGATTACTCGTGCATACGCTAATCTCATCCTCTGAAACTGTGGCCATGTTTAATATGTGCATCCACAATTTGCACAGGACCCTGACCTTAAAAGTACATTAGAAAAGGACTCCTTATTTGTTATTGTCAATAGGAATGATTACAGGAAGCACACCCCGTTTCAGTATTTAAATTGCTTGCTTGTCTTATCTCAGTTTTAATTTTGACTTGATTATGCTAAAAACTTTTTTTTTTTTTTAAATTGATGCATTTGAAAACTTTATGGTGGTCAGTCTACTGTCGTTGTGACTCCTAAAACAAATAGACAAATTGTCAGAAGGCGTTATTATAGCTCTGCATCAACAAGTAGACATCAGAAGCTAGTTACCCAATGTTAGTGCCAGCTTGGTAAAGCTCACCCCACCTGCCAGCTGCTTTAATTGGCTCACATCCCACATGCTCCACATGTTATAGCTCCCTTCCCAAATCATCCCAGATGATGGTCTTATCTCAGCGGTTCAGAGCCTGCAGACTCTGTCTGAGTCATGCCGTCGCTTCCATAGCACTTTCCCGAAGAAGGAAGCTGAATGGCTGACGATTACTGCAGCCTGGAGATTTTGAAGTCTATTAAATGTATTCTTTTTAACTTTGCAAAGAAACCCCAAAACGCTTAGCAGGAAACAGACTTAGCTTCCGTGACTGAGTTATGTTATATAGCTCGCTGACATGAGGCAGATCAGGTGTTCTCACCTTCCTTCATGCTAATGTTCTATGACTATTAATAGGAAGCTCCTCCTGCCCCCTTCAATACCTGACTCACCTTAACTGGCTTCACTTGAGAGAAAATGGACTGTGTGTGTGTGTGTGTGTGTGTGTGTGTGTGTGTGTGTCTCTCGGTATGACTAGCCATCCATCTTACCTCCTCTGCTCTTGTTATTCCTCCATCCTCACCTGCCGCTTTTCATTTCAGCTCACCCGTGTTCACTTTGTTTTTCTCTCCTCTTTCCACCCCTACCTTTACTTTCACCTACACTGTTTTTGATTTTCCCCTTCCTTCTTCCTATCTTGCTCCCCCTGCCCCACATTTTCTTCTCCATTCCCCCCTCCACCTCATCTCCGCCTTCCCTCCTCCAGTCGGATGAAGTCTGCAGGGAGAGACGGAGGAGCGCAGTGCTGCCTGCTAAGCAGCAGAGGACAACACATGTGCTTGCATTTCTGTGTGTGTGTGTTTTATGTGTTGTGTGTGGGTGGTGTGCAACTTTGTGTAATATATGATGTGTGCTTGTGACACTGACTGCAGCGTGCTTATTCACGGCTTGCAGGAGCTGCTGTTTATCACACTGTCTCTCCTTATCTTCTTCATGCTGTCTGTCGCCTTCCCCCTTTCTATTTTCAGTCTTTGTCCCATCTCTTCACATGTGTACACACACACATTCCCACACACACCTGAGCAGAGCTTTTAAGCAGGTGTTGTTTTTTTGTCAGCTCCATCCATTAAACATAATGGGTGTGTGCATGAAAGCTGTTTTTGTTTTGTTTTTTTCTTAATAATGAAAAGGTGTATGTGAGCGGAACAGCGTGCGTGTGTCCTGTCTCCAACAGTTCACGTCTTCCTCTCTTTGCAGCGGCCTAATTAATGTCATCCGTCTCACTTACACTGACAATGCTCCTCTCTTCTCTCTCCTATGTTGTCTCCTCTGTTCTTTTCTCCCCTGTCTTGTCCTTTATTTAACTCTTGCTTTTCGGCCCTTTGTTTAGACCCTTTTTTTCTTCCATCTTCACATCAGTCTTTTTCCTGTCTTGGCCATCTTTTCTCTCTGTGGTGCATTGAGTAGCCAAAGGTATGACTAAATATATTTCCAAGTCTGCTGTGTATTCAGTGACACAAACCTGTTGGATTTATTTTATAATTATGAGTACAAGCAAGAGAATATGTCCAAATCTGCCAAACACACAGTTTGACAGACAGAAAATGTTATATTCAGATTTTTTTAATTTGTTTTTTGTTTTGTTTATTCAGTAAAAGTTATTTTATGGCTGCTCATGTTTATTTGAGAACTTGCTCTCTTGTCTTCACTTCCTTCAGGTTCTGTCTTTCTAACCATTTCCTATTTTGTTGGCAATTAATTTGTGAAATGTGAGTAATTGGCATTTATGCAAAGCAGTTTAGCAACAGTGAAAAGAGCAGCAAAGCAGGCGACTCTCGGACTTACTAAAGTACTTTGACATGATATAAAATCTTATTCCT
Organism: Copadichromis virginalis; assembly: GCF_057382275.1. Classification (NCBI taxonomy): domain Eukaryota; kingdom Metazoa; phylum Chordata; class Actinopteri; order Cichliformes; family Cichlidae; genus Copadichromis; species Copadichromis virginalis. Next base: position 29,949,365 of record NC_140630.1, read on the forward strand.
CTTTGTTTTGGCCTTGGCCCTTTTTCCCTTCCTTTAAGCCAAGTTTCTTCTGATTGGCTGCCCCTCATTAGCAGAGGATTTTACACAATAGTTGGGAAAGGCTTCTCTGCTCACGGCCAAGAGTAGAAAATATCGAATCCTGAGTTTTTGGCTCACAGGGATCACTTAGTGACTGGAAGTGGAAGTCACTGTGAAAAAGATAAAGCTCCACTCACACAAGGAATAAAGACTAGCTGGTAACTCCCAGAAAACTTAAAGTCACCATAGAAAAATGCATATTCCCCGACTGGTTAGCAAATGGTTGCTGAAGGTTGCCAGCAATCACTGGGTAAAATCTGTCAGGTTTAAAAACTCGTGAGTGCTTTGGATGCTGGTAGATTGCCCAGCTGCCCGTAGTTTGCATGGAAGATGTCGACTTGTCTGCAAAGACTTGCCAACACACAAGCGGCAGTAACCACGATGGAAAACTAAAAACGTTCTCCTTCAAATTAAAAGTTGTGCCTTCCTGCAGGTGCAGCTCTTAATATGAAGGCAAATATTCTCCCTTTGCTGTTTGTGTCACACTCGTAACACTTCCCCTACAGCTCAGAGAGTAAATGGCAAGTTGGCTGGTTGGTGTTGGTGGTGTTGTGTTTCTGCCAGTGTGACTGGGGTCTAACACAAACGTTGGCATTATCATCTGAAACTATGACCATGTTTATTCTCATGTACATTAAAGATTAAAATAGGTAAGACAGAATAGGTGAGAAAACAAATCTAAGCTCCTCTGCCTTGTTTCTCTGGTCTGGTTCTTTCTGCTAATTAGGTGAGATTTACATTACATGTATATTTTTAGGGTATGGTGACAAGAGCAACTACATGATTGTAGTGTATGAGAAATAATCTGTCTGGATGAAAGTCTATATATTCATGACGCTTCTCTCCTTGCCCTGTGTCTTTCTGTCTGACAGTCTGGTTCCAGTATAACAACTCCACAGGTGGACCCCTCCACCTCCTCCTCTTCTTCCTCCTCTACCTCCACCACTACCACAGCGAAAGCAGAGGAGAAGAAGCTTTTATCTAAAGACTCGATCCTGTCCCTGTACGCAAGCAGCTCAGTGGGCAGTCAGCCACAAAGCCAGCAACAGCCTGCTCCAGGACAAGGTAACACACATGCGCTCATACAGCCAGCAGTTATTATTAACCCTTTGTTAATCAAGTCAAAGCAGCTTGGTCAATTGACTCAAACTCACATTTTCAATTCAAGCAGAGTCACTCAAGTTTGTAGGTCTTTTTAAAGGATACAGTTTGCAGGAGGTGTTTCTAAGACTGGTAGAGGGAAAAAATAAAGATTGACAGTTTGTTGCTAAGGAGTTGTGATTTCATGCCACTTTCTCTTTTGGGTCAGGCTCATGTGTTTACTGAGCTTGAGCGTCTTTTGTCAACTGAACTATACCGACACAAAAGCTTAAAAATTTGTTTAAAAAAATCACATTTATTATCGGTTTTATATTAGCCGTTCCACAAAAGATCGAGCATGGTGTTAGTTCAGACAGGAGACAAAGCTCAATCCTGGCAGAAAAGCTGATCTTCAATACTCCGCTGATATTCTCCCACTAGGGCTGCACATGTGCCAGCCACTTGGCAACCCACCTCAAATCAAGGCTCAATAAAGGTTCTGGCTTTCAGTTCTGTTCAGTGCTGGGGGGTCTTCCTGCTTCCAAATCTAAATTACAGCTGTAAAAACTTCAGTGGTCTTGGCTAAACTGTTTACAACTACACACCGCACTCAAACATGGGGTTGGACGTTACCCACAAAGATGGTGTAGCAGTGAGCTTGGCATTGATTCTCGACCTCTTAATCTTCTCAAGAGCCGCCGAACAAAACTAATCCTCACTTTATTTTCGCTACTCTCTGCCCCCCTCTCACGGACAATAACCATATCCAACTTCTTAATAGCAATTAACTGGTCTGCATTGGTGCATCATATCTTTATTCTCTTCCCCCTCCTGCCCCCCCCCCCCCCCCTCTTTCTTAAATAAATAACTATCATATCTGATATCATATCTCACAGTACAATAATATTGAATGGGTTGCATTGTTGTATTTTGTCATGTTTCTCAGGTCTTTGTCTGAATTTCTACGAACATTATTGCTAAGGATTGTCTTATTGGAGTCACACTGGGTTAAATATGTACACTTGGGTTTTAAGGGGTATTTATTATTTTCTTCTTTTTTTGGGGTTGTATGGAAGCCCCAAACGCAATTTCATTGTTCTTGACAATGACAATAAATAAATAAAAATGCTATTTAACTTCATTTAATTGCATGCATTGCATTGCACCATTGTTTCTGTGGCCATGAGCTGAAACCTACTCCCCAAGAAGGCCGGGAGGATTGAACGAGGACCCTTCTTGTTATGAGGTGACAGTCTGCACCTCTTCACCACTGTGCCGCCTCAAAACTCGAAATAAATTACACTTTTGTTTTGTGTTTGACCTATAAAGTGTCAAATTATTGCTAACATCTTCATCATATCAACGTTTTAAGAGGACTAAAAGGCTGATGATCCGTTTATAGCTTGGAAAATGATCCGCAAGTGGCTGGAAATCTGCAAATGAAGGCAGCAGTGTGTCTGCTTGTGCAAAGAGAACATTTTAGCCTGGCCAAAAGGCTGTGTTTATTTTTGGTCTACATTTCAGAGATGGAAAAAAGGAGACTGGTGGAAAACAACATAAACAAGTGGAGTTGTGGCTGACTTTGGAGAGCAGTCAGAGGCTGAGAGCTCACTCACACCCTGCTGACATTGTGTATGTGTGTGTTTGTCTGGTAAAGCTGATCTATTAATCAAGAGAATTCTTACTTGCTCATAGCCTGACACCTTTACAGATGCACACAAAATGAAAACTTATGGCATTAAGAGCTTTTGGACCTTGAGAACCTTTTGATACATTCTATAACTCTTAATGGAACGGCAGCTTTTTTTGTATCTTCACTCTGCAGAAACTAGAAAGTATCTTTTTTTTTTTTTTTTTTTTTTTTTTTAGCTCCTGACACTGACTTCATCAGTACAATAATTTAATAATTAAGATCATGATTTGATCAGGTTAAACAAAAGATGCAAGATTTCGTAATCCTGGATGTTTGAAGTATTTTTTTGGAAGCTACAAAACAATTTATGGTACCCATACACGTTCCACAAAAACTTGCTGTACGTTACGCTTTTCTAAGCTTTGTTCTTATCTCTGGACACTCACATGAACCTTGTGACCTCTTTGGAGAATCACCCCCAGAATGGGAGCCTACATTTTTAATGATTACATGCTGCCACTGCAGAAAATAGTTAGTGTTAAGGCAAGAGGTGTGGGAGCTGTTATCGTAGCAAAAGTACCGGCAAGTGCATTTGGAGAGTTGTGTAACTGTATCTTAATGTGTCTGTATGTAATCAGATCTGAAAATGTGTAAAGGAACCTTTAAATGCATTTTGAGCAATCTGATTACACACAGACACACTGAGATCCAGTTACACACTCAGCAGAAAATATTACTGCTACAGTAATAGCCCCACACAAAGAACCTCAGCAGTTACGATTTATATGCATTACTGGACTCGTGGATCAGAGGACTGAAATTCAATTTACATTCAATTCAATTATATTTATATAGTCCCATTTCACAACAGCAGTCATCTCAAAACACTATATGGTAAAGGCATCACAGTGTCAGAGAGAGAGCAATCAATGAAGTTCTCTCATTTGATTGCTAAAACAGAGACCTCCTGAATGAGGCTCGAACATCAGAACATTTAGAAGACAAGAGGGAAACAGACGAACAAAGAGCTTAAAAAATAAACAAGATTAGACGCAGATTGCGGGAGAAAGTAGACAGAAGTTACTGACATGTACTAGTGGCATGTAAAAGAGGAAATGGGAGAAGAAAACACTCAGTGGATCATAGGATCAAGGGAAGTCCCACAGCAGCCTTTCATTGAAGCAGAAAACTAGGGGATGGTTTTAATTAATCAAACTTAATCTTAAAGATTGATTAATAATTTTAAAAATGGATGGTGTTTGACTCTGAACCCAAACTGGGAGCTGTTCCAAGCCTGACAGCTGATGTCGCTGCCTCCCATTTTACTTTTAGAAACTTTAGGAAGTTGAAGTGCAGCTGAAGTGGGACGATCTATGAGATCTTTAAAATATCAAGTGGTGCAATGATTCAGAACTTTGTATGTGAAGAGAACCCCATGCTTTTTTTCCAAGACTAGAATTAGCTAGTGAAGCCAATGAACCTAATGTGGGAGTAATATGTACTTTTAAAGAAGCTTCTCGGATGAGAGGTGAAACATGTCCAAGGAAACGTAAAGAAGTCCAGAGCATGCAGCAGAAGGCCTGGGGCTGCTGCGTTTAGCCTGGCTGAATACAGCTGCCTGCTCAACCTGTAACTTAAACCGACACTCAAGGATGTTCTTAATGTAATTCATTTTTTTAATGTGCAAGCTGAAGGACATGTGTTCAAAAAGGACTTAAAGGTTCCTCGCAGTAGAAATGTCTTGTGAATGTAGCGCGTAAACAAACATTACACATACACGGCGTCTCGTAAGCTGGCAAAGACGTGCAGGTTATAAATACAAGGCTGCAGACTCAGACCTAGGTGTTTACACACAAACAGATGCACACCTAGGCAATGTTGTACACACACATGCATGTTAGAGGGAAGATGCATCATAAAAACGTAGGAGAGTAAAGATGAAAGGTCAGCGTGCTGAAAAGCAGGGACGTCTAGTTCACACTGCATTTACTAGGGTCCCAGTGCAGCAGTAAAAATAGCGAAGTGTCTGCAGGTTCGCTTTCATCTCACAGTTATTATGTGTAAAGACTGAAGTGTCAGGAGAGTGTGCATGAGCGCCTGTGCGAGGATGTATAGGTAGGCGGATGTTCACACATACATCATCCATCAGCCTGTGTGGGAAAGCATTAGTGCTGCATGTTTTCTGCTTGGTGGGAGAAAACAGGCAGCAGATTTTTACAGCAGGCACATGCATTGATTATAGTGTTCCATGTTTACACTGATGTATCAAGGATTAGGAATGGAATGAAGGGCTTTCTGCGTATTGTCCTCTCTGAATCCAAATAAATGCAGATTGAGATCAAAGCCAAAAGAACCTTGCCAGGCTAATGCTCAAAAATCAGACTTTCATCCTGCATGCACTGTATGTGTGCGCGGGACTGTGTGCACTTATCCATGCTGCAATGGAAAGGCTCTAAGTGCAGCCAACAATGAGGTGATCAGAATGTCAGAATATACAGAAGGCCAAAAAACATTGCTTCGTCAGTGATCTGTGGATTAGCTATTTGTCCATGGATCTGTACTGATTTTTTTGGCTTTATAACAGCTAAAGACTAAAACCTGTGGGGCATTATGACTTGTGCTAAAGAGGATATATTATAATATGAGAGGACAGTCTCTCATTTTGTACATGCACAGAGCAAAGCAGGGAAGCAGGCAAAAATAGTTTGTTTTTGCCTGCCTGATGGTATCAAGCTAACTCTGCAGATGTCCTTCTTCCCAACAACCTGTTCTGTTTCTTCTTGTGAGGTTATGAAGTAGAGCTGGGCGATAGAACGATAACGATATGTATCGCGATATAACTTTTACTCGATAGAGAAATTAAGCTATCGCGATAGACCTCGCCGCTCTTGTCCTCAAAAAAAAAAAAAAAAAAAAGGTCAGCCAATCCAAATTCAGTAGCGCAGAGCCGAACCAATCACAGCCGCAGCGTCACGTCGCGTGACTTGTTACGTACAGCACAAGTGCCAAGCCGCACGTGTGTTTGTTTGGGAAGCAGCCAGCGGGTAATGGAGGAAATGAGTGTGCCGACTAGAAAAATCAACCGAGCGTGACCGAAGAGAAAACAGATGATGGTTCCAATGCCGGAGAGATTGTCGAACGGAAGAGCCATAGAAGTTCCGTAGTGTGAAGGTATTTCGGCTATTTCAAGTCTGACAAAAAACAGAGTAGCGTGCACTGTAAATTATGCCGAAAGCAAGTCTGGAAATACAATAAACCGGTGCATGCGTCACACTGCGCCACGTTATTGTTTCGGTGAAATTAACTTCTACAATACTGTTACTGTTAATTCTACTCTCTGCAGTGTTTAAATGCTTACATATACACACAGTTACTGTCCCTCCACACATACGACTCGGTTCTGCTTCTATGCCCCAGCTTTGTTTACGTTTTCCCACCGAGGCTTCTAGACTTCTGATTGGCCAATATTTCTGCACGGTTAGGAATCTAGCGCCACCTGCTGCTTTGGCATGTTCATAGCAGCATTTTCCTTCATTTCTCCCTTTGTGTGTGGACGGGATTATTTTTTAAAACGAAAACGGAAAATCTCCGTTTTCAAAAATACCCGTGTACGTGTGGACGTAGCCTCAGTCTCTGACTGGAAGCGCTAATTCGTCATTCGGCTTTTGTCAGACTAAAGTAACTGTTAAAACTGTTTGAAAAGCTAAGCTATACAACAAGGAGAGATTGAGAATTTCCTTTTAGTTCTCAGTTTATTTGATATTGACAAAAGTTAGTCAGTTTTGTCTGTTCTTCTGTAAAACAAACTAAGATTTATTTTTAGAATTAATATTTTGTTTCTAAGTGGAATTGACAATTTAGTCTGTTTCGTTTGTTCTATTTTGAAACTTAAACGCTTTAGCAGCTGCCTTTTGTGTAGTTTGCAATATTTGCCTTTATTTATCTGAAAAAGTCTCATGTTCCTTAAGTACATCTACCCTGTTGAACTTATTATGGGAAATAAATATTTAAATAAAAACAAGCTGCTGATTATTTCACATTTTACTTGTGAGCAACGGCACATTTAAATCTTACAAATATAGTTATTTGGCTTATATCGTGATAGATATCGTTATCGCCTGAAATGAAAAAAACATATCGTGATATGAAAAAATCTCATATCGCCCAGCTCTACTATGAAGTGTTCCCATACCGGGTGAACTATGTAACTGGTAAGAGGTCAGGATCTCTTTTCCTGGAAAACATTCAGTGGAAGTCGCACAGGAAACTTGAGCCTCATCACCTGGTTTAAATGAGCTAACTGTGGATGTCATATCTTGTATCCAAGGATTGTTTCAGCCAAAAGTCCATTTGATACACATGAAAATTCCAACACCAGCCAAATCTCCGGTGAGGCCTGGGGGTCTCCTCTTCGTAGGACATGCCCAAAACATCTCACCTAGGAGACATAATCACTGTGGATCACCAGCAGCTCTACTTTTGAATGACCAAGCTACTCACCCTATCATGCATCAGACATTGGTTCAATCTGTCTGTCAATCTCCCACTCCACTCTTCCCTGACCAACTACAAGATCTACTTGGTAGTGCAAGATCCTGAGATACTTAAACTACTCCAATTGGGGCAGCAACTCAAAACCTGTAGTGTGCACTTCCCTGTTTTCTGGCAGAGAATCAAGGTGATTCTCTTTCCAGTTTCTTCACACCTGGCTGCAAACCATTCCAGTGCGAGGAACGGAACACAACCTAATGAAGGCAACAAAATAGAACATCATCTTTAAAAAGCAAAGATGAAATGTTGAAGCCACCAAAGTGTAGACGCTCCAACACCTGGCTACACCTAGATATTCTGTTCATAAAAACTATGAACAGAATCGGTGATTAAAGGCAGCCTTGGCAGAATCAAACACCCACTGTAAATGAGCCACATTAAATGCTGGCAATTTAGACTAGGCTCTTGCTGTGGTTGCACAGGTACCAAATTGCCATTTACAATGGACCAAATACCCCATTTTCCCAAAGAACCCCCCAATTGAAGCCTTTGAAGTAAACAAAACACATGTAGACCCGTACCGCATTATTCCTCCTGGATCTGAAGTTCAAGTAATGGAAGGATTCTCCATTCCAGTACTCTGGCATAGACTTTCCCAGGGAGATTAAAGAATGTGATCAACCTATAGTTGGAACATAACTTTCGGTCCCCAGTTTTGAGAAAGAGAGAGTCCAGCCCTGAGAAAGAGTCCAGCCACAGTAGGGAGGAAACTCATCTGCCGAACATGGTAGAACCAAGGTTCTATTTATTAATGATGTAAACGACAGAAGTAGAAGGATGAACTCATGAGCTCAGATTGAGCCAAATGCTTCAAAACTGATTGGATACAGCTTCATAGCACAAATGGAAATTGTTTTTGTACTTGCACAGTAACCAGTTTGTGTGATTTCCCACCATACAGGCATACAGGACTTTATTCTATATACTGCAAGTACCTTGCAGTGAGGTGACAAAGCCAACCACTTCACTGAAAATGACCCAAAACATATTGCTATAGCAACTCTACAATTTTTCAAGGAAAGAAAGTGTATATTCGTTAATACAATGCAGTCATCTGATGTCAGTCCATAAGAGCATACTTTCAGTTACCGAAGGCAGAGAGACCCACAGAAAAACCACTGAAGGTGGCTGCAGTAAAAGCCTGGCAACTTAGTGCCAGCCTACAGGAAGCAATTCATTTTTAGGAAAGACACTGTATCTTTAGACTATGAAATGCTGACATTACAGCTATTTCAACCACTGCTGAAAACCTCCTTAGTACCAACTGAAGGTCATTGTCTCACAAAGCCAATTTAACAACATTGTCTTCAAAAAACAGACAAAATTCCAAGGTCCTCAAACTACACATCTCATCTGCCTCAAGTTGCACCAGAGCTTTTTATCACTTTTTCACGGTGACCCAGTGCATTGCTGATGGCATTTGGGCAATACAAGAGCAGCTAGTGGCTCTTTGGCTCTGAGAAGGTTCATCAGGTTATCATTTTTAATAAAAATGTCAAGAATCTGCCTTTCCCTATTATCATCCGTCTTCTTGCCACACACTGAATGCAGCACTCTTTGGTGACCTGTTAGAGATGTCACTCTTCAATGAAATCCCAGTCAAAGGATATCACCTGCAGCTCTTCACCTCACTGTTCTTTGTGCATTCCCCGTTTGTTTTTATGTTTTTACTGTTTCTCAACATCTTTACAGGATGAGTGCTAGTACGTTTGTTTGTTTTATTGATTGTAATTTGGGATGTTTGACTTCCTGAAGATTCTTATATTTGAATTTGAAGGCAAAGTTTGAAGGCATATTCTGTTGTCTTGTATTGCAGGCAGTGTGTACATGGGCCAGCCTCAGATGCAGTTCACTCCGCAGGGCTACGCCACAGCAGTGGCTGGAAGTATCCCACCCACCACCACCATGATGGGGTCTGGGGCCATGGTGTCTGGGATGGCACTGCCAAATGGGGGCTACATGAGCATGCAGCAGGGTGCGATGCCTGCCAACCAAGGACAGAACATGTACAGCATGCAGCAAGGACAGTGGAATATGGGCCAGGTAACAGGAAGAAATATAAATCTCTGTATTAAAGTGCAGTCAGAATGATGATTAACATTTAGCTTTTTGCCCACTCCAGTTGCTGTGAATATATAGATTCACACTTAGATCTGTTCCCCAATTCTGTGTGGAGCTCGGTGCAGTAATAACCTCACCAATGTAGTAAAAGCCCAAGAGGTGCAGCTTTAATCAGCTATTCAATCTTTTTTATAACCAGGGTTACTGTATAATAATATGAGGGTTTTTTTTTCTTTTATTCTGTCACATGCCTTTATTCCTTTGTTCCTAATTCTGCCCAGAACAGTACATTACTTAGTATATAACCTTTGATTTAGGATCTTTTAATACTACTTAGAATGCAGAATGAAATTTGATGATTTGTGTGACTTGATCATTGGTTATAACTGTTTTCCAGCCAATTTGGAATGAAATTACATAATAATACCATAGACTGTATATAACAGATGGTCATAGCCACCATGATGCCATGCACTGGTTTCTTGGCTTCCCAATTTGAAGCCTCAATGATAGTGTCTTTCTTGGAGCTGCAATCAACCTTATTTGGACAAGAAGGTGAAAAGTTAAGACTCACTATCTAACCTCCTGAGAACCAAGGAAAAAAGTATCTTTCAGATTTTCCCACTGCAGAGGACATAGTGAATGTGCTGGGTCTCAGGAGGGTGAGGCTAACAAAGCTTTGTTGCATAAACTGTATGGGTGCAACACATTGTTCTGTTGATGTTGTCCACAACATGCATTCACATGCATCACGGGTCACAGCTCTTTAAGGTCCAGCCACAGCATTTTAATCAGGCGAGGGTCTGGACTTTGACTGGGCCACTGCAACACCTTCAGTCTATACTTTTTCAGTGATTCTGGTGTAGATTTGCTGCTGTTTGGGGATCTTTCATCTGATGCATGACCCAATTTGGGCCTCACATTTTGACTCTAGAATACTTTGGTATACAACTCAATCGCTGCGAGGTTCCCAAGTCCCGTGACTCAAATCATTACCCCTCCACCACCTTCCTTGGCAGTTGATGTGGTTTTGCCTAAAGTGTTTCAAAACTGTATTTTTCACATGCCTGTATATTGTAGAATCCTTCACTAATGTTGCAGTGGCCCACTTCATGGCCATTCATAGAGCTAATGTTACTGAAGGAGCATCTGCTGTAGGATTTCCTTTTGGTGACGTAAGTGCTTCCAAGATTAGTCCAACATTCAGAGAGTTTCGGTGACTTCTAATCACATCCCTGACAGAAATGCTCTTAGATTATTAAACTCGTACTTAACTGGTGCAGGTGATTGCAGTCTATAATGTGGAAGCATAGTAACAGTTCATCTGATAGAACAAAATTAAATTGGACGTGAAAAATTGTCTGTCCAGGGAAAGATGTGAAACAGACACCAGCAGCAATCCCCCTTTGTGTTTAGATACACTTGTGCTTTTGCCGTAACTGCATCACTGTGTCTACATTAATCTTTTCTTCCCATGGTCTCTTAAATGCATCTTTCTTTCTTTATATTAGTTATTTATTAGAGCAATCTGGTTTTCTAAATCGAAAGAGGAAATATTACGTTTTACACAGAAATCATACTCCCGTGAACCATTACCAGGAAAAGACGCGTCTTTACAGAGCCTGAAGTTCGTCTATTGAATACTTTCTGTGGTCACAACCTAAAAGGATGTATTTACTACAGTTGCATAATGTTTTACTTCACTGGTGCTTCAGATTGTATCAGTGAAATCCCCAATGTATATTTCTGTCCAATGTTCAGAGCAGGCAGTCATGAAATACAGTGGATGTCTAAAAAGAACAGCTCAGTCCACAAAGACATTCATTCTTTTGTCTCGTCCAGAAAGGATTCAAGAGAACTTGCAGCATTCACCAGCTTTCATGTGAATGAGTTTTCAGGGCCTGGCAGATGAGTCATGAAGCGATTCAGGTTGGCTTTATTCAGCCTAGATCTCAATGGCTAAATCTGAATGAATTTTTAAATGTGACACAGAAGAATTTCAGATCAGCTCAGTTAATATTTTCTTCACTGTATCCTCATTGCATGATTTTTCAGTTTTTCTGCACAGCATTCCCATAAGAAAAAGAAATATTAAAAACTTATAAAAGACTTGCTTAAGATGTGGCTTACTTCATATAGTGAATCATATCAGGCTTATATGATTTACTCATGAAAGTGGCCACTTTCTCATTACTTTCATATATTGTTTTAGTAAGTATCCAAAACATACAAGTTTCATTTATATAATTTTTCAAGGGATTTTATATCTGTTTTCACTCTTGTATGCTTTTCATACAAGTTTCACACAAGACAGATACAAACTTTATAAGATTTATGTATATATCTTTTCCATATGGGTTGGCAGCATGTAGGGATTTACATTGACTTTTTTTTCGGGGGTTTTTGGCACAGAAATGTTTCATGATGGTGCAACACCTGTTCTCCCTCTTAATGTCTTCAGGACTGCCACATCCCCCACAGCAATCCTCTCATCGCTTCGCTCTGTTTTTCTAAACATGTTTTTGAGCGTTTTATTGATGTCAAACTGTTCCCTTCTTGCCTTCGTCTGTTCCCATGCCACTGTTGCTAGCTACTTATTGGTTAACAAAAATGGGAAAGCATGAATAATTACAAGTTCTCATTATCAGTCCTTATCATTTAATTCAATACAAAAGACAAAGTTCATGTGGTGCAACTGAAATTAAATAAAATGAAAAAATAAAATGTGCAATTACCAAAAACTACAGTTCATGTAATGGCCACTCGAGGCTCCAAATTGAGTCAGTTCCCATTCAGTCGCATGTTAAAATGCCTAAGCTGAGCCATGAAATGGAAATGTTTACAGCCTGTTTTTGGCCTCATGAATAGATTCACCCTTTTAAAAAAGTGTCTTAGGGTTTAAAGCTGGGAGTGCAGGGCACCACAGTAGCTTATCTAGAGTATATGCCCAGAAGAAGCCTGAAGGCCAAAAATAAATATGTAAAAATATGCAAAAATAATCCCAACAGATGTGCTTAAAAATGTTAAAAAAAAAAAAATAGAAACAAAGAAAAAGGAATTCAATTAATCAAATTCTAAATCCAAAAATATGAAATGAAGTCCTTCTTACATTTGAATTTGAAAACAGTGGCCAGCAGTGTGTTGAATACGTGCAGAGGGTGGTCAGGATCCATTATTTAGCCATACATCCAGCCACTGTGCGTTTGGATCACATCAGCTGATGGAGGAATCCAGACAGTTTGTTGATTGAAAAGCAATCATCCGTCAGTAAGTTGTGGTCCTAAAGGGGTGGGCCAGCAACAATACTCAAGTAATCTGTGGTTGGTAGTAAACACAGATGTGTTCATGTTTTTACATCAAATTCTCACCCAAACATCTGATTGTTGCAGCAGAAGTCATAACTCATATAATTAGAAGTGTTTTTCTGAATATATACAGGGGTAAAATAAGTATTGAACACATCACTAATTTTCTAAGTAAATATATTATTGACATGAAATTCTCAGCAGTTTGTAACAACCCATCCAATCCACACATGCAAAGAAATCCAACCATAGATGTCCAAGTTATGTGTAAGGATGAAAAATAACTTAGAGAAAAGGTGTTGAACATATGGACAGTCATCACACCATCATATCATATGATATTATATAAAAAACGAAAAATAAAGCATGTCCATAGTGTCCAACCCCAGTGGTATTAAGAGGTGTTAAAGTGTTATATCTGAATCTTCTTATGCTCTCTGAACCCTGGTGTATGAGGTTACATTTTACAACTGAGATTATTCAGCGAACATAAATTGCCTCTGAGATGCTTTGGGTTTGTTGGTTTTATATAGTTGTCTTTTATTAACCTATTACATTCACTCCTTTCTTAGTACCCCTAACAAAGTCCAAACATGAAGCTGACTGAAAGTCTGAACCCTACCTTTGAAGTTCTGCCTAAAATGTGATGACCAAAGTGCCCTCACCCCAGTGTATGGAAGTCAGTAGTCCGCACTAACGCAGCTGTACAGTGCATGAAAGTGTGTGTGTGTGTGTGTGTGCACACGCGCATTTTGTGCAGAAGATGGAACGGTGAGCTGATGAGTGCTTGGTTAGCTGACACACATGCATTACTACACACACAGTACCTACACACACGCTCTCAGCTCTCTGATGACCAGATAAGTGAGCAGCACTGCACCAAAGCACATTCATAATAGATAAGACTGAATGGAGGGAAGAAGGGGAGTGAGTTAGGGATGTGGAAGAGGGTGAGGGATTGTGAAAAGAGAGGAGAGAGTGCAGGGAGCATTTATGAACAGAGGGGATGTTAAAGAGGGTTGGAAATAAGCCAGGAAGTGGAGTTAAAGGATGGAGAAACCCCAACACTCACCTCCAGGCTCTGAAATGACAGAATAACTCTGTGTTTGCTCTGATGAACTCAAACAGTAACTTTTCTCCTCTGTTTTCTATCTCAGATGACCCAGCAGATGTCAGGCATGGCTCTGAGTGGTGGAGGGCCTGCGCCAGCTGCTTCCAGCCAATCAGGCACCCCTGGGGCCGGTTGGCCCGCAGCTCCATCCCCGGCTTCAGGCCAGACCCTCAGCACTCAGCTGTGGAAGTGACGAGGATGGGGTCCAGAGGATGTGGTGGTGGGGTGGGGAGTGGAGGGCAGCGACATGGCAAGAAAACACCCATATTTTCCAACCAATCCATGTACCTTCAGCTCTGATTATATACAGCAAGGACAGTCCATGTGCCCCAACACACCTTCACCGCAGTTCCTTTAGAGGGCCAAGATGACATCACAATGGATTGGAGCAGTAAAAAACAAAACGAAAAAAACCCGGCAACCGCTATGTTGCGTCTATAGTTGACTTCCTTTTCTTTTCTGGTTTCCTTTTTGTTGTTGTCGGAAAAAGACAAAGAAAACAAAAGAGATGTAACAAAGCTGCTGGAGCAAAGACTCCAAGTGTCTGTAATACTAAGATGATATCATTACCAAACTGGATAGTTAGTCTCTCAGTATCTGCAGTAGATATGGCTGTCTTGTGGTTGGTCTATGCTACCTGTCCTCTCCCTTCTCTCTGCACTGTATATTGTGATGGTCCCTCTTCCTTCCCTTCCTGCTCCTTTAGGGCAAGCACAGCCTCGTAGCAGATAATCGTCCAAGCAGTACTGTATTTATGTGAAAAAAAAAAAAAGTGAATCTCCTGGGTTTTTTCAGGGGAGAGAGGTCAATGCTTCAGCTCAGAAAAACTTTGGTCGAAGGTTTTTTAGCCTCTGCTAAAAAAAATGAGGTCTCGCTGACCTGCTAATACAGTAGGTGTTACTTTTATTTTTGCACTAATGATCAAACAGTTCAACCATTTTCCCTTTGAAACGTGTGAAGTCAAGCTGTCTTGTTTCAGTCTCTGCGGGTTCAGCTTATTCCCACAGCAGACAGTGTACTGATGACTTACACCAGTGGTTTTCAGTTGTGGGGAAACCACTTGCCCAAGGTATATAATAAATCTCTGTGTTTATGGTAGACTTTTTTTTTAAATAAACAATTAAATAGCCTAAATTGTTCCATTTTCTTTTCTATTTTATGGTTTTTGTTTTGATAGTAATACTTTTTTTATAAAGTATTATATAATTATAATATTTTAAAGTTAGAGAAATAAAATGTGTTATGCTTGGGCTTGCTGACATATAATCTAAAACTACTGTTTTCCCCACACATCCACAGGTCTAAATATATAAGTACATATTTTCTTGAAAAAAGAAGAAGAAAAAACTTTGTTTGCTGTAAAACTTGAAGCTAGCAGTTAGATGCAGTTAGCTTAATTTAGCAGACGATATGTAGATATGCTAATCTGATACTGTTCAAAATGATCCAAAAACAACAACCAAAACAAACAAACTGAAGTCTCTCTAAAGTTAAACAAAATCTCCAATGTATCGCAATTCAAACAGTTCACACTGTAAATGTAAATATATTATCACAGGTTTCCTGATTTCTAGACTTTGCGTTATTGTATGTTGTTAGCTGCTCGGCAATTGATTCACAATTAAGGTGCCAGAGTTACTCGACCCTTAGCTTATCCTTATTACATATCCGCTTATATGTCAGACAAACATCAATGTGTGTAGTCAATGTGTAGTTTTCAGTTTTTATTTTTATTTTTGACTTTTTAAAACTGTTTAAAATCTTTCCGTTCAGCTAGTTGCTACATAGCGCTAGGGCAATTCTTAACCTACAGGTGCTAGCTAAAAGAATTTTCTGGAACTGGTCACCGACTCATCTGCTTAGTTATCTAGCGACATGACAGGGACAGACTGCAATAACTGCACTCTTTCATCTTGAGTACCATGAACATACATCTCTTTAACAAACAGAAGCCATTAGCACAGTTAGCGTAGTTATTTAAAAGAGCTAATGCTTAACAAAGCCGATGCTTTGTTTGACATGTCTTTTATCGTTATATGTATTTATACACACAAACACACATACGTGTGTAGAGGCACATCTCATTATCCAGTATACTTTGTCAACCGAAGGTAAACTTGTCCATGTTACTCAAATTGATGGCTGCATTAAAAAAAACAACACAAACCTTCAAATGTCAAACATTCCCTTTAAGTCTCAGTAATTGCTGGGCGGTCCCGCAGTCCCCTGGGTGCCTTTGGTGGCCTCGCTGTGATGTTTTGAAGTGTTTTAAAACCAAACGCGTTAGGTTTAGTGCAGACTGGGCTCCAACCCAGTTAAAATATTCCTTGTTGTTGAAGTGTGCACCCTCTCCCATGCGCCTTGAGGGAAATTAAATCACCACTGGAATCCTGGGATCACAACAGTATGTCTTAACTAAACTTTAAATAGCAGAGCAGGTACTGTATCAGTGGTTGATTGTGATTCTGCGTCTCAGATTTTTGTTGAGTGGTAAATATAGAAGAACTGGCAGTTTGGTCCCAACTACTGAGTTGGAAATCTGTCTTTTTATTTGAAATTCTGGACCAGTGTGACACCCAGAATGCTTGTCCTTCCATGTATGATGCTGTAACCGTATGTTCCGCCATTCGCTGTGTGATGTTTTGTTGTGTGTAGTACAAGAAAAGCACAGTTAGTCTGCAGCAAATAAACCTGGATGACCAATCAGAGGGCTAGATTGGCAGCGGGAATGGGACTGAACAGTGGTAGATTAAAGTGGACCTGTATGAAAATCCTTGATGGGTTCATCATTACATCATCATTACTCTTCAGTTCTTCAGATCACACTGCCGAGCGCCGATGCAGAGATTCATGTCTGTACAGGGTCCCTCTGCCATGCAATAACTGTAGCACTCTGTGGGAGAACGTTTATAACAACATACTCTTAATAACTTAATGTCATCCAGGTTTATTTCCAGTGTGTTTACATTTTCTGGTGCCTAGTACAGGGAAAAAGATGTGTTTTATGCATTAAAACTGTAAATATGCAGGAAATTTTCTGTGATCATCTTTGTTTAATGACTCTAAAAATATGGTTTTATCTTTTTGAGATCTTTTACTTTCTTTTCTCCTTTTTTTTTCTGATGCCTGTTTTACAAGTGAGTCATTTGAAATAAAAGCTGTTGAATCCTGGATAATAAGGCTTGTTTTTATTTCTTGTGTGTACATCAAACACAACTGTACATACAGTCCCCTCTAAACTTCAGTGCTCAGGACAATACTGCTGTCAGGAAAAGAGCTCTTTGCACATTAGAACAGTGAAAGTGGCCGCCTGTGTTGTACCGCTTATATACCAGCTTCTCCATTTCTTTTTCCTTCTCTGCTGACAGATGGGTTTCCTATGTTGTCAGCTCACAGATGCTACATTATTGATGGCTGCTTGTCAGGAGTGTTGTTACTTGATGTGGGCCACTTCCAAACTTCATTACATTCCTCATATACACGGAGGAGAAAACGCATGTTGTCACTTCATTAGGTTTATATGATCAGCTCATTCTAATAATTAAATAGTATTTAGGCATCAATCAACCTTAACAGCATTAACTTTGAGACATTCATGTGATTTAATTTAAACAAAGAAGACCGGGGCGGCTGTTCCTGACAGAATCTGATTGGCATTTCACAGCCAGCAGTCGAACTGACATTACTGTGAAATCTGAGCTAAAACTTTGATGAAAAGGATTCAAACTGTTTTTTTTTTTTTAAACACACCCAAATTTTTCAGGGGAATTATGGGAAGAATAGTAATGTCCCAGTAATTTAGGAAATACACTTTCTTCAGTTTCCAAGAGTGAGGTTGGAAAAAATGTTTTATTAATTACAGAGTTGGAGCCTAGCTTAGCATAAAAACTACCAGAGAAGGAAAGCTAATTGCCTGCCCCTAATTAAAGTTCAAAGATGCCTCTACAAACACATTTGAAGCTAGTTACTACATTATCTCTAGAATTTTTTTTAAATTAAATTGTAGTGGGTTATGTTGCATTTTATAGCAAAGACTGTAATCTTGCTAGAATGCTAGCAAGATATTCGGCCAGATTCCTTAAAGGATCAGGATAGCCATTTCTGCTCTGTTTAGCTAACAATGAGCAAAAATTCAACACAGGATGTGTGGAGGTGTTTAGGGTCATTACTGGGGTTATTTTTTTAAATAATTATATTTTACCTTCCAGTCTTCACGCTAAGCTAATTTTATGTTGAAAGCCTTCTGATGCCAGTTTTTGGCATGGGTGTGAAATTGGTACCAGTAAACAATCATGTTTCTAAAACTGTAGGGATCCAGAAATACCTTCTTCTTTTTTCAATCAAACTTACATTAGGGTACTTGCCAATACTAAGAACAGAGATATTTAATTACAGAATTCAAATAAATGTTTCCTGTAACATGAATGCTCAGTTGGCTCTGTATCATCAAACTGATGTTCCTTTAAGGCCATCTAATATCAGAGGTGGGACCAAGTCATTGTTTTGCAAGTCTCAAGTAAGTCTCAAGTCTTTATTCTCAAGTCTCAAGTAATGTCAGGCAAGTCAGAGTCGAGTCTCAAGTCACTGGTGTAAAAGTCCAAGTAAAGTCACAAGTCTGAAATTTTGAATTTCAAGTCATTTCGAGTCTTTTAAAAAAAACGAAAAAAAGCATGTTGCAGTTTTATGCTAAATGTAAATATTAGACCATGTAATTTTTAAATCTGTGTTTTTCTCAACACATGACAAAATGGTGAACTTAGAAAATATACACAAATTGTGAAATTGCACCTCTTTAAAATGCAGCTCAATTAAACCTAGCTCCAAGAATAATTTTCACCGACAGTTCTGAGATAAGCTGCATGTTATTCTTGGATGCGGTTGTAGGACCAGCTTTAAAATCGCATGACAAAAATATCATACACATTAAAAAAAACTGCATCACCAACGTAGCCTGGACAACATTTGCAAGTTAGATGAAGTCAGCTATCTCATCGTAGCATATTTATATGCATATTTATAATTATACGCTTCTTGGTGTGAGTGCATACACTCATGAAGTTTAGTAACTTCAGGTCACTGCAACAAGCCCAGGTACAGTTTACCGACGGATGGGTGCAGGACCTTGAAATGCACCGTGTAGAACGAAAGACCATCGTACGTATCATAAGTTTACCAGTCTCACAAATCGTCGTCATAAATACACATTCGTTAACCGTTTATTAATAGGACCTTTGAGCTCAACGATAATTAATTAGCAGTGGAAATAATTTCTGGTTCATTACAGAAATGTAGCAGTGACAATAATACTGTATGCTGTAATCCTACTGTGCAATTAGTGATACAAAACAACTGTTTTATCCTGTGAATAAAAGTATATGTTTTTGTCAATGTACCATAATAACAGAAGCGAAACGCAATATTGTGTCAGGACAATTCACTATTTATGCACAATAAATAAAGGAGCATAGCGCGACCATTTCTGTTCAGCGCCAGACTTGCTTGTAACCTATATCACCAATTATGTTAAAAAAATGACGTATTAACTACAACAGCAGACTGACCTTTGTGTAAATGCTTGGAGCAGACTAACCTGTGAGCTGGAGTGTTCTGGGACGTTATATTTTGTCTTTGAATGGCTGCAATCCAGTCGCCTCTTTGTTACTTCGGAAACATGGCTCGAACAATTTCTCTTCAACGTCGTAATCCGATAACAACCGATCTCTTTACCCGTCGGCTTCCCGTGGCTGTCATGCGACCGGCTATTGCAGTTAATAATACAACAGCTTCTTGACATTTTTGTGTTTCTTTTTATCGCTGTGTAACTGATTTCAATTGAAAGCCTCCGTGCGCTAGTACCGCTTGCCACGAGTTCCCAGAATCCTTTGCGGTTCTATCCGTGAATGACGTCACATTTTCAATCTCTATATAATATGCATGTTAAATTTTATATTTGGGGTAAAATATCAAGTCTTTTCAAGTAAACCGGTTCAAGTCCAATTCAAGTCCCAAGTCATTGGTGTAAAAGTCCAAGTCAAGTCACAAGTCTTAGAACATTTTTTCAAGTCAAGTCTAAAGTCATAAAATTAATGACTCGAGTCCAAGTCATGTGACTCGAGTCCACACCTCTGTCTAATATCATTTGGATTTGCAGACTTTGGGCAGTGACTGGGTATGTTGTCTTACTGCCTCTGTTGCTGTTTCTAATTGAGTCTTCAATAGACTACTAAGGGTGTCCTCTTCCTCTCGCCCTGTGGCAGCCTAGAAAGGCCTTAATCCACAGTAACAACGTTCCTGATGAGTTTATGATCTCAATCACACATTTTAAATCCTAATGAATACAACACAATTCTTATTTTGCAAATTTTAGTCCCAATAAGTGTCCAGAAGAACAATAAAGTAGAATATACTTTAGGGTGGGCTTACTTGTGGACTGAAAAGCAGCTACCCTATAAACATGTAGTGTCCTTCAGTTTCACAGCTGTGCTTGTGATGTCTGGTTTCAAAAATGCTGATGACAGTCATAACACTGAACTCAAAGTTTTGGGAACAGGACTTTACAAACTAGTGGGAGAGCCAACTCCTAGAGGAGAGGTTAGCATTGTGTGACAGCTGTTATCAGAGTAGCTACATGAACACAGTATCAAACGGGTAAACAATACTGGTGTTGGTATCAGTGCATCCCTACAAAAATGTTAAACATTCCTTTCACACTAGGAAACCTTAGCAGTATGCCTCACATCCGGCACACAAGCCTTTTCTTCTTTTAGCAATTCTATCACAATTTCATGGTTTTAATTAGGACACAGAATTGTTAATTAAAAAAAACATATCAATGATTCGAAGCGTCTCACATGGCACTTTTCAGTTCAGCAACATGATATGTTACATTTCTAGTAACATTTACTTTTTACATCAGCAGGCTGTGGATGCGAGGAAATGAACAGTCTAGGTCATTCCAGTTTGTAAAAGGTATTTGGTGCTATCCAGTTCTCACAGAGCATGTTTGAAAGACAGCAAGGAGTCTTGAATCATGCAGCTCCTCAGAGACTCTGTCCATCACCAGCAGATTGTATTAACCCGAAAGGCAGAGGAAAGCAGAGTGCTGCTGGAAGTCTCAGCCAAGAGATGACGGGCAGCCCCGATCACACCTCGATGGCGACGGTGTCCTTTCGATGTTTGGGCTCGTTTGCGAGATGTGGTTTCTCTGTGCGAGTGTGCCAAACCAGCACCTGAAAAAGAGAAGAGGAAGAATCAGAAAATCTGCCGGCAAAGAAAGCGTAATGCACTAAAAAAAGAGTAGAAGAAAGGCAGTCGTGTGAAACACACTCCCGTTGATGGTTTCATGCAACAACAATAACAAAGAAAAGGAATACACCAGCAAACCATCAAACAGATATAAAAACATATGAGGGTGGGGGATTGGTTTTACAATAAATATCAGGGTACATTAAACTCATTTTATTGTTGAGATATAGAAATGCAACATCACCAGGAAAACAAGTCTATCAGAACAAACGTAATAACTACACATGTAATGTATCATATTACTTTCCATTACACATATAAAAAAATAAAGAACCAGCAGATGATACTGATACTGTTTCACTCTTTGTTTGATAACTGTCCGCTATTGTCAACTAATAATAGTAGGCTAAATCTGTCATGAGTGTATGACAGTGGGAACAGCTCTACTCGGGGGGCTCTGTCCCTCCTCTCTCCTCCTGTATCGCTGCACAATGGTGGTCTGATAATGTGCCTCACTGTTCATTTTCTTACAAGCTTTCTTATGTTTCCAGAAAAAGCCTTCACAGAACCTGACTTGGACTTGATTCCCATTTTAAAAAGCATGTTTACAGCCTTGCACACAAATCCGTTTGGTGTTTTGGATACTGATGAGACTTAAAGTTAGGGGTGGGGCTGCTTTGACTGACAGGTGTGTCCACACAGGAGGTTGTAGCTGTGTGCTAGCTTGGAGATGGCGGAGTGTTCGTTTCCTCTGTATTTGTGCAGTTGATGGTTTTTGAAACATATCTGATTGAATTATCTAGATTTAGTGACAGAAATTGTTATTAATCACTTATTTAGCACAAATTGAAAGCCTTGTGTGATACCCTGGAACTAAAAGGTTGTTAGGTGTTGGAAAAAACAGAGTTTAAGTTAACATGCATGCGGCATGGTGCTTTGATCTTTACTGAGATGGAAGGTGTGTCCTTTTAACTGCACAAATCACTGTCCTTTTATTCTTCTATGAAAGTATAAACTATTAGGATTTTAATACAAAAATTTGAGGTACAATATTTACTGACACAGATCAGTGGTGATTTCTACTCAGTGGCTTCTTGGTGTCAGTATGAAACCAATGTACTGGTCTAAATCAAGTGTGCAGTTGTATTTCCACTCATTGCAGATGCATTTTGAACCTTCAGTCCTCGATGATCTGCATATGAAATGCCCCATGGAGTAAAAAACAAGTCTGTGTTCTCTGCAGCAGAGATAGCATTGTATCCTCCTGCTGTTGGATTTGATGGTGCTGGTGTGCTGCGAGGGATTCCACTTGCAGGAAACAGCCTGACACCTCGAAATGGTTTGAATCAAAAGCAGCACGCACCTCACTGCAGCTGTTTGTCTTGTGTTTTCAGTCAATTTCACAGCAATATATTGGTGAGAAAACAGTACAATGGATGCAACGATTGATATTTTCCTGGAGAGGAGAACAAATTCCATTCCATGTAGTTTCAAATGAGTTTTTTTGGGGGGGAGTTTATAACTAATGAGCCCATAATTCAAGTGTGTCCGAAACTGCACACACAGTGACTCACAAAGGCATGATTTATTGCTGGCTGTGGACACTGACGTTGTTTTTGCGCTTCTTCAGGTGGAACGTGTCACTTCCTGCACACTGAGCTGCTAATTGGCCCGCTTTGCATATCTAACGAGGCTAATGTAGCAGCCGCTCCAGAGCTGTGGGGGAAATGGTATCTGTGCGTGCGCGTGCCAATTATGCAGCCAGAGTGCGCTCCCTGTTCCCCGTATACTCTTCTCTTCCCCCCAGTTTGCTCTCTGTTTTCCTCATTCATCAAGTCCACTTTCTCTCCCATGGCCTTACTGCTGGTTTTACCTCAGTCCTATTTCCTGCTCTAGCTTTCGTTTCCACCCTCAGGCAACTCGGAGACAAAAAAAGCTTTTTCAGGTTAGAGAGCTCTGTGCTTTTTTCCCCCTTAATAGCATATGGTGGGGGAAGGCCTGTTTCTACCTATGAGCAAGAGGAACTTATATAGCAGAACTTTTACCTTAAAGGGGACCTATTATGTTTTTGGCTTTTTCCTTTCAGAGCTCTTCAGATCACAATTGGAGCAAAGCGGAGGCTGTGATGTCACCCATTGGTTTTGGATTTAACAGTAGTGTTTGGCTGCCATCATGTTTGATGGAGTTTGATTAAAAGTTGGATGCTAACTTATCATACTTAAATAGCATGCTGCATAAATAAAATGCACAGGTGCATCATGCAGACACACAAACCTGCTTGTCTTTAGCCTTCTGAATTTTCCTTTAACTCTTTAAATCTATTTTAAATCTATTCAGTTATGTTTTATTGAGCTTGATATTTGTATTTAGCTCATCTCACTTTTGTACTTTGACGTTGTGTTTTAGATTGCTCTTCAAGTTTTTGTATTCAGGTTTATTTGTTGTGTCTTTTTTCTTGAGCTCTTCGTTTTTATTAGTATTGGGTTGTGGTTTGATTCTATATTTGATTTGTATCCTTTTATGTCATTTGAGAGTTTTTGGTTCTTGTCGTCAGCCTTGCAGATAGCCTGGGCTGCTGGAGGCTTCCCGTGATGCATTGAGTGCTTCTTCTTCACTCACTTCTTTTCACTCTGTGTGTGTTTATACACCACTTTGCATTTAATCATTAGTTATTCATCTCTGGCTCTCTTTTGTCCTGTCTTCCTCCTCTTGCCCTGAACCGGTTACTTCATATGTCTGCCCCTCACTGAGCCTGGTTGTGCTGTAGGTTTCTTCCTATTAAAAGGAGGGTTTTTTTCTTCCCACTGTCACCAAGGGCTTTCTCATGTGTGATGACTGATTGGTGGGGTTTTCTCTGTATTATTGTAGGGTCTTTACCTTATTCCACTCTAAAAAGGGCCTCAAGGTGACTGTTGTTGTGATTTGATAAAAATATAAATAAAACTGAACTGATGTGAAATTTAGGTTCTAGCTTTGGCCTTAGTGTTTTCTCCCTGTGCTCATGTTTAGTTCAGCGTGTCTTGTTTTCATTTCAAAGTTTCTGCTTAGGTTTTGTTTTCTTTTACTTAGACTTTGAATTACAACTTTTATTTCCTCATTATTCTATTGTGTTGTTTCCTTATTGAGCCTCTGGTTTCTGTTTGCTTTGTGCTCTTCAAGGAATAAATTCAGAAATTATTTTGGTGTTTCCCAGTTTCTTGAATTTATAGATTGGTGTCATTGTCCCTCCTCTATCTCATTCTGTGTTTGTTTTATTTTTGTTTTTTTAACCTCACTTCTTTTTTATTTCTGTGTCCTGTCCTGTACATGCGCATCTCATTTACCCCCTGCATTCAATTCCCTTTCAGTTTGTGTATAAATAGGCATTCCTTCATTCACTGTTTCATCATCCACACGCGCTGCGTATCCCCTACAACGTTTTAGTTTCATATTCCAAGTGATTTTCAGGCTTTTAAATTCCCTGCTAATTTTTGTCTTGATGCACGCTCAATCTTCCAGGTAATAAAGTTCTGAAAGTCAGAAAGGAAGCTATATCCACGTAGATGAGTGACAATATGTCTTCTCCCAAGGCGAGGGCCAGCATGGCGAGCCAGATGGCTGGCTTACTGTTCCTCCCATTTACATGAATTAAGAGTTAGCACTTTGTGTGTCTTCCAATCAGCACTGGGCCCTACACTCTGGTCCTTGAAAAGAACTGCTCCACATAGAAGATTGCTAAGTAATGGACTAATAATGCACTGGAATTTCAAACTTCTTGGATTGCTCATACCACAAAAGGCACCAACACAGTGGAAAGGTCCAGTTCAATGACTATTTAGTGGATGTGAGCTGCCTCTATTCAGACTCCTATCAAAGGGGCCAAGCCCCTAAATCCAACATCCAGTTAAATAAACACACATTTCTTTAAGTGCCATCTCCTGATGTCTTATGTGCTAATTATTGCTCCTTCAAACAGGAGCTTTTGCTCTTGGTATCGAAACAGTGACACAAATTTTTAAGAAAAAGGGTTCCAGCAACCAACGACACTTTTAAATACCTCTGTGATGTCAGTGGTTTATATCAAAACAGTATTTCAGAACCTGCTGTACAGAAAGGACACAGCTTTGATTTACCTAATATAAAACAGACCAATTTAGGTGTTATTATTATTATTATTTTTTTTTTTTTACTGGGTCACTTCCGCTAACAATGATTTTAAATTTCCTTCAGACTCCCTGTGACAAAAGTCTAGGAAGGGAGCACTAGAGTGAAGTAGAGTCAGATTGAAAAGATAATCATGGCACAGCAAGGAAAAAGTGAGAACTCATTTTGGATTCAGCACCATACTGCAGATGGATTAAAGTAAGGCTGCTTTTTACAAAAGTCACTATGAATAAAAAGAAGCATGTCAGTTTTGCAACTCAATTTGCAACTTAGCAACATGGAGTGTATTCAAATGAATCTGAAATTATGTTTTACTTCTCTCTTCTCTGTAATATGCACACTGCTGGCCAAAATGGCCAAGAAATTTCAAATAATCATGTCAGCCTATGTAAATATAATCCAGACCCAGAGCGAAGAACTCAGACTTCAGGCTGCTCTAAAGGCTCAGTTTCCCTGGCTAAAAGAGAGATGGTGTTCAATTTTAAGTCTAAGAATAAAATATGTGAAGATGGAAATGAGCGTCATCAGTTTCGTCTAATGGTTTAAACTTCATTTAAACTGAAATCAAATCTGCTTAGCAGTGATTCCAAATCTTTGGAGAGAATTTACCTGATTGTCACGACTTGGGATTTTATTTATTAAGACCTTTCCTCACTTGCTGCTTCCAGTGTCTATAAGCTTCTCCAGGCTCGGTTATTACATTCAATTGAATCTGAAATATCTCTCACTCGACAGAAAGGAAAAATGCATTCCTAATTTGTAAATGCACTCAAGATGCTTTAAGGATTGTGTCACCAAAAACCAGACCAAGAAGTGGTCAGAGATGTGTTTAGCCACATTAATGCCACTAAAATTAAGTTTGGCAGAAAGCTGAGAGCCATTTGTAATAAAATAGACAGCAGTGCAGTCTTTCACCCCAGAGCTCCCTGGGTCCCCTGTCATTCTGTCTTCTTTCTTTTTTTAAATCTTCCTCAATCAATCTATGTATCCTCTTTTCTCTGCATAGGCTTTTACCCTCCTCATCCTTTCTCTCTCCTCGAGCTCCTTTCCCTCCTGTGCTATCATCTGTCTCCATCTGTTCCCGCTATCCCCCTCCTTTCTTGTCCTGTCACTGCTGTCTGTTGCCGTTACTCTCTCGATCTAACTACATTACAGCTCCTGACAGTCGTCTCCAGATACTGACCCAGCCGTCAGATGAGCGTTTCTGGCCTACATTGTCAAGGTCGACGTTCAGGTTCTATGGTCTGATCCCAGATACCGTCCTCAAAGTGCCCAGAGCTGGAGTTAGGGTGTGTCTGCTGGTAAAAGTAATATCTTCCAGTAATATGAATAATAATAAGCCAGTTCAGACCAGTCTTAACCAATAAAACCAAGAACAAGGTGTAGACCCAAAATGATTACAGTTCATACTAAAAACAGGCCCTGAAATAGGGTGTGCTTCTCACTCAGATGCATTACTCCCTCACAAAGCCAAACTGAATTTTTAAACACTGAGATACTGACAGTTACCATTTACAGTCTGAGTAATTTCAGAGTTTATCTGTGGAAAAACTGAAGCTACTAGTTGCCACACAGCAGCCAAGAAGCATAAAGGATTGAGTTTGTAAAGAGAGGTGGTCAAAGTCTCTCCTGAGACGTGTGCAAACCCAATAAGAAAAACACAGGTTTTTCCAACTGTAAAACCATTCCTGTTTTGGGGTTGTCTCCCCGCAAAGACACCAAACCAGCTGAAACTGATTAACAGCCCCCTCTGCTACTTAATGTTGACACTCGCTGTGGCTCTATGTGTCTGTGAGATTTCATGTGCAGGTAGATACATTTGTCAAACTTGCTACAGAGCCAAACTAATTGTCTCCAGTATTTGTGCGAAGCCAACAGGTCATTCCTGCTATATTTTTACCTTTAACTCCTCATGTAACTCTACAAGGCAAAAAAACAGCTAGCTGCTGTTTAAACCTCTATTTACGAGGAGTAGCCAATTAAACGAAACCTAAAGAGAGACGGGCCTTTCAGAATCATGCAAAGTTGCTTAAGTAACATCTAATGAGCAGAACAGGAACTTAATTTGTGTGATAAAGTGACAGATCCTGATAAAAATCATGACCAAAACTGAAGCAAAATTGAAAGCTACACTGCTCAATAGTGAAGAGTAGTGTAGCTACTGTGTAACTGATTGTTATGACTTGGAATTTTATTCCATAAGACCTTTCGGCATTTGCTGTTTCCACAGTTTCACCTCAAGCTAAAAAGGGCAACATTTTTCTTTATATTATACTTATGTGCTTAATATTCAACTTTTTCAGAGGTGGCAGTGTAAAAAGTTTATGCAAAGATTTATGTCAGTCTAGTTTTTTTTTTTTTTTTAAAGTCAAACTGCATGTTTACAAATACTTTTGATTAGAAACTGTATTACCCAGTAAGCTTTTACCTTTTACTTTTTGATTTTTAGCACTAGGTATTATTTATATACTTAAACTAAACATGATTTAGATTCCACAGTCTTTGTTGTTGCCTTGTCATTTTTTACTGATGTGTCTATATGACAGATGTGACAGTGTGTGAGACGCGCTGCGTTCTGCACTGTCTGAGCGATGTTTCGCGTTTTAGCCTCACATGAGTGACTTTATGAGTGATGATGTCACATCCCTTTGCTATTGTAACGCTGACGTGATAAATGCTGATACCACATCGTCCTTTCTGGGCTGCTCTGGCTGATGACTGATGATGTCACGGGCTGCTAATAACCTGTATTAATATCAGCGGCAGGGCGCCTCCATTAGTGTAATGGGGTTGATAATGATGATGATAGTTTCAACACAGAGCTGTCTGCAGCAGCCGCAGCCATCAGTAAATGATGATCCAGCAGCTCCAGGGGATCTTTATCTATTCCCTGCAGGAAACATTTACCCATAACCCATCAGGGACTTGGACCCAACACTGTGACCTGCACACACATATACTGAACCACAATGATTAAATTCTGTATTTGCTTATTTCGGATAAAACAGCAGCTTTGGTATTTTTTTCTGAAAATAAAAAGTACTTGAATGCAAGCCTTAAAGAAAGTGAAGTTAAAGTACTCCACTGGTAAACAAGTCTTTGAGTTGTACCATCATCGGTTTGTAGCAGGAAAATCTGGGCACTGTTGTGTGTAACAAGCTGTAATGGTGAAGTGAAATAATATTAATAGAGTAAAGTGCACTAAAAGCTTACCAACAAGAGTCGCACCAAACATAATGAGAGTGAGAGTGGGTGAGAGGAAAGCCAACAGGGAGGCATCATCATCATCTGAGCTTTAGTTGTGTAACACTTGTGACCAAAGTTTGTCATCAAATCAAAAACTATTTCAGCATTCATGAAGAGATGTTATCATTGCTGGTGTGAAACTCCAAAATGCTGAGAACTCTGTGCTGTGATTCCTCCGTGTACTCTCACTAACACCTGTGTGCTAATGTGTGGTGTAATTAACAAAGAAAACTGTTATTTAAACTGATCGGATAATGTGACAATAGAGATCAGTTGACTACATCATCCTATTGTCATAATATCAGATTGACTGATTATTAATTTATTTATATTTGAGTCGGTATCGGGCCGATAGCCAGTGCACACATCGGTGCATCAGTATCTCTCTCTCCAGCAGGCTTCTTACGCCAAGCTTTTTAAAAGTAATGCAACAGTCGACGTAAATACCTCCTGTAAAAAGTAATTTACAATTTTTTTTCCTCAAAATTATGTGCTTTTACACTTAACTGCAGGTTAAAAATCTTAACCTGAGTGTGTGCATATTTCCTCTAGCAGTGGGATTGTTCATATCCCGAGTAACCTGGGATACAATAGAAACACAATATGTTGCCCACAATAACAAAGTTGGTTTTTTTTAATAACAATAATAATAATGATGTCGATATTATGAGATACTCGATACACTGCAAGGCAATCATCAGTGATTAGGGATGGGAACTGAGAACCGGTTCTCGTAGATTGGTTCCCAGTAGTCAATTCCTTGGAATTGTTAGTCTGCCTGCCTTTCGAAAATAGAAAAATAGCTAAAGTCTAGAGCAGGGCTGGGGGACTCCAGGCTTTGAGTGTCGCTGTCCTGCAGGTTTGTCCTTGATCCAACACAGCTGATTTAAATGGCTAAATTACCTCCTCAACATGTCTTGAAGTTTCAGGTGTGATTCAGGTGTGTTGACCCAGTGCGACATCTTGAGGCCTGGAGCTCCCCAGCCCTGGTCTAGAGGATGGATATGGGCATTTATTTTTATTGCACAAAAGGACGAGATAAATGGTAAAGTGGAAAACTGCATCCAGGACAGAAACAACCAGATTATGCTGCTAACACAACTTCACTTCTTTGCAAGCATCTGTCGAGATACCAGGCTAATGCTAAGCTAGCCAAGACCCCAGGTGAATGCTGAGTGGATGCCGACCCCAGCAGCCAGATCCTGAGGCTGCAGCCTCTATTTCTACCTGTTCACGTTTATAAAGCAGAATTGCTCTGGTTTGAATTCTACAATGAGAACCCAATGACAACTGATAAGAGAATCAATAAGGAATCGAATCACTAACTGATATCAATAATGGAATCAGAATTGCTAAATTCTTATCAATTCCCATCCCTATCAGCGATACAGCGCGATACTGTGTAACTGAAAAAGATAAAGCACTATTGTTTTTCCGCCCCTCATCCCCGCCCACAAAGGTTACAGACCCATCTGTGGTTTTTGTCCCATTTTCTGAATAAACTCAGTTGAGCTTGTACAAACACATGTTAGAGATATTTTTAATTTTGTTTCTTTGTTTTGCTTATTTTTATTCAGCATTTTTCAGGTAATTGCAACACTTATGTAGTACAACATCAATATTAAGTTATTAACTCTAATATAGTCATTGAACTTAATAATGTGTTACTTACCTTTACATTCTCTATAAAACCTTTTTAAGTCAGTGATAATTACAACATGTTTTCCATCAGATTGCTTAGTTTTACGCTCCTCTTTCATTTTCTGCAACAGCCTCACTGTCTTCAGCTTCAACAGCAGCAGAAACTAATGAACTAATTATGTTTGTTGGGCCACACTGTGGATCCTTTTGAGGCTCCGCTGTTGACAAAAAAATAAAATAAAATCTGGCAACAGCAATGATGTCCTCACGACGCAACTAAAAGAAACATTTTAAAACAACGAAGCTTCACAAGGTAAAACTCACTGAAAATGTGATGGAGTTCAGCAAATGTCTAATTAATCATTTTAGGAATTTAGTAAAGAATAAGAATAGACAACTCGATACATTTAAGAAATCAATTTAAACCTGAAGGTGTCGGGAGGACAAAGATCACAGGGCCACCAGAATCCTTTAAAACCCTCTCTCTGGGAAACCATAAACACCCCAACCCATTTTTACAGAACAGCCAGTAGCTTTTGATGTATTGGGTACGGATGAAATGTCCCAGTGGGCATTATCAGGATGTATTTCTCAGAAGAAATGATCAATAAACTTGAGTAAAATTGATAGAGCTATAGAAGTTATTGCAAATAAATAACTCTTGAATCTGAGGATTTCTGTCACTGATCCTCAAATTCATCCACTGAAAAAACAACAAACACTGGTGTGATGGATAACCAGTGGTCACTGCTGACTGGTCTGGAGCTAAAAAAGTCAAACTGGCTCTAAGGCGTTAATAAGAAAAGCACCCAAAAAACAAAACAAAGAGAGCATGTAAATGCCACTTGCAGACTTGGTACTTTTTGGAACAGCTGTAGGCATCGCACGTTGAGCTCAAGCTCATGTATTCCTTGAAAGGTAAAAACATAATAGGATCCATTTGTCACAAAAAGTCCTTTAAGGCGCCTCTGTGATGGTTGTCAAGAGGATGAGTGGCTTCATAAAACCGGGTGCCAACAGGGGCTGTGGCGATTTGAGATGAGCTGCATCGATCTAAGCTGTCTAAGCACACAACTAGAATTGATAGCGCTATAACGCACTTTCTATTCAATTCAGGCTGTGTGTGTCTAAGTTTAGACTGTGCCACTAGCTTAAAGCATGACTCATGCTGTCAATAGCAGAGGGGGAGGGGGATACCCCATGGTTACTGCTGTGATGGTCACTATCATTATGGCTGTATTTGTGCCCCAGACACACAAATGTGCACATGCTAGATTAAAACTGATAAATTGGATAAATAAATTGGGCTTTTATTAAGCACTAGCCTGTGCGATTCACCTCCAGTGTGCAGGTCACTGCAGTTTGATAACTCTGGCTGAATGTGGCCTATTTACAAACTGCATATTGAGATATACTAGTGTTTGCTCCTGACATGTTGGCCTGTCATTCAGTTTCACAAAATGTGCACAGCTGCTTAATGTTTGGACTTTAAACATTTATATAGGAGTAAAAATAAAAGTTGCTTTCCATCTGTAGTGGAGAAGAATGTAATGCATTGTGTGAGTTAGAATTCAGGTTTGCTCAGTGACCTTGAGCCTGTGTGCATATAAGAAAAAAAAGAAAAACATTAAAAATTTTTTTTTACTTAGGACGGAAAGAGAAAACAGCCAGTGGGCTCCCTAAAAGTGATTGTGATTCCACCTTCTTCAAGGTGTAGAGACACACAGATACAGTTGTGCAACACCAAATGCTTCATTTTTTCTTTAGCCTCTTGTGTCATTGGTGAGAACTGCATCTCTCCAGCCTTTAACAAGTACAATGTCCTCTCACAGGATGTTAAAAACACTTCTAATCAATGATTATTTGGCTCCGTTAAATTGAAATCTGCATTAAATAAATGTTAAAATTAAACAGATACAGATACTGACACACCACAGCTATATCAAATATATAGCACTGTTATCATTTGGACATTGTAGATCAGGTCCAACGTAGATCGTTGTAGATCGTTGTAGATCAGGTCCAATGTAGATCGTTGTAGATCAGGTCCGGTCTATCAGTATTCTAGCAGTTTAGTAAAGATTAAGACTAGACACCTGGTTTTTGAGACATATTTCAGGGAACAATTTGAACTTGAAGGTGACGGGCCAAAAAACAAGGGTCAATATTAGGATTAATGTCTTGGCTAAAAGAACTAAGAGAGGTCTTCACTGACATAAGCAAAACTCGCAGCCTTAAGTGGATAAATCCAGTTTCCCTCTCTTAGTGATATCATTTTACTTACGATGGGAGTGTGAGCTAATGGTTATGGCAGGATTTGAACTGGTCGAAAACAGCTGTGTAACTAGGTAACTACGTTGAACTGCCTTATCTAACTGAATGGACTTTTTTGGGGACCAGGAAGTTGTATAAAGAGGTTTCTTTAATACATAATCATTTGATGAATCATTTTCAATTTTTGCACGTTCTTTCAAGGCAGTGCCTGACATCAGCTCATTAACTTAAAATTGCACAAGGGGCCAGGTTTCAGGATTAAATATAACACCTATGTATAATCAGCCAAGCTTCATCCTACACTGCACAACTAATTTTGTAAAAATGTCTGAATATGGAATTCAAATTTCATCTGAACTGCATTTTCTGCATTTCATTTAAAATGTGTCTGATCAGGTTACATGTAAGTGTCTACGCATACAATATAGCAGCAAATTAGCAGGAGTAGGAGGCATCTCAGGCTTGGCAGTGCTTGGAGCCCAATACACTTTCACTGGCGTTATGCAAAACCAGAGAAATACACCTTAAGGGTAAAAATGAGTGAGTAAAGTGAGCAACTGTACTGCAGCAGGCAGCTGGACTGACATAGGAACGTCTCCATTCTGTGAGAAGAAAATGTAAAATAGCAATGAAGAAAATGTATAAAAATGTTTCTGTGTGAAACCGTCTACCTGTGTGTGTATTATAAAGCTCACTGCAGTCGCCAACTTCAACATGTCTACAGTTGTTGAGTTCTGGTCAAAAGTCTGATGGGACAATCGTTAGTCTTAAAAAGAACATCTTTGCTTTAAGTTTGAGTATAAAGGAAATTTTCCATTTCTAGGAAAGTCCTCTTCAGCATATTTGAACATGTTTTTACTGGGTGTTTCAGGTCCCAGTAGAAGGTGTTAAATTCTGTCACATCACCTCGCCTTAATGAAATTCTTTTCATTTTGTTGCAACAGACACAGACATGCCCGGTTACTGACCCGTGTGCAGTTGTTCGCCTTGGGCTCCAAGTCGGTGACCTTGGTGATCTGCTTGAGGAAGTCGGATTCCTGCATCCCCGGCTGGGAGCCTCGCCGTTTGAACTGTGCCCGCGGGTTCGCCAGGATCACCTGAAGATTCACTGCAAATCCTGAGGAGCCGGAGGAAGAAGAGAAGACTAAGGTGAAGGGATGAAGACGCTAGCCAGCATGGATAAAAGGGACATTACGAGGCTGTTGTAATCACAGCAGAAAATGACCAAGTTGATTAGTGCATCTAATGACTGTGATATGGCTGATATGAAATTCATTTACCACAGGGGTCTGCGTTCTCTGGTGATAATTGTACTGTAGATGAGAAGGAAAATAAGTGAATGTCAGAGGGAAGAATGCTCAGGATGCCAGTGTGCTGGAGCAGAAGCAGGGATTAATGCGTGGCTTGAAACCAGATTTAATCAATCTGATTAGAAAAACTTGGTAACTGTGGGGAGAAACCAGCTGTGTGACTCCATGTAATTACAGCAGCGGGGGAAAAAAAGTATTAGCTGCCCTACAGCCAGAAATACATTTGAAGGTTCGGAAGTATTTCACATTGTGAGACAAGTTTTATATAATCTTTTCCATAACTCCACAAAATTTTATTTTGAACTCAAATCAAAGGTGACAAACTAAACAGGAAAGCTAATCCCTGCAGCTGCTGCAGTTAACCTTGTGCAGCATGTGTGTGGAGAACACGTCATTCACACATCTGATGTGTTGTTGACCCTGTAGCCACAGGTCTGAAGGTGACACGTGATGAGTCTGTTTTGCATAATTTTTGCCTGCTTTGAGCTTCCACTGTCAGAAGAAAGTGTCATCTGCAGTTAGTGTGTCAGCTCTCGTTACTGCCACATTAGGTACCGTTGAGTTTTTAATAACTGATGCTCTTGGAATTCATGGCTGTGGCCTCTGTGGATTTTTATTTTGAAAAACCACATTTGCTGACTGTAAAACAGATCTGCGCCAAAGTTACAGAACGCTGGTATTTGGCCCTCAGCTCAGTATTTCATTTTAATTTTTCCTCGTCTTCAGGGCTAGGTGTATCACTAGACAATGACATAAGATATTTACACCTTCATTTAATCTTGACCTAATAAGTCTGTCAGTAAGCACGAAATATCTATGGTTATGTATTAAATGGACAAAAACACAGGACCAAAACTGACCTCTGTGCTACAGTTTAATTCAGTGATTGGGTCTGGTCCAAAGGAGTGGATTAGCTATAACACATGCAAACCACTCTGTTGTTGTGAGTGCTGTAAATACTGAATATTAATTCCCAGATGAAATCCTATAATGCAAGTAGTATGGTCTCAATTTCAATCTAATTTTCTAAGCTGTGTGTTGCTTCTGGCAAATGTTTTCTAAACTTTCCACAGAAAGTTTCCACAGGAAGTTCTACTACTTCCTGTCTTCGATGTTATTTCCCTTTACGATGCCACCGTGCAGCCTGAAGCTACCTCTACTGTGCTGGTTAAAATAAATCATTTTCTTTCTATCTGTTGTAGTAGACAGAAACAGCAATAGAAGACTGAGTAACTAAGCTAAAGTTGTTTACTTACACATGCGGACATGAAAATAGGAGCCTGTTTTAAAATTCATTACTTATGAACATACGAGTTAAAGAGACATCAATGGCTTGATTGCCCGTCCACTGCCACTTCCTAACTCATTTACTCCATGAAGATGAACTAAGGATGTATAACACACTGACAGTTGCTCAATTCAATTCAATTCAGTTGCCTCAAGGTGCTTTATATTGTAAGGTAGACCCTACAATAATACATAAATGGTAAATGGCCTGTATTTGTATAGTGCTTTACTAGTCCCTAAGGACCCCAAAGCACTTTACACATCCAGTCATCCACACATTCACACACACATTCACACACATACATTCATGTATTGAGAAAAAACCCCCAACAATCATATGACCTCCTATGAACAAGCACTTTGGCGACAACGGGAAGGAAAGACTCTCTTTTAACAGGAAGAAACCTCCGGCAGAACCAGGCTCATGGAGGGGCGGGGCCATCTGCTGCGACCGTAATTGGACACTGGAGCGAATAAAACAAACAACAAACTGCAAGATAGCAACAGTACCTCAGTGCTTAACATCTAACCAGGTGAAGAATACTCTCAACGAGGTAGGTGTACCATCATCCACAATCAAGAGACGCCTTTAGCAATAAGGGTGCAAAGCTGAAGGCAGAGAGACCCACAAACATGCAGCAGCTGAAGGCGCCTGCAGTAAAGGCCTGGCAGGGCATCTCAACAGAGGAAACTCAGCAGTTGATGATGTCCATGGGTTCTTGACTTCAGGCAGTCATTGACCACAAAGGATTTTCATGTCTGAATCAAGTCTTAAAAATGATGTTTAACATGTTTGAAACTCTAAAAATAGGTGAAATGTCTGTAATTTCTAAGCAGTTCATCGTAATTTTCATAAACCCTTCATTTGATGCTGAAAGGCTGTATAATTAAAATACACTGTGGTGATGTACAGAGGTAAAATTTACAAAGATTCTATCAGTGTTTACGTATAGATCTAACTATACGTGTCTCTCCCAAACTCAGCTACTTATCACAGACGCAGTATCTCCAAAATGAAATAAACAAGCAGAAGATCTGTTGGAGCTAAATAAAGAAGCCAGACTGATGCTAGCAGACAGGGCACACATGGAATGCCATAACCAAGTAGCTGCCAGAACATCCGTGCTGATTATGGTCTAGAAATTCCAAGGTCAAAATGGGATCACTGAGATAAGATCCTGTGGACCTTCCAGATACAGACAGACAAACTGCTGATGGCTAACCAATTGCACAGAGTTGTGCTGGACAAGCAGAGGAAGACAGCTGTAGTGATTGATGTAGCTATACCAAGTACCAAGCAACACCAGGAAGATGGAACAAGGGAAGCTTGAGAAATACCAAAGCCTGAGAGAGGAGCTAAAGAAGGAGTGCAGGGTGAAGGCAGCGGTGGTCCTCGTGGTAAACGGGCCACTCGGGGCAGTGAGTGGCTCCAGCAGATCCCAGGAGACAGACAGACAGATAGATAGATATGAAACTCACATTCACTCTCCATAGAGAATATTGCCGCTTTGTCTGCATTGTTTTATTTATTTATTTTGTTATATCAAAGAAAAAAGTTTATTATTTTCCCAAATGTGTGTGATTGTGAGAAGAGTTCTCTGAGCATTAATTATTGCTTCAGGACTCATCTGGGAACTGTTACTAAACGGCTAGAGGGAGAGAAGTGGTGCTGCCGAGAGGCGCTGACAGGAGGAGAGGAGGAGATCGTCAGGGAACAACAGGTGTCTGTTTTATCCTCAGAAAAACATACGAAAGGCTCTGGCTGCTTCAATTTCCATTCAATATCACCATAAAGCTTTTAGTGACTCTGTGACTGGGGTGGGGCAGTTAGGTAGGATGTTCTCCATATTTTGTGCACCTGTATGTACACATTCCTGTGTGCCACGTTTCCTTACTGAAGAAAAAAAACACCTGATCCCCAACATCAGCCACAATGTTAAGACCTATCCTTGTTGAGCCTGTTTTCCAGCCCACAACTTTACTGTTTTATTTTACTCCCAGCACTCTTTTTTGGCATGTCATCAATTTGCTGTAAATCACGAGTAATAACATGAATTTGGCAAATTATTCATCTGACTTTGAGAAATACCAAAACATAGCATTTTTTTTATTGGAAAAGAAAACAGACGTTCACAGGTTTCAGATGTTAGATCTTCGCGCTGACGCCTGAGGTGAACCAGAAGCCTTTTAAATATTTTATGGCTTTACTTTTTACAGGTGTAGTGTGAAGTAAAAAGACTCAGAAAGTGAAGGAAAACACAATGAAAAAAAATCCAAACACTGTGGTACAGTTTAAAGTAATTTATAGCCATCCTTAAACGCCTGTCAGGACAGGAAAGAGCTCCAGTGTGGGTTATGTTTTAAGCATTTCTCACACAGAGATTTCTAGTTCCACGTGTGACAGGAAGATATTTGCAGAAACTTCTTCTGTGCACAAGGTCTCAACATAATTACTGAATATTTATTTATGCAAATCATCAGTGGGTGGCACGCCTTTGCAATCAGTGTGGCAATTTGCCCCTGGTAATTCACCATCCTCGCCTCTATTTTCCCCTCACATCCGCCACCTCTAGCTGAACAGAATATTCTAGGCTGCAGTTATCCAGACGCGGTGATACATGGCCAGCAGACAAGACAGCAGTCCTCTGAGGTAAGTTAGTTAGTGTCAGAGTGGGTCACACAGAGAAAGAAACAGCAGACATGCAAGTGAGTTTGGTATGTATTATCTCTCTGTAAGTTTAGTGTACTTTAGACCAAGTGAAAAGCACATCCACACTGATGTACACAGTTAGATAAATGTGTCCATACAGGACTTATATAGTATATAGCAGAGGTGTGGACTCGAGTCACATGACTTGGACTCGAGTCAGACTCGAGTCATTAATTTTATGACTTTAGACTTGACTTGAAAAAATGTTCTAAGACTTGTGACTTGACTTGGACTTTTACACCAATGACTTGGGACTTGAATTGGACTTGAACCGGTTTACTTGAAAAGACTTGATATTTTACCCCAAATATAAAATTTAACATGCATATTATATGGAGATTGAAAATGTGACGTCATTCACGGGTAGAACCGCAAAGGATTCTGGGAACTCGTGGCAAGCGGTACTAGCGCACGCAGGCTTTCAATTAAAATCAGTCACACAGCGATAAAAAAGAAACACAAAAATGTCAAGAAGCTGTTGTATTATTAACTGCAATAGCCGGTCGCATGACAGCCACGGGAAGCCGACGGGTAAAGAGATCGGTTGTTATCGGATTACGTCGTTGAAGAGAAATTGTTCGAGCCATGTTTCCGAAGTAACAAAGAGGCGACTGGATTTCAGCCATTCAAAGACAAAATATAACGTCCTAGAACCCTCCAGCTCACAGGTTAGTCTGCTCCAAGCATTTACACAAAGGTCAGTCTGCTGTTGTAGTTAATGCGTCATTTTTCTTAACATAATTGGTGATATAGGTTACAAGCAAGTCTGGCGCTGAACAGAAATTGTCGCGCTATGCTCCTTTATTTATTGTGCATAAATAGTGAATTGTCCTGACACAATATTGCGTTTCGCTTCTGTTATTATGGTACATTGACAAAAACATATACTTTTATTCACAGGATAAAACAGGTTTTTTGTATCACTAATTGCCCAGTACGATTACAGCATACAATATTATTGTCACTGCTACATTTCTGTGATGCTACCAGAAATTATTTCTACTACTAATTAATTACCGTTGAGCTCAAAGGTCCTATTAATAAACGGTTAACGAATGTGTATTTATGAAGACGATTTGTGAGACTGGTAAACTTATGATACGTACGATGGTCTTTCGTTCTACACGGTGCATTTCAAGGTCCTGCACCCATCCGTCGGTAAACTGTACCTGGGCTTGTTGCAGTGACCGGAAGTTACTAAACTTCATGAGTGTATGCACTCACTCCAAGAACCGTATAATTATAAATATGCATATAAATATGCTAGGATGAGATAGCTGACTTCATCTAACTAGCAAATGTTTTCCAGGCTACGTTGGTGATACAGTTTTTTTTAATGTGTATGATATTTTTGTCATGCGATTTTAAAGCTGGTCCTACAACCGCATCCAAGAATAACATGCAGCTTATCTCAGAACTGTCGGTGAAAATTATTCTTGGAGCTAGGTTTAATTGAGCTGCATTTTAAAGAGGTGCAATTTCACAATTTGTGTATATTTTCTAAGTTCACTATTTTGTATGTGTTGAGAAAAACACAGATTTTAAAATTACATGGTCTAATATTTACATTTAGCATATAACTGCAACATTATTTTTTCGTTTGTTTTTTTTAAAGACTCGAAAGGACTTGAAATTCAAAGTTTCAGACTTGTGACTTGACTCGGACTTTTACACCAGTGACTTGAGACTCGACTCTGACTTGCCTGACATTACTTGAGACTTGACTTGAGACTTGAGGATAAAGACTTGAGACTTACTTGAGACTTGCAAAACAATGACTTGGTCCCACCTCTGGTATATAGTATAAAGAGAGCATATTTCTCCCATATTGCCTTATTTTTATTGGATCCCTGATAAATCCAGAATCAAGTTTAAAATCCTTCTCACATACAAGGTCTTCAATAATCAAGGCCCCATCTTGTCTTAATAACCTCATAGTGCATTACCACCACAATAGAGCACTTTGCTCTCGGACTGCTGCTTTACTTGTGCTTACTGGGATATATATAACTATGTGTTTACACACAACTTTGCATTTAATCATTAGTTTTCATTAGTCCCTTTTCCTGCCTCCCTCACCCACATCCATCTCCCAGATAGCTGCCTCTCCCTCAGCCTGGCTCAGCTGGAGGTTCCTTCCTGTTAAAAAGGCGTTTTCCCTTCCCACTATCGCCAAATGCTTGCCCAAAGGGTTTCTCTCTGTATTACTGTAGGGTCTTTAGCTTACAATATAAAGCACCTTGAGGCGACTGTAATTGTGATTTGGTGCTATATAAATAAAACTGAATTGAAATACTGAAAGCAGCTATTTTTTTTAAATTTGACAGTCTTTTCTTTTTATGATGTTCAACCTTTGGACATCCACTAGTTAATTGAGAAACCATCGGAGGTTAGGGTTAACGACTGGGTCCACTTAATGGCGACCCCTTTTTATCAAGTTGGTGCCTCTGTGGAACACACAAATGAAAAAGAAGATTTTAGCAGAAAAACTGAAATGTAACATTTTCTAATTAAAAAAAAGACTGAAGTAAAACAAAACTCATCTTTAACACTCAGAAGACTTATCACTCTAAAGCCACAGGCAAATTCCCTTTTTCAAATTAGCTACACAAAGGCACACACAGGAAAGTGCTGCAACACCTCCACAGTTATTAGGTTATGTTGGTGTCAGGCTCATTACTGCTCCATGTGCAATACTGCAGGCTAATCACAGAGATAAATGGCGCTCAGGTGGAGTAGATAAGCTATTAGAGCTATTACATGATAGGCGTCTCCTAAACCTGCTGCCAGCCACTGGACGTCACAGCTTATCTGAGCCATTTTTGCCCAAGAGGAGGTTGTCCAGACTCTGTGCTAACTTTGTCCCACTTTATACCTGACCCACTCCAGCTGACCTATATGACTGTGTATCTATTGCAAGTAAAGCCCATCAGCAAAGGGTATATAAGCGTGTTTGGAGAGAGAAAAATGTTGACTGTAGTTCATCATTATTTGGGCCCTGCATATAAAGCAAGTTAGAACTGTTTTCTTTTGCATGTATAGACATTGTTTTGCTCAGCGTAAGCTTTTAAAGACATTACATTTGTTTTTACTGAAGGATCAAGAGTCTAAATTAGTACAACTCCCCTGTTGGGGTTGTACTTTCTGACTTCTCAGGAGCTCTTAAGGCAGAATTCTAGTAGCAGTGCTGAACATCACTCGCTGGTCAAACAGTTTCATAAAACTTTTGTACAACTGGACTCACACTGTAGCACTCGGTGCCACTAGGATCAATATTTCTTTTAATGTTGACTTGTCTCAGGTACCCAGCTGTATTTGAACATTTGTTATGTTTTGCTTGATCCTGTGATGATGAAGAACACAAGTGGGTAAACAAAAAAGTTTAAAATGTAAAAACTGGGTTTCCCAATCATGTTGAAGAAAAGGTCTCACTGATTCTGTCAGCTGATCACCCGACCTTTTAAGGACACACAAAATGCAGCCTGGTGAGTAAACAAGCATTCATTCTTTACAATAAAGCTCCACAGGGCAACTTTAACAACAAAATTACATACTCAGCCACCTGATGAGCCTAAAAAGCAGAAGACAAAGAATGCATCAGCACGCAGCGGACAGGGGAGCTAGCAAGAAAGCTCATAAACAAGAAAAAGTAAACAAGAAAAAAAACATTTGCTGTTTGATTTATTGTGGTTACATACAAACTTATTCTGGAAACAGTGAAGGAGGGTACGTCTGTGAGTCTCCTGTGCATTCATTTATTACATCTATTCATCATAGTCAAACCACACTACATACAAAAAATAACACATTGTTTCCCTTGTGTGTCAAACTGATACACAATCACTCTTTGTTTGAACTTTTCTTAAAAATTGTCTTTTTATAGAAAATTGCAAAAATAATTAATTCCTAATTCAGCTTCACTTGCACCTTTGTATTTGGGACTTCTTGTTCAAAAAGGAGCATTAGAGCATGACCACAGCAATGATTTCATTTAAAAGGAAAAAATATTTTTTGGGGATCCAATGGATTCAAGTTTTCTCCACCAGCTCTTTCCTCACTACAGGGACATTTCAGAGAGAAACAGCAGGTCAGGCCAAGGTTTCTCAGCCGTGCCAGTCCCAAAGTATTAAATAGTATCATCAGGCTAATACTCTTATGACAATCTATTTCTGAGTCCCACGAAGAGGCAATACTGGCAATACAAACACTGCCAAACACTAATGGAGCAACGCGCTGCACTCGTGTGCACATCAAAGCTCCATCTACTGATTTCATTCAATGCATAAAGTGTAAAAATTTCCATTTCACCAACGTTTAAATAATCTGTCATTCCAACTGCCACATATTCAGTGCTGTGGACAGGAGGGACCCACAGCTTATTCATTTTAAATAACAGCACAGTAGGAAAGTGTTTGGAGGCAGGAGCAGATGGCTCGTTGCTCAGTCTTTTGGGATATTTAAGTTCTTAAATCTAAACACTTGGTTTTGTTTGTGGTAACATATTTCATAACATTTTAGGTGACTACAGATATAATGAATACTAATAATAAAAACTTTATTTGTATAGCACTTTTCAAAACACAGAGTTACAAAGTGCTTCACAGCAGGAATAAAAGCCACATGCTGAAGATAAGTATGTTAAAATAGACAGACAGTTTTTAGACCCTGGTTAGAGGTTCAGACAAAAGCCTCATTTTTGCCTAGCGACTAAAGCTGCAACCTGTCTCAATACTTGTGAGAAAAAGGCCTTAAATACTACCTTAGCCAGCTGACTCCAATCAGAAATTAGGCAAGCGGACTCCCAAAGCTTGTGAGAGCTACCTGGTACCCTGTCCTAGACTTTTGTTTTGTGGCCAGTTATTGTTATTGTTTTCCTTTTGATAATGATAGTGGCTTGTCCTTTGTGTTACCAAGTCTTATGCTTGTTGCTGTCATTCACTGCATCCAGCTGAACCAGCCGGTTGTGGATAACCTGGCCATTCGGGTATGCAGGGCGTGGGTATGCAGACCACTTTGAAAGGCCTTGAGATCACCATTGTTGGCGCTGTGTAAATAGAATGCATGTTTTTTTTTCTTGAATAAAATTTGTAGTGATTGAATATTTGGGTAATATCCCTCTTAGAGATGTTTTCCAAATAATTGCCATGTCTCACAGCTTCGGCTGACAGATAAAGTGGTCCATGTCTTCCATTTGATTCCTTTTTCTTCCGGTCCATTATTCTCTTATTGCCTCGACTTTAATGTCGAATCATTTCCTTTTTACCTGAGCCGGAGTCAGTGCTGCGGGGGGATACAACAGTAACCGCA
This sequence comes from Copadichromis virginalis, assembly GCF_057382275.1. Lineage (NCBI taxonomy): Eukaryota > Metazoa > Chordata > Actinopteri > Cichliformes > Cichlidae > Copadichromis > Copadichromis virginalis. Next base: position 29,992,347 of record NC_140630.1, read on the forward strand.
TGGCTTATTGGAGCCCACGCATCATTTTTCTCTACTGTTGTTACTCCTGAGGAAACACTTTTGAAAAGTGTGCCTTCTCCGACTTCCACCTTGGAAATGGCTTGAATTTCTTCAGCAGTAAAATTATTATTGCCTTAGCTCTCTCAAACTTTACCACTTACTCCATGCATTCTCACTCACTATGTGTTAACAGACCTCTCTGCATTGGATCATATTTGTTAATAATCTCTGTCTCTCTTCCACAGCATGTCTTTTGTCCTGTCTTCCCTCCCCCTCCCTGAGGCTGGTTCTGTTGGAGGTTTCTTCCTGTTAAAAGGGAGTTTTTCCTTCCCACTGTCACCGAAGTGCTTTCTCATAGGGGTCATATAATTGTTAGGTTGTTGTCTGCATGTAATATTGTTGGGTCTACTTTATAATATAAAGCGCCTTCAGGTGACTGTCGTTGTGATTTGGCGCTGTATCAATAAAACCGAGTTGAACTGAATGCAAACAAAGGCAAATGTGTTGGCTTACATAGAGAAATGAGGGTGTGGCTCTGTGTAGATTTACCAACATACAGTGGTAGAAACAAAATTTGCCAGTGCACATGTGTCATGAACTCTGAGTCTCCACGTCGATTCCTCTTTTGCTCGAATTAAGACCCTGTTCTACACAAATATTAGTGAATGAGGCCCATTTTACTTCACAGAGTCTGGGACAGATCCCTCTGACTAAACAACCAACAGATTATTCTGCTAGTAGTGACCTAGTAACCTCAAATGTTTTAACATTTAATAATAAAGGAGGCAAGTCCAAACAACACGACCACACAAAAAAGTATTAATAATTATTGATATAAATTGTTAATAGCAAGAATTCAATGTCTAAAAACATTAAATTCAGGGGTTCAAAAACCCAGGACCATGACAGGGTGCCTTTGGATATGTTGTCAGTCTCACCATCTAGTATCAAAGCTAGACAGTTTCCTTTACTAACAGTATTATATTATATGCTGTTCTTCATCACTAGCTATAAGTTTAGCTGTACATGCTATGGTTATAGCTGGGCTGACCTTTATAATAACACTAGTAGAAATATTGCATGATGAGGCAAAACACATTTAAAATCCTTCTGATATCTGGAGCAGATTGCAGTCTTTGACGGTGAGAGGGGAGAATGAGTGTTCAGTTGAATGAGCGGACGTTCTGTCCATGGATGATTTTGTGCTAACAGCATGATGCAGAAACATTAAGAGGACAAAGGAGCGCATCATGTGGAGGTTATATATGTATACTTATCAAACACAGGGAATTAAGTAGGGACTGCATCTTTTTTAAGCCTATCTTAAAAGATAAGGTTCTTAGAATTAAAACTAAAATCTGTACACACCAACCAACCCCAAACGGCTTCATTTTAGCTGTCTTACTATGACTTTCGAGCTGTCTGTCTGAACTGTGTAGCATCTTTCTGTGATTTTAGCTGTGGTTTAAACCTTCTTTTTGTATCCTTAGCTTTATAGCTTGCTGCCAGTCTGAGTCTTTAGGTATGTAATTAACTTTTCTCACCTACAGGCATGGATTTAGCCGTTAGCTTACTATGGTTACTAGGTTATTGTGACCCAGTAAGTAACAGTACAGCAGAGAGCACACACATAACTAAGTAAAATGAGGAAATAGAAAGCAAGTTGAAATGTGAATAGAACATAAAATGAAAACGAGAGCAATGTCTGGCACAGCCTTATGGACTTTATTGATTAATATTAGCATGGTGTAATGTGAGGCTTTGATAGCCTGAGGGAACTGTGTGATCACACTGTTATGCTATATAGCCAGTTTTCAGTTTTGATTTCTCATTTTATTCATCTCTTCGGCCCCGCCCATTGCTCTTTGATTTAGTTCCAGTTAAGACGTTGACAGGAAGTGCAAAAGAGTTTATCCAGGGTAAAAACAGACATAAGAACAAAGTACTGTGACACTGACATCATAAGCTAAAAACGAATGACCTTCTTCTGGAACCTCCGTCGCCCTTTCATATACCACAACAGTGTTCCTCTTAGATCTGCTTCAGATCTCAAGTAAACAGTTTGTGGTGTGTGTAGCAGAGAGATAAGTTTGTTTTTTTAAATTTGTTTTAAATAAGAACAACAGAACATCCAAGGAGAAAGGTGTCAAGTTCCACCACACCATGTGACTGACAAGTGGCAACTGGAATTACAAGCACCTGACAATGAAAAGCAGACAAAATCAGACAGAAAGAAGTGAGAAACAAAGGCAATCCAACGCCAGGTGTTGAGTTCAGGAAACTGTGTTCTGTACTGTAAGTCCAAACTTCTCAAGACAACTTTAGCACATTACATCCTACTCATAAGCAAGTGTGACTAATTATTGCATCTTTGCTTTGAAGTATGATTATTTTCATGTGCGTTTGCTTGGCTGAAAGGCAGCTGAAAGCTGGGTAATAATTTTCACATAGAAATTCTCTTTCTTTTTATCAAAAAGTACTCATGTGTTTTTTCCTGAACTTTTAATAGACAAACTCAGACTACCTTTACTTGTGTTTATACTTATGCATAATTTAGGAGCAAGTAAATCTGGATTCCAGGACAACATTTTAAAAAACAATAAAAAAAAAACAGAACCCCCCACAGATTAGCAAACTGAGCCAGAGGATTTGTTCATTTCCTTCTCCATTTTTGAGCTGAACTGAATTACAGCGTACGCAATCATACGTAAGTTATCAGCAGTGCTATATTTATTAGGATGGCCTGATTCTCTGGTTCTGACACCTTTATCGCTGGCTATTTAAATCTGAAAGTGTGCACTTCGGTCCTGACTGTTGGATTTAAAATGCACTATGGTGGTATACAGTGGCAAAATTACACAAATTGTGTTACTTGTCAGACTTGCTCCCGGGCGCCACATTAGCAGAGCCATACGGCCAAATTAAAATGGATTTTACTTTTACATTAAATTTGAACCTGTCCAAATTGATATGTATATGTGTCCCCAAGCACTTTCAGTCTGTTACACTATATTTTCCTCGTGTGCCACAAATTTTATTGTCTGTTGAGTTCAGCTTCTTACTCGGGTCCACTGGGGTTATTAGGGGGTTAAACGTTTTCATGTCCCGATCTCAGGAAGCACCCCAAAGCGTAAGCATCACTTCAACAACAGAGAGACTGTCTTTGTGTTGCCATGTCTGTGCGTGCTTGTGTTTCTGTATTTGCTCTGTGAGCCCGTATGAACGCATTTGCTCTGTTCTGCAGCTGTGATGCACTTTAGGAAAATTGCATGCATGAATATGTGCGTGTCATGGAACATCAACGCCTGTCTACTTGTATCAATTCAAGTGCCTGCAGGTGTGTGTTTGCCTGTGTTTTTCCCCCAATAGACACATGATGTAATTGTATCTGTGTGTCTGTGGGCACATGTGCATATTCACACACACACATGCTGAGGTGAATAGTACTCCACACCATCATTGTCCAGGATCCATTGTGTCTGGCTAAATGAGACCGAGCAGTAGATGGGAAGCTTTAGTGGTCTGCTAACAATACAGCACTGTATAACACAATACTATTAGGACACGCATTGGCACTCACTCAGCACTCTGCAGACACCCTATTGTAAATCCCATGAATAATAATTTAAGAGTGAACAAAGTTTGGGTCGCTCTCCCGGCTCAGCCATTGTTGTCCTTACAGAATTTAAAGCAAAAAAAATGCTTTGTGTTCAGGGCTCGGCAGTAAATCTTAGCATTGCAAATTGACAGCGTAATTATATAGTGCGGTGTAAAAGTAGGGCTGATAATTACAGTGTGTGTGTCAGTGTATGTGCTGTGTGTGATTAGGTGATGGTTTGAGGGAGAATGGAGGGATGAGATCTTGGCCCGCTCCTGTTATCGTGATTTAATTAAAACCAATCCCAGGGGCCGACCTGCGCACGTGTGCTGAGTGTGTCCTCATTGGGGTTTGGAACGATACAAGCCTGCAATCGCTATAGCCTGCTATTGTGTCACTTTCTCTAAACATTTAACAAACAGCATCTTGCGCAGAGGGTCTAAATACAGTGTATGTGCGGGTGAAGTGGGATAATGACTGGGGACTGGCAGGGTGGTATTATTTGGTCAGTGTGATGAATTTGCTCTCGGGTCAAATGGAGCTCGGAGGCTGATCACTAGTCTGATTGGATTTTTACACAGGAGATATGAAGATGTAAACAGATTGATGGGGATGTCTGCTTTGCTCTCCATTAAGTGGATTATAAATATAAGGACCAATTTGGAATGAAGTGCTCTCTTCAGAACTCACACACCTCGCACACGCTTTTTCATTCATGCCGTCAAAGTTGTGGAGTAACATCGGTTCACTCTGTGCTAAAGTTTGGTCACGACTTAAAGGCTTTCTTTCTGTTGCCAACACAAAGTTGACAAAACAAGGTTAATGTGTGTTGCATCAACAGCATGAAGTGATCAATGAAACCAATAAACCTGATGACATAAACAGGACACCTGTCATTGCCAGTAACTGTCTGCTCCAATTATAACAATCTGAAATCCCTAAAACCAAAAATCTGGCTACAGTTTAGGATTTAACGCTGATTTCATATATTAATAACAGAAAAACATGGAAGTAGCTTCCGTCTGAGAATTAAAGCCAATCCAGAAAGTATCCGGCAGCCATGCAGCTGTGGATTATTACTGCAGAGTGAACATTATCTTTGAAGAACATTACTTTTGAACCAAGTGTACTAATACAGCTAACATCAGTGCTGCTTGTTAGGCTAGTATAGCTAATATTCTCATTAAATCAATTAGATGCCTTATTCCCATTCTCTATTTTTTGTTTCCCATTTTTTGAACTATCCAATTACAATATGATCACGTGACACTTGAACATTGAGCTTTCCATACTCTGCCTTAAATGAGACTGTTTGTTCAAACCTCCATTAGAGCTGCAACTAGGGGGCAGTGGAGCCGGCTGTAAATATTGTAAACAAGGCAAAACATTCAAACGGAAAACTTTAGCAAACAGTTACTTATTGAAACATCCTGTATGGGGTCATGTATGTGTCCACCTGACAGTATAGGTCCAAAAATCAGCTTCCTTTTAGCTTTGTTTTGGTTTCAAGAGACTCATGAGAGAAATGCTCCACTAGCTTCAGTATGTAAATGTTTACTTGATGTTTATTTCTGGCAGGTGTTGCAGTTATTAATAGGACTTTTTCACCTCTGACAGCAACTGCCTGCTGCAAGTCAAGCAGAATGATGAGAATGAACTAAGTCAGTAGACTTCAACCAGCTAAAAGACACTAAAAAATCTGCAGACAAGCCAAGAAGTCTGATAATTCTCTTAAGATCAAATGAAAACGACCAGTTTGGGGTCAGACACAGTGGCTTTAGTCTTTGTTTAAAGCGGACACCTTAAGTGTTAAATCAATAAAACCAAAGCAAGGGCCAAAAACATCTTTTCTACAATGGCCATTTGAGGCCAATAGCAAGTCAGTCCCCACAGATGTTAAAATATCCAAATGTACAATAGATGTACATTTGGATACTTTTATGCTGGCTGTACATGGGACACACTGGGCAACACCTTTTAACCTTTGGATTCAAGGGTTTTCAGTTCCATTGCCACAGTGTATAAATTCAAGCACATATTAGTGCAGTCTGCCATTAAAACATTTTCTGGCATAAATGTCCTGTATCTACTACTATTACTACCTCTACTACTACTACTACTACTACTAATAATAATTATTATTATTACACTCTTATCCTTTTGTCCTTGTAAGTGTTGAATTCCTCCAAAATGAGCTCAGCAGTTAGATTGGGCACTCAGGCTGCTATTTATTCTTTGGAAAAATATAATAGAAGTCATAGTAAGGTAGTCCTGCATAACATAGTCAATCACTAAACTGGTTTGTGCAATGAATGAATTCAGACATCTATTTATTTATACACTACATAGACAAAAATAAGGGTCCCAAAAGGTCCACACGTCTTAATCTTTGAATTCCACAGGTTTATTCTTTTCATTTATTTATGCCACAGGTGCATAAAATCGAGCACAGATTGCGTGAATACGCAGTCTGTTTTTACAAACATTTTGGAAAGGATGAGTTGTTGTAAAGAGCTCGCTGTATTCGAGTGTTGTGTCCCATGATTGCAACAAGTGAGCTTGTGAAATTGCTTTCTTCCCAGATATTCCATGATCAGCTGTAAGTGCTCAGGAGAAATTCAGCCATGAAGTGGGGAAAGTGGGGATGCCAACTATTGAGGTGCACAGTGTGTAAAGGTCACCAGTGCTCTGCTGACTGAGTAACTGCAGTTTCAAACCTCCTCTGGCATTAACATCAGCACAAAAACTGAGCACTGGGAGCTTCAGGGCATGGGTTTCCATTCTGTAGGTGTAATGTGTAGATGGCAGCAGCTGCTGCTTTGACTGATAGGTGTGCCGGCACAGGTAGGTAACCAGCAGCTGTCATCTGAGGAGTGTTTCTAGAATCTGCTTTATTTAAAAAACATCAGCTGCCCAGTTTCCTGGCGCCTCCGACTTTTTTTTTCACCCCTCTGGCTTCTTTAAATTCAAATTCCTCCCAGTCTGTTGCTGTTCAGCACTGTTTTACAGCGCTCTACAATCCCATGTGGTGATTTCTCCGGAACAAACAATCAGTCAAAGTAGCACAGCAGGTCCTATGTGGAGGTCTTACAATCAGAACATTAAATTGGAAGGATCGGATCTCATTTTATGGCAAATTAATCCATGAAAAAACAGAAGCTCAACAGAAAAGCTGTCTGATCTAAGCAGGTAAATTCAGGACACAAGGAACACGGAGTAATGTTTTCTGTTTGGTTTCCTGCTTTGATGAAAGCCAGCAGGCCGAAACACTCCAACTGGCTTTAACTGTTTTGTAATCAATGAACTCGTCAATAAAACCTTTTGAAGCTTCCAGAAAGAAGTTAAAAAAGCAACCAAAGTTGCATAGTCACCTCTATTATCTGACTCAGCACACCCACAGATTCAGAGTGAGTGCAGTGGCATTTCTGCAAACCTGTTTTACAGTTTCATAGCCCCACATGTAATGGCCAATTTCCTATTCAAATAACTCTGCTGTGTAATCCACAATTTGGCAACGAGTGGTAAGAGTTAAACCAACAGATGGATGACACGTGACCTGAATTCTAAAGCCTCACAGTGACTGATACAGTATCTATCAACTGTAATGATACATTTAACCAGCTGATTTGATTTTAAAGCGCTTGATGATCACGCCTGGTGCAGATCTCTTTTAAAACTATGACTAAGATACAGACAGAATGAGACACTTGCACAATCTACTTCTCATAGCTCCATTGGTCACACTGTAAAGGTAATGCTGAGTCAGACTGGCTGCAAACATGATTTAGCTTTTCTACACTGCAATTTCTTGTTACTCATTGCCTGACATTGCCGATTAGTTGCGACAGGTCATTTGGAAAAAGTCGTACAAGTTCTACTCGCTGGCAGCAAATAAATCTGTGGTTCGAGTAATAGTGAGTCAGTAATAAAATTGTATAAATCTGGATAAATTAATGACAAACATACTGGCTGGCTACAAGCAACCTTACTGAATAAACCACATATATGTAATATGTATGCCACATTATTGCCTTAAGAAAATTAAGTGAAGTCAGCACAAGAGAAGTGGGTTATACCTGTTATCTTGAGGGGGCACTACGGTGCTTAGGCTAAGTCACATGAACTTAATGTAATATACCAAAGGAGCAATGTTATAAATGTTAAGCCACCTCACAAAATGTCACTATGAATGTTTAGATGCTTTGTATAAATTTTGGAATAATTATGCTCAGTATGAATGTTTTCTATTGCGTGACAAGGAACTTCCATGTGCCCCATACACCGCACAGCCACAGGAACACTGGTTTTACTAAGAGTTTAATAAACAAGAATGCTGATACTGTTCTCGGCAACACAAAAACTAGAAAATGCCCATAAGAAACGCAAATCTAAACAACAAATATCTGGGAAAAAACTGATCCCAACAAGTTTGAACATAAGAATAACATTTTTTTTAATTATATAACTTATAGTTTTTCTTTTAAACCCCCCCCTATAAAGAAGTCACTGACAGAGAAGACATATGAACCTGTCTGCATATCTGTGTAGCTCAAAAGATATCCTTGATTTCTTTCTATAGTTAAGTACAGCATCTTGCTTTAATGGCCAGACATTTTGCTAGTAATAAGGGAGCCACAGACATTTGGTTAATATAATAAAATGTGTTAGATTTTTATTGTGAAATGTATACTTGAACTCTTTGCCATGTCAGCTGACTGTCCACATAGGACACATTCAGTTTAACAATTCATCTTTTAGATTTTGGAACTTGAGCTGTCTGCGTCCTCCTTTTGGACCATTTGACCTTAAACCAACTTATTCATGCCAAATTCATTAAATGGATCTAAACCTTTAGCTACTTTTCTTTAAAAAAATATAAAACACTAATCCGGATCCATATATCTCTCTGGATGTGGGGACATGGATGGTAGAAGCTCGTTATATTTATGTCCGACCAAGTAATCCTTGCGCTTTAGCTGATGTACAGATTGCCTCTTACCTGCCATGTCGGTGGCAAAAGGTCGGTCTGGCCTCCAGCCAGTGTACCAGCCCACAACTTTACCCCCAGACACCAGGGGGCGCTCATATGCTCTGCCACCCACAAATCCCACAGGCCAAATGGATACACCTCGAGTACTACGCATCTGCAAAAAAAAGAGAAGGGAATGGGATTTAGTGATGACTTCCTGCATGCGACCATTATCACAGAATGTGTGAAATGTAACTATTTGAGAGTTATTTAAAAACAGCAGGAGCAATGCTCCAATGTTAAAAGTCCATTTAATGTAGTTGTAACGACTCTGACCCCATAGAAGACCACATTTTTTTATCTGCACAATCGCTTTGCTTGCTAATCACAATACTTGTTCTGCAATAGGAAATCAGACACAGTGTCGGAGCCTACAGGCGACATCCACCCTGAGGAGACGTCAAAGGCCCCAGAAAGTTGGAGACTGGGCGTGTGGTGTTGACTCTGAAATTAATTACTTTTGTGTCAGTTTGCATAAGCGATTAGACATCTTTAATTTCAACTGAAATGTGGGTGAGAGCAGCATGCAGAGAGTCTGTGGCTAACTGAATGAGACTAAATGAAAGTGTGCAGCGCGGAGCTGCCTTCCATTTTCACAGTGAATGAATTTGCACACAGCCCGAAGCAGTGCAACAAGAAATGAGACGAGGAGAGAGAGATAAAAGACTGGCGATGTGTGTGTGTGTGTGTGTGTGTGTGTGTGTGTGTGTGTGTGTGTGTGTGTGGTGGGGGAGAGGTTGGACTGTGCAAGGACCACTGAGTTTTTGTGTTCAAGTATGAAACATCTGTATCTTGTCTTTGTGTATGGATGCATATGTGTCTGCGTGACATTCCATTTTCCACCCCTGGCCACCCTGAAGCCGTTCATTGAGACAGCGCTCCTCATCGCTCACCCAAACAGCCTCCAGCCAGTCGCTCATGAGAAAGCAACAGAACAAAACCAAATCAGTAAGCAGCACTGCATTACTGCAGCCAGACATCACACAGAGTTCTAGCTTTTAAAGCCACGGGAAGCCAAGTGTATATATAGCACAATATAGAGAGGATTTACAGCTCTTTGCAAACTTCTAAGCAGGAGGAGACTTGGTGTAAAAGGTTAACATATGTGTTAAGTTGAAATGTGTGGCTGGTAAATCTGGATTACACTAATAGTTAAAAAATTAAGAGATAAAAAGACTTATGGGGATGTTAGTTCAGTTTATGTCTTCATACAAGGAAATAAAGGGAACACCCCGGTTATATTTTGGTCTTTGTTATATCGTTCAGTGTTAAATCAGTATTTTCTAATTACACTTTACATCTTCCATGGCATTACTTAACTCGTGAATGAAAGTATACCGTTATAAGTTAAGTACTGTTTAAGTATTGTGTTTTGAATGAGATCGTGATGTGAACGTGATCGTGCTAGGCTAATGGACTGGCTAGCGGGGGAAGTGAGCCTCAAGTACCGTAGCGATGCTAAGGCACGTTCTCAGTTGTGTGTTCTCTATATGTCTTGTTGAAGTAAGACAGGATGCAAAGGCTGTAATTAATGCTTGCATAGCTGCTCATGTGCTGTATACGAATGGTTATTTGCTATTTACGGGCTGTGAGTTACAGTACATTGTATTTCTTGATGCAGTGATATGTATGTGTAACCGGAACAAAGGCTGAGGCAACCTGGTCACTGCGAGCCAATGTTATCTATATTTATGATGGTTAATGTATACTCGGCAAGGTTATTCCTGTACTTTTGACAATGCGCTGACAGCTGTTATGCCACACGTTACAAAGAATTGCTGGGTCTTATGAGAGGCGATTAATGATTTGTTCCCCTGTTGATGAGCAGAATAAATCCTGCAGTTGAAACGTAAACAAGTTCATGATCTGTGCCTCTTTATTTCAATACACAGCTGCAGGATCTAGGATCGCACCCCTCCCAGGCACCTGTCACACCAGGGGGGCAACATTGGCACTGTGCAAAGAATAGCTGAGAGCATATGGGCAGTAGACAAATAAAAAATACTCTGAAAAGTTCATGTTCACTAAGGTATTTCATATAGAATAATTCTGAATAAAGTGAATATTTCTACCTTGTTTTAACCTTCTGAGGTCATCATAGGTAGTAACCATAATCCTAACATCTGGAGAAGAGGGGAACCTACTTATTATAAATTATTATTTTCTTTGTTCCTTAATTACTAGGAGTTGGGAGAACAATTGCATAAAAACTAAATTATATTTCCTACTTGCTTAAATTTAGGGTTAGGGTTGGTGGGGTCATCACCAGTGACGGTTTCACACTTAGAGATTTTCCATGGAGTTCCACAGAGGGGAAAATTCTTTGTACCTGTCCCTGGTACTAAGCCCATACTGGTCACTACTCACCTGATGGATGGAGGTGAATCAGCACAAGTAAAACTGATAGCCTATTAAATTTGTGTTAACAGTTAATATTGATGTTTTAGTTGAGGGGTGGAGGGGCTGTCAATCTGCTACTGACAGCCTAATTAAAGAATGTCCTCCTCAGGCAAAACACATATTGAGCTCAGTGACTGGAGTTCTGAAACTGAATGAACTGAACAAACTGTAAGCTGCTACTGATGACACCATAAAATGTTGGATAAGATTTTAGCACAGTTCTCAAATGTTGTGCATGTAAATGTTGTAATATTAAAGTCAGTTTATCACAAAACTGATTTTTCTGCTCAGATCTCAGGGTTCATTCAACCCATTAAATTAACCTTGCATAACTAGCATAGTAACAGATGTCCCAGCATGCACTGTATGAGGCACTCTTCTTTAACAGAAATAAACAGGTGTGTGTGTTTCTATATGTGTTTTTTGTGTTTAATACATAGAAAGATAAGTCCTGCTGCACGTGTGCACAATAATAAAAGGTGATGAAGCTTTGTATTGAATTCACTACTGAAACGAGTTAACCACTTCAAACTAAAAGCCCATTTTAATTAAGCTTCAGTGGATTTGCAAGTTCAAACAAGTAGCAACCTGAGCAGTTCAATAAATTACAAATCTCAATCAAGCAAACAAAGAGTATACACAAGGCATGACATCTAACAAAGACAGCATTCATTTTCATGTAGCTTTATCACTTCATACATATCACTACGTATATATATAATATAACCTCAACTGACTTGTATCAATGGCATCGTATTACAGCACCACACTCAAATTCAGTGAGCTCTTTACAACAACCCTTCCTTTCCCAAATGTTTGTAAAAGCAGACTGAATCACTAGGTCTTGATTTGATACACCTTTTGCAAAGGGACTGGAAACACCTCTTAATTTGAAATAAGAGGAAAAAATGGTGACCATGCAAAATATGATTTTTTGCCATTTTTCAAGTGGTCTTAAACTTTTGATCGGGACTGTATCTTAGCACTTTATCCTCTGCTCCAAAAAAACAACAACAACAACAACACAGCACCTAAAACACTAATTTTATTTTATTTTATTTATATAGCCCAAATCACAACAACAGTCACCTCAAGATGCTTTATACTGTAAGGTAGAGACCCTACAATAATACAGAGAAAGCCCCAGATGACCTCTTACAGGCAAGCACTCAGCCACAGTGGGAAGGAAAAACTCCCTTGGCCAGAACCAGGCTCAGGAAGGGGCAGCTGTCTGCCACGATTTGTTGGGGAAGATGGGAGAAAGACAGGACAAAAGAAACGCTGTGGAAGAGGGCCAGAGATTAATAATAACTAATGATTAAATGCTGAGTGCTGTGTAGACACACAGTGAGTGAAAAGACTATTATAAGCTTGTTCAGTCAGGGCGGCCACGTCCATCTGTTATCTGCTGTCTAATGCAAACTTCCAGTGATCCACTCAAAGATTTCAGAGCAGCAAGAACAAAAGTTTTAATGGGCTGGCAATCTTTGTTGTGTTCCAGCATAGCAACAGAAGCAGAAAACATGGAATATGACATTTAGTTATACAGTAGTGTCAAAGATAATAAGTGTACCTTATTCTTCTTCCAGTAAGCACGCCTAGACCTAAGATTCCACAGCATGAGAGGAAGAGGATAAGCTGAACATTTAGTTAGTGGCTGACCTCACTCTGACAGAAAAGAGAAAAGCGTCTTCTCGCTTCCCTTCCTCTTCCTTCCCTTTCATTTCTCTTCTTTCCATCTTTTTCCACCCCGCACCCTAACACCTCATCTCCTGCTTGGGGCCCCTGTGCATCACCAACAGCTTTGAAGCCCTTTCCCCATTAATACTGTGGCCCCTTGAGTTTGCCTGTGCGACGCTAAAACCCTTCCCCCTTGTTCCTCTTTTGCTGCTGTCTGCCTTTCTCTCTCAGGTCATTTTTCAAAGACTCGGCTCCTCTGCTTTGTGAAAACACAGATGAAAAGAAAAGGAGAGGAGGTAGAGAGCAAGGCAGGCTCGGTGTGTTCGTCGTTCCCAGATAGTTCCTGGAGTACGATCGTTAATATGGCTTAGCAGTTAAGTCCCAGTTTGACTGCTAAGGATCTCCTGGTTTTGAATGCAGCACTTCAAAGCTCAGTACAGTTTGACACATTATTAGAGAGCGCTGGATTGAACTTCATGCAAACATATTTAGAATCTGCAGCTGGATTTACAGCAAGCCCAGTGTTTTTTCTTCTAACAATAACACTTTGAAGACCAAGATTTGATTTTCTTTTAGAACACACGTTTAGCTTTAGCCTGCCTTTACTAACCAGATTTTCCACCACAAAATGTCTATCTTTAGGTTTTTAAGTGTTCACAGGGGGCATTACAAGTCACAATCAGTCATTTTCAGACACTTTCAAAGTGCATTCTCATTGTTTTTTTACAAGCTTCTTGCTGTTTTCTTAAGTATCATGCAAATGCCGTGGAGAAAACACAAAACCGCTTCATTTGTGTCCTCAAGAAAGGTCACGTCTCCTAGATTATTATTTCTGCGTGAGAAACAGCTCCCAAAGAAAATCTATGCAATGCTCCATATCAGAAGAATTTCACCAAACTGTAACTTTCTAATGAATATTTATCACATCAGCTGGAACAGAGCTACAAATAGCAAGGTTAGAAATCACTATAGAAAACTGTATTAAACCTAACCTTATGTGATAGCAAACCAGTTACAGCCCTACAGTAAATTTTGCCATGGACTATGTCCTTGGCACAATTCATTGTCAAACATTCAATCAGTCGGCATTTCTGCACGATAAATGTGTTTACCCATCGTTTGATTAGTGAGTTTCTCAGTCACTACATGTGATACAACACACACCTACTGGGTTCACTCAGAACGTGTTTTCAGCCAGTCACAGACCAAGGCATTGTCTCCCACACACAGACTTTACTTGGGCAGTCTGCCTGTGCAGAATAATGGCTGTTCAAGCATATTTTACAACATCTTTTTGTTTTTTTAATGAATCAGTATGCAAATCTTCAGAGGCTGCTAACCAACTTCTCTGGTACTTACAGTCTCATTTTGCCTTATTGGATAGTTGATGGTGGCAAAAATGAAAAATATGCCAACAAAATACAATCTGCATGTTTTTAATGAATGTGTGCTCACATATGAGGCTTTTCAGGAGTGCTGGATGTTTTTTCTTTCACATTTTAATCCATCAATACTCTGATATTTTTTTGATGTTCTTTATCTGTCCCAAATGACAGAGTCTGATTTATTTTGATAAGAAAAATCAGTGAAAATTTCAGGCTTTTGTATTTAATAGACTTTGAGATCAAAACATTGCCTCAGATTTCAACGTGCAACAAAAAGGCCTGAAGATGGCTCAGCTGGGCATTTTTCAAAAAAATCTGCCTTGAAAAGTATTTGATACATGAAGCTAAAATTTCACAGTAATCCTTATAAATGTTCACATTTTCTACCATATAATTTTTATGGAAATCAGAGGTGGTCGAGCAGAAGGCTCGTTTGATTTGAAACACAAACAAACAAAACTTAAGTGGATCGCTGAAACCAAAATACACATTACATCACACTTAAGTTATTATTATACGTGCATGGCGGAATTGTTCTAAATTAATACCAAAAATGTACTTGGCTGTATAAATTTAGATCTTTAAGCATGTTAAAACGTTACTGAACATTGCAGAATTTCCTAAATTCAAACACCAGCATCAGATCGGTACTCGATATCTGCAGATCCCAGATGCCAGGGTTTCCTCATCATATTGGAACAGGAAAGAAAATGCTTTGCACTCACCCTAACATCTCTGTTCTGCAGAATTTTGTTATTAAATTGTCAATTTTGCCTAAAATTGGTTTTAAAAGTGTCTGTGTTGGTTTAGAGGAAATCAGTTCACATCTGCTGCTTGTTTAGTCAGAAACTCAACAGCTGAGCGAAATATGAGTATGACCAAGTTCATATTGATGTTGGAAAAAAAGGAGTAAGAAGTCAATAATCCATTATACAGCCTAGTTAAAATACATCTGTCTAATATGAATGCTGGTTGAACCTCTGCATACTGAAGTAAATGTTCTTGATGTCGGTTTATAGCTTTCATTCGTCAGGTCGAAGTGGAACCGTGTCCAGACTGTGGACTTACGTGTTACAGGGAATCTGTTGATCTAGAGGGGCATAATGAATTGATTCAGAATAAACACGTGACCTTCAAGATTTCAACCAGGAATCAAAATCAAGTTTTTTACATGATATTATATGTGTATGATAAAAAAGATCACAGCAGCTCTGGATCCCTGAAATGCAGTCTTTTGGTTGGCGAAGGAAACAGCCAAGTACAGATGCTGTCTCAATTTTCATTTTCAACACGGCGCAGTGCTTCCTATCAACAACAGTTCAATGTCAAAATGTTTGCTGGGAGCCAAACAAAGCTGTGGGGTGACAGTGTTTCAACAGATGGTACATTATTCTGCTCAGTGGAAACTGCTTTAGCGCATGCTGGGTTTTCATGCCATCGTCTGCAGACTGCTGCTGCCATAGAAAAAAGTTTGCAGCACAAACTTAAACCTTTATTTGCACAGAGAAGGCTGGCTGAGCGCACAGGACACACTGTCATTCCCCGATGCCCTTTCGGCAGATGAATCAAATAATGTGACAAAAAGAGGCACAAACAGAATAGCAAACAGAAGGGAGGCTTAGAAAAAGGCAGGTACAGCACGAGTCTGGTGTTTTGAGCTTAACGTGAACTTTCAGGTCACTGCACACGTCCACTTGCAAAGTGAAGTTTCTTTTCTGTTTCCCAGCGTACCCCTGACTAGTCTCAGCAGATGGCTGCATATGCCTGAGCCTGCTTCTGCCAGAGGCTTTTTCCTCTTAAGAGGGAGTTCTTCCTTCCCACTGTCGCCAAGTGCTGCTCATAGGGGATCGTCTAAATGTAGGGCTTTTCTCTATAATATGATAGGATTGTGTTGTTGTGAATTTAGGCTACTGTAAATAAATAAAACTGAGTTTAAACTGAAATTGAGTGAATTAAAAGCAGTTTTTTCTAAAGCATCAATGAGTCCTACACCTTTTTAAGTTCACCAGAGTTCCATCACCATGTAAAGGAGAGATGACAGTTCCCAGACAAGGCCTTTTCAGACAGATACAAACTGTGTCTTACATCTCCGGTAATGAACCAAAAAGCAGAATGAAAGGAAAGAATAAAAGCAGAGGCAGCAGCATGTCTATAGTGACCTCCAAAAATAATTCTCCTTTCACATCTCAAAGAAAAGCTGAATTCTAACCACAAATGCAAAAGCAAACTTTTTAGTGTGTGTGTGACCCTGTCACAGTGCAAGTATGCAAATTACTATAATCTGCGTTGCTGGATTTTTGGAACAGCATTAGGAAACAATTTGATGCATGGCATTAAAGGATACTTGTAATTTAATGAGTGTAATTTAATGGCCTCAGCCACATGGTATAAGGCACATCACCCCTCTAAATGTAAATTTAATATCTTATATCGTGTAAGATGCAAATTCCAGTTATTTAAGAACTTGATGCACTCATCAGATTAGTTAGGTCAAATAATTATGGGAAGTGGTCCTGGCGTGCTACACAAGTCAGGGTGTCTTGCATAAATCATGTAAGTTATTGTAACAAAAAACATCCAGCTTCGTTACAATACATCATCACGATTGACCAAATTAATCTCTTTGACTTCCATCACCTCTTCACATCTACATTAAGTTAAGAGGAAGATCATTATTAGTGTGTACCTAAACTGCTTCCTCCTTTCTGTTGCTGTCTACTAGAAGAGTAAACACTGCTGCTCCCACTGGTTAGCATCAGAAATATTGGTTAAATGCATATTTATTTTCATAATGCATGAATACATTGTGCACAGGTGTGCACAATAATCTGCAGGGAAACAGACTGCTGGTGCTGGCCGTGCTTACATTAGCAACAGTCAGCAAACTAAACTGATGCCGTGAGTCTGCGGTCTTTTAAAAGTTTTAGCAACATTACAAATACTCTTTGAGCAGTAGTAGTATCAGCAGTACTTGTGTACTTGTTCAACCTCGACCATTAGACTGGGCTCAATGTGACTGCAAGGCCATCTTACTTTTAGAATAGTCTATATTAAAACTATTTTTAGGTAGTAATAATAATAAAGTCACCAGGACCATCATGATATCGTATACTGAACATTATTGACAATTATTGTATATTTCAACTATTTGCTCCAGGTTGATTTCTTTCTTAATGGGAGTTGCCGATATAAGAGTAGGATTTGATAAATGCGTGTATGTGCTAGGAGGCTGAGGGATAGCTCAGTATTTTTTACTTTCAATTTAAATCACTACTCTGTTTGGTTTAGGTGCTGAAACATTCTTGGTTAGATTCAAAACTACTTGGTTAGGTTTACAAAGATGTGGTTTTTCTGGGTTAATGTGCTTCTTGTCAGCAGTCGCTCTGCTCGTGGACAGCACTAGTGCTAAAAACCAGTGTGTCAGAAACCAGATGTCAAAGGAAAGTGTGTCTGTAAATGAGCCACAGCGGCAGATTTGACGGCGCTAATTGACGCTCCAGGGAGACAGCAGGCTGGAGAACGAGCTGGACCTTGTTGAGGGTCAGTCAGTAAACTAAAGCACCTGCAAGTGCCCCATTGGCAAAGACAAATCCTGCCATATGGATGGAAAAACACAAAATTGCACGCAACTATGCATCTGTTATGACAAAACACCAAGCCAGTAGTTTATTTGCAGTCAGCACTTGTATGCTTATGTGGTCATTTTCCATAACAAAATCGAAATGACAAGAACGAAAAGTGAGTATTTTTTTTAACTCTGATGTGGAGTACTGAAACATCAAGACACACAGCAGTAATAATAATAATAATAATAATAATGGATTGCATCAAAGAGCTTTACAATTCCACTATTCATTCACTCTCACATTCACACACTGGTGGAGGCAGCTACGGTTGTAGCCACAGCTGGCCTGGGGCAGACTGACAGAAGCCAGGCTGCCATATCGCGCCATCGGCCCCTCTGACCAAAGTGCAGCACAATGAACAAAAAACATACACAGCAGCCGATGCAGCAGACGTTTGGGCACAGAAAAAGTTAGCAGGCTCGATATGGGGCAGTCCAGTGTGCCTTCAACACATCTGACCACATCTTCTGAAATTAACGATGAACAACTGTTAGACTTCATATACAGACTGTCATACAGGAACTTCTTAGGTGTCTCACTTGGCAGCTCTAACTGCAGCTCTGCATTCAGTCCTTTATTGCTTAAATGCATCAAGCGTACTGCCAATTTAGGAGTAAACCAGAGAAAGCTCACTCCATCTTTTATGAAACAGTTTTCTGTCATCTCTTAATTTTTAATACTAACAAAAGCACTTTGTTCCTATTTCGAGCTCTTATTGTTCGGAGATATCATATATTTATCTGGGAAAATTCTTGTGCTGAAGTCCTGTTTCACTCAACGGCTTAAAGACTCACCAACAGTGCAGCAATCCTTTGAGAGCATTGACTCAAAGAAAAATATCTATAAAACACTGAATGTAATCCTCTGAACAGAAGGCTTCTATTTTAGGGAGTGTAGAGAATGTGTATATGAGTGAGTGCGCATGAGTCGAATTTCCCAGAGGAACCCACCCGAGGGATTAATAAAGTTCTATCTTATCTTATCTTATCTTATCTTTTTAATGTGTGTTTTCCACTGGAAGGTGAGTAAATCCATATTGTCAAAGCAATGTGCAAATAGTTTGTACACTAGGAAGGAAAGAATACACACGTTCTGGCATTCGGCTTTATGAAATCAATAAAGTCTATTCATTACAGCAGACCACAGCAAAATGATGATGTTGGATAAAGGATGACAACAAACAGAAGAATTACAAAGGCTGGTTTTAGTCTTGTACTGTGTCACTCCCAGAGTGAGCTATCCTGTGAGAACCGGAGAACACAAACAACTCTGTCAGAAAGCCAGAAACCGCAGACCTCACCCTTATGATCAGGTTTGAAATCACGAACAAGCTCCACACGTCCCCCACAGGGACTGAAGAGAGGAAGGAAAACAATGAAAAGGAAAACAACAAGTTTGCTACAAGAGCATACAGCGGAGCTTGTGGACGCAAAATAAATTTTTTTCTCGATAAGAACGGCAAACCTTCAGCTGAAACATCTCTGTGTGGACCGTACATGCTCTCTGTCCACACCTGTACTTAAAGAAAGACTAAGAGTTTTTCTTTCCAATGCTGGGCAAATCACTTTCTTTCACCTGAACAGGTTTTAAATAATGGGGGATCCCACTATAGTACTATATTACAGTATAGTATAGCACAATATATTGAATATTGATGCTGATACTGTATATTTGTACACAGAAGCCAGCACACATTATCAAAACCTTTTAAAAATCACAAGCTTGTATATGAATAAAAAGGTGCCTCCCAGGACCATCCAGTCTGAATAATAGACACCTTGCTGTCTTCTGTAATAATGAAATGTGAGGCCAATCTCTGCACCAGCGCCAAACATCGATGTGCTTGGTCAAGATTCCTTTGCTTTACATTTGAACGCTGTGGGAACATCTTTGGCCCTGACGGGTCACGCGTTCAACAGTCGTATCTAACAGCGTCTCTCTGCTTCTCTACATTAGTATGAGGCAAAGGATGATGGAAGGAAAGGTGGAGGAGAGGGTGAGAATAAAGACGAATGAAAAGCTGAAAAAGAAGTGGAGCCAAGGAGCAATTCAATCAAAAACACAAACACTTGTTTGCCAGTTTGTATCGTTTGTATTTGATACCTTTGCTGTCTCACTCTTTCTCTGTCAAGAGGGGTAATCTCACTGTGGTGAGCTCAGATTAGGTACAACTGACCGCTGGTTCCAAATTTGTGGCATTTATATTCTGGGTGATTTCATCTTAGACCAACATGACAAACACAGTTTGTCTTTTGGAGGTTCCTAAATGCCTCCTACCAATGAAGAAAACTATGACAATTAACAATTAAAGTATTTAAAGCAAAACATCTAACATCCTAAAAAAGATGTCATTGTACTTATTGTACAGATTTTGTATTAATTTTGTTGACCAGTGATTTTTATCACAGTTTTTCTCAGTGACCTTTTCTTTCTGGCCGAGAAGACGAGGTCCAATCAGAACTATTTAAGTTGTGCTGAAAGGGGGACGAGCTTAGTTAGACATGCTAGCTCCCATGCTCCCTGTTTCTCGTGAAAACACCATAAAAGCTGTGATTCTTGTGTTTTGATTCTAAACCGTGTGAAGCAACTCTCAAACTTTTAATAATAATAATGGATTGGATTTATATAGCGCTTTTCAAGGCACCCAAAGCGCTTTACAATTCCACTATTCATTCACTCTCACATTCACACACTGGTGGAGGCAGCTACAGGTGTAGCCACAGCTGCCCTGGGCAGACTGACAGAAGCCAGGCTGCCATATCGCGCCATCTGCCCCTCTGGCCAACACCAGTAGGCAAGTAGGGTAAAGTGTCTTGCCCAAGGACACAACGACCAGGACAGAGAGCCCAGGGATCGAACCGGCGACCTTCCGGTTACAGATGCGATCCCCAACCCCCTGAGCCACGGTCGCCCTTTGAACTTTTACACTCTTCATTTTAGTAAACTTTAGACCGAGTCAACGATCACCTTAAACACTGCACAGTGAAAATCTCATTTTGTGACAATCCTAAATAACACACAAATTTAGCCGTGTGTTGGTTTGTGGGAACAGAGTGACCTTAGATGGAGTCAAATCTCCTCCCTGTGTTATTATTTCAGTCTGTCTTGAGACAGTACACACTGAAAAACATCCATGCTTTTTCTAAAACCTATCAGAACAATTGTTGAACCTTACTGAGGGAATTCAGCTGTATGTATCGTCCTAACTTAACTTGTTCAACAGCTTTGCACCAGCCCTAAAGGAGGCTCCATTTCAAATCCAGTCAACCACAACAATCTCCTTTATTTGCCAGGAATTCTCCCACCTCTACGATGGCATTAGACACTTCCCCCTCACAAACACAAACAAATCATTTTGAGTTGGTGTTTCATAACAACATCAACTTTTCTGGATCTGTAATGGAAGTTCCCAGAGGAATGAAAAACACAGTTTGTGTTTCAGCACCATGGACAGCTCACGGGAAGGCTCACGGCTGAAAATGTACATTGAGAGGCTGTAACTGCCAGTGGAGGAGGCAGTAACATGTTAACAGTGGCTGGCTGCCCACTGTGAGCAGTGGTTCATTTCCCAGTGACATGAGGGTCACTTTGGCTTGACTTGAAAATAAGAAGCAGGAATAAGGCAACAGATTTCTCACAGCTCTCGGACAGATGCTTTTTCTTTCTTCATTTTTATATTTTATGTGTTGTTGGCTTCTGTGGCATATTTAAAGAGGCTTTTCTTAAGGAGGACAAAGTTCAAAAGCAGGTCAGGAAACTGGAGCTATTCCAGCAGCCTACAGGGGAGGTTGTGTGTATCCCTGAGAGACAGTGGCTCTGACAAAACAGGAACATTTGACCTGTGGAAATGAGAACTGGTTGCAAATACAGATGTTTCTGTCAAAGCTGACAGGTGAGCACAGACTAAGAAGAGAAGGGGGAACTCACTTTGTAAAAAACAAACAAGAAACGCTGGATAGATGGATTTGTCCTGTGAAATAAAGTCTGTCTAACTATATTTTCTACTTTAATAGTGTATGCCACTGCCTTGCAAGCTATTATATGGGGATAAAAGCCACAAAATATTTTTTATAAACAATTGAGAGGTGCAGCACATCTTCACACAAGAATCAAACTTTAAAGTCATTTAAAACTTTCAATGGACTATAATGTAATGCAGGTGGTTTTAGTATGTTCAGTATGTGTGTGGCAGTCACTTTTGAAATGAAGTCCTTTTCAGTATCATAAGTTTTCTCTTAAAGGTTTTTTTTTTCATTTGCTGTTCCAAGAAGATTAAAAAGAATAAAAAGACACCAACCAAAAGTTTGGTTTTGGTTAAATGGTCTTCTCTTCCTTGTTCCCTGATTTTCATGACTTGGGGAAAAAAAATCTAGTTTTTAAAAATTGACTTATTCTGACTGCCTAGTGTCTGGGTTATGGGGTTATGGTTGGGTCAATGATTACTCGGACCTCAAATGGATAAGAAATGGATGGGTAAGATAACTCAAGTTCTAAATCTAATCCTAGAGAGGTCGGTTGCCTTGGTTGGTTGATTCTTGAGAACTATTGTCTGGCTAAATGACCTAAGGATCATGCAGCAAAGGGTTTCTTCCTCAGCTGACTGTGGAAAGCAGCCACTGCTGGAATACTTCCAGTTTCTTGACACACGCTTTCTTTGAGGTGCAGTTGTCTTTCTGGACCAATTTTGACTCTAAGCAGAAACAAAGTGATAAGACTACCCCACAATCAACAAGCCCTCAGGATAATAACCACTGTGTTTTGGATTCTAGATGAGGCGGTGGACCTCAGCCAAGTGGGTCCAGCCATGAATCGCTGGTATTATTATTGAGTTGGTTGTCACCTGACTTTTAGTTCAGGCCTGCAGGTGTGCAATCTAATGCTCTAATGGAGAAAAATAAATCTATGTGTACAAATACAGATATGGGCGTAGAATTGGGAAAAAAAGCAAATGACTCAAGAAAATTGACATTTCGTCCCCTCCATCTGATAACACTTGGTGACAAGCTCTGACTCTCCACACTCTCTTTGCTTCACTGATAGATCTGTGAAGGCCTTCGTTCTATATCCTGCATCAGTTCAGGACGTATAGTGGAGCCCGCAGCTCCCGTCTCATTATCAACATGAATATCTTCACCAGAGGGCAGACGCCGCGCTGGGATAACAAATAATTCATCACATGAAAAATAATTTCAGATGCAGCCGAGCGCTCGACAACCTGTAAGTCCTGACAAATTACAGCGGCGCCAGCTCAGTCAGTAAACGCATGCTATTTACAAGTAAACAAAAGAAAGGCTGGGGGTAAAACATCCAGTGCTGAGAAGAATCACATTTCATTTGACTTGCAGCCAGGACACTCTGTCTGGGAGCACCAGAGCTTGGTTGGGTAATCAACTCTGACTCCCCTTTCTGCAAACAAATAGGTGAGAAGTGAATTGTGTGTACACACAAAGAGACTCTGGATGATGAAGTATATGAAATCCATTATGGATGTTCTCGTTTCCTGCCTCCTGGCCCGGAGGGAGCAAGCCATCATTGTGTTGTTTACGCGCAGTGACGAGTGCCGGGGTGGCTGGGCCGGCTGCGATTTTAATCAAGCGTATTTTTTATCTGCGTGTTATTAATATGCACGGCAGAGGCAATCGGAGAAAAGGGAGGGGGAGAAATGAGGTAGGAGAAAATGAATGACTCGAATTAGAGGGGCTGAGTATGGGCTATGAAACTGATGCAATGGTGCATGATATGTGTGCATGTTCAAGGCTTTATGGGTTTATGTGGCAAAAACTGATGAGCTGAAGGTGCGTGCGCGTAAAGGAGAATATTCGCACCTCTCTACATCTGCTGTCAAATGCGAATGCATCAGTGTAAGTGTATATTTACTGTATACACATCATAATTCTGTGTACAAGGAAAATATGGTAAATCCAGTGGTTTTATTCTCCCCCAAAGGGAGGAACTATGTCATCAATGCTGTTTGCTTGTTGGTTTGTCTGTTAGCAGTCTAGCATCCACAGGATTCAAGATATCATTTTCAAATTTTGTATGATAGTAGATACCAATAAACGCTCGAGCTGATTTAATTTTGGTGAAATTCTGGTCCAGATCACACCAAATATGTGTGTATCTGACCTTGACCTTCATTGTTAGCACCCAAGGTCAAAGTTGACAGGAAAAAAAAAATTCCAAGAAACTATATCGAGCAATATATCATCCGAAAGAGCTCGGACAGAGCTGTACAACACACTTTTTTGCTATATGATGTCCTACGATGTTACACTGATGCTATAACAGGCTGACGTAGCATGTTGTAATAAAGTATTGAGCTCTTTGAGTGTACTTGTTTTAATTTGTATTGATATAACTTAGCAATTGTTTATAATTAATCTGGGACAAAGCTTCCTCCTCAGTTGACTGTGAATACCAGTAAGTCCTTGAATGCTTCCTGTTTCCTAATCTGCATTATATCTCATTGACTTTCTGGATCATCCCAGTTAATGTTCAGTTAACAATCCGTCACATCTGTAATGAATGGAATATTTGTGTTTATGAAATTGTTCATCCTGGTTAAATCCATCCAGAAACAAAAACAACATTATCAGCCCACACAACAAAAACTATTTATGTTTTTAAGACCATTTTGTCCCTGAATGAGAGCTTTTTTTTTAAGCGGATCTAACATTGCTGGACTCGGATCCTTAGCAAATTAACTCTCATACACTCAGACACCCGAGCCTAATATTACCTGGTGTAATGTAACCTTATAACCAGCTGTTGTTGTTGTTTAGCTGTCTCATTGTCTCAGCTGTCCAGAGGGGTCGCATGTTTAATCAGTTTAATCTGCTGATGATAAAGCCTTTGAATGAAAACAAACGCTGTTGTGACAGTGATGTACACAGTTTTGATGGTAAATATGTATCAATCTATCAATCGTTTGTTGTTAGATTCAGATAATTATCTTTTAAAAGCTAGATATTTTAGACCCATCCCTGCACAGTTACCAGCTGTCAGCTACGTAGAAAAAGGATCCTGGTGTTATTTGTCTCTCAGAAACAGTTCATAACTTCAACTCATTCATGTCACCTAAAAGGTAAACCTGTTTCTCCATCACCTGTTCAGCTCTGTTGATTCAGTAAGGACATCTCCTGGTTTCATCTTCATGTTTCCCTCTCACCAGATAAACAAACCGACATCATGACCAGCAGCTTTTATAGCTGTGGCTCCAGCAAAAATCAGCTGATACTAGAAATTAATATCAAATAAATTCTAACAACAGCTGATCAAGCTTAAACGTGCTGCTGTTGTTTAGCGCGACCTCCGCTGGTTCCCTCTTTCTGGCACAAAGTGGGCGATAAACAAACAAGAGAGAAAAGCTGATCAGCTGATCATTGATCAGTTTCATGATTGAAGTAGAAACAGGAGAGGGAGGGGGAGAGAATGAGAGAAGAAGAGGCAGCTGTGCAGCTCCAGCTTTGTGTCTTTTTCCATTCTAGCTGATGTACGGGACAAACTGCATTCCTTTTCACCTTAATACGAAACGCCTAATATTTTAGAATTAGAATAGAATAGAATTCAACTTTATTGTCATTGCACATGCACAGGTACAGGGCAACGGAATGCAGTTTGCATCCATCCAGAAGTGCTTTAGCCATGATATAGGTATATTACAATATATATTAGCAATAATATAGATATTTAAGTATATTACAGAAATGGGTCTATTATGGTATGTTATAATGTACACGGTATGAAGTATGTTATGAATATTCTATAACTATAGGTATGTACAGGCTGTAGTGAGTACAAGCTATGTACAGGATATAAATATGAAATAAATAACTTTACAGAAATCTGAGATATACAGTTATACAGAAATGGGAACTATGCAAGTTATAAACAGTTGTAGGATTAAAAATTATTGTATGTACAGAATGATTATTTACACAGAACTATACAGTAGTGCAGTTAAGATAAGTGAGGGTGTAGATAGTTTCTACAGAGGCTATATAAAGTGCTAGTGGTTGTGAGTGGTGGTTCAGTCCGTGTTATTATTGTGTGTTTGAGGGTGAAGAGTCCATGTGATGGGTGACTGGGGTCTTTGATGATTTTCCCAGCCCTTTTCAGACACCGCTTCCTGTAGATGTCTTTCATGGCAGGAAGTGGTGCTCCGGCGATGCGCTGGGCAGTTTTCACGACCCTCTGCAACGCCTTCCGGTGCGAGGCAGAGCAGTTCCCGTACCAGACTGTTATACAGTTGGTCAGGATGCTCTCAATGGTGCAGCGATAGAAGTTCACCAGGATGTCTGAGGACAGGTGGTTCTTCCTCAGAGTCCTCAAGAAGAAGAGGCGCTGGTGAGCCTTCTTGACCAGCTTGGAGCAGTTGGTCGTCCAGGTGAGATCCTCGGAGATGTGGACTCCCAGGAACTTGAAGCTGCTCACACGCTCCACAGCCGTCCCCTTAATGTGGATGGGTGGATGTGGGTCAGCATTCCTCCTGTAGTCCACGATGAGCTCCTTGGTCTTCTCGGTGTTAAGCAGCAGGTTGTTTGTGTCGCACCACTCAGCCAGACGATCCACCTCCTCCCTGTAGGCGGCCTCATCGTTGTCACTGATGAGGCCAATCACCGTGGTGTCATCTGCAAACTTAATGATGGTGTT
Organism: Copadichromis virginalis; assembly: GCF_057382275.1. NCBI lineage: Eukaryota > Metazoa > Chordata > Actinopteri > Cichliformes > Cichlidae > Copadichromis > Copadichromis virginalis. The sequence goes on from NC_140630.1 coordinate 30,018,717, forward strand.
GGAACCATCAGCAGGTCTGCAGTCGTGGGTGAAGAGGGAGTAGAGGAAAGGGCTCATCACACAGCCTTGTGGTACACCGGTGTTCACTGTGATTGTAGATGAGCAGCGGTTATCCAGCCGGACATGTTGGGGGCGGTTGGTCAGGAAGTCCAGTAACCATTTGCAGATGAGGGAACTGATGCCCAGGTCTGTCAGTTTCCTGATGAGCTGTGAGGGGTGGATTGTATTGAACACTGAACTGAAGTCTATAAACAGCATTCTGGCGTAGGTGTTGTTGTTGTCCAGGTGTGAGAGGACAGAGTGCAGTGCGATGGAGACTGCATCCTCTGTGCTCCTGTTCTGGCGGTATGCGAATTGGTGGGGGTCCAGGGTGGGGGGGGGGAGACAGGATTTGAAGTGTGCTAGGACCAGCTGCTCTAAGCACTTAGTGATGATGGGGGTGAGTGCTACTGGGCGGTAGTCATTGAGGCTAGATGGGTTGGAGTTTTTGGGTATCGGGACGATGGAGGTGGATTTGAAGCAGGCCGGTACCACAGAGTGGGCCAAGGACAGATTGAATATGTCTGTCAGCACTCCTGCAAGCTCCTCAGAACACGCTCTGAGAACACGCCATCAGGACCTGCAGCCTTGTGGACATTGATCCTGCTCAGCACCGCTCCTACATCGGTGGGGGAGAGAGTCATAGGTTGGTGGTCTGGCGTCACGTCTGCTTTGGTTGTGGTTGTGGGGTTCCCTCGCTCAAAACGAGCATAAAAGTTCTTGAGCTCGTTGAGGAAGGAGACATCAGAGGATGCGGGGGAGGGTTTGGTGGTCCTGTAGTCTGTAATGGTCTGGAGTCCTTGCCACATGTTGGAGAAGTGTTCTTTGTTCTAATATTTTCTCTGAATACGAGACGATTCTATTTTTTACGGGACGGTTGGCAACTCTACTAACTAACCTTATGAACAAAATAAAGTTCAACATCAGTAACATCATAGCACCACCCAGCTGTATAGAAACTCCGTCATGCTAGCTAGTACGCAGTACGGAAAAAGTCAGCATAACGAAAATAAACTCCACCTAAACTTGGTTCATATCTGACCCAGATGGACTGCAGGTCATAACTTCTTACCTGAAGTTCAGTTCACCTGACACTCGGACCAGCGGCTGCCTCGGATCTCTCCTCCTCCTGCCTCCCCTTTCCCTCCTCCACCTGCTGACCTCCACCACTTGCTAATGTTACTGAATCTGTGGAAGCTCCGCGATGCCACCACACGAAGTAACGAGTAACGAGCCTATCTAAATCCCAGTAACGACTAACGCGTTCCTGATTTTGGCATAATAACTAGTTACCGTGCTCGTTACCACAATAATAACGTAGTTACTGTAACGCGTTACTTAATAACGCGTTACAGTAACGCGTTATTAAGTAACGCGTTATTAAGTAACGCGTTAGTCCCAACACTGGTGTTAACACAAATAAATCAGACGGATGTTTCTCTGAAAGAATGCAAATAAGCCTACTTTCCAAAAGCTTGGACTATGTCCTTCAACGCTCCTTCTAATGTTGAACACATCCTGAGGGAAGGACACCAGCCAGTGATCAATATGTTGAATTAGCAGATAAAATTATCCACGAACCTCCATGACTGCAACAATGCAACGCATCATCAAACATCCCACTGTTACCAACATCCTCACATACAGGTGCTAAAAAAACCATCACATCAATCTTTGCTAACCAAAATTCAATTTCAATATTTCTGTGACATTATACAATATTACCAGTAGATATATTCTAAACTATGATGAAACTATGAAATCATAGAAAAATATTTATCTCCAAATAAAACAGCTTCTGTTCAGCGTGGATGCATCCCAGTCATTGTTACACACCCTGGTGAATAAGAGAATGCAGGAGATTTGATGAGGGAGTAGAGAGCACGGGGAGGGTGTTTCGTCAAACTGACAATTCAGATAAAAAAGGCAGTGGAAATAAGCAGAGAGCTGGTGCATAACACTTTTTTTACACTTACATTGGCCCTTAAAAGCCTTCAGCTTTTCCACCACCTTCCTCCCTCCACCCTCCTTATCCTCTCACCGACCCTACCACGGACAATTTCTCTCTGCAGGGTTTGTCTCCTTTCTGCTTCACTTCCCTGACATTACAACCCTACCACCCCTCGCTTCTCCCACTACACTATGTAATTATGATAATTGCTCATATGGGTTAGAGGAAATTGAATTTCCCATTTCCCTCTGGTTCCTTTATCCCACCAGTTTCTCTTTGTGCTGCCTCCTCATCGGCTTGCCGCTCGCAGGCTGGAGTCTGCTGTGTGATGTGATCAGATATATTGGATGTTTATATATGTGTGTCTTTGGGATGTTTCCAGTGAAAACATCATTACTGACCATCAAACTGACTCCCCAGTGGGATGTAAAACATGTGAGAGAAGGAAAAACAAATACCACATCAAAGTATAAAGAAAATCTGGAAGTATTTAGAGAATGAACCATCTGATTCAAAATTCAAAAAATCTTCCATCCACAGAACTACTAATGGAACTACTACTACTACTACTACTATGGAACCATCCAAGAAAGGTGTTCCTGAGTCACACTTCAGCACTGTTTCCTACAGTAGCTGCTCCAGAAAATAGTTGCTGTGAATGCTATGGAGCTCTCGGGGCCAGGGGAATTCAATTATTCAAAACAGGTCTGACGAAAGTCTTGCTTGGCTGACAGGTTGCTGCAGCTGAATCAAACAGCTCTGCCATACTGCCGTCAGCTGAAAAAGCCTCCATCCCCAGAGTCAGCTTTTCAGGAATGGAGAGTGGAGGAAAAAAAATAAATGGCACAGCTTAATTTTCCTGATTGCTTGTTACGCAGCTAATGCTGATGGTCTGTGCACCAAGAAACTCACCCAGAGAAAGAAGGGGTTAGGCTTGAAATACTGGATTTATTGGTGAGTATGTTTAAATGAACAATTTACATATTAATATTACGAGCAAGCTTTTAAAGGATAATACAGATTTGGTAAACCTCAACACCTTTTTAAAACAAAAGTTCTTTCTGTTGTCGACTAAAACACAGGGTTTGGGTTTATATCATCAACAAGGCTTGATCATATTATCTTGATTTCTGGCCTGTGCCTCTGCCAGTTTTATTTCCAAGGCTCTAGATAAATCCTACAAAACGCAAAAAGCCTATCGCAGAGGAAGCATTTAACATTAAACTGATTACTTTATGAGTCAAGAGGAAATTTCCAAAGAACAACGTAGGACTTAAAACCAAGCTGATTCTATGATTGGACATCCTTTTAGCAATGTCAATGCAATCCCAGATCTCACATATCAATTTGTTGAGTGCAGTACAGTGCTACTTCTCATTAATGGATAGCCAAATTAAAATCCCCTTGGCCCCTCTTGATTTTCCCTCAACCAGAGAGATCCTACCATTGTGCAATGGGACATACTAGTTTCCTAAAATAACTCCCAAACCATCAACGAATCCTCATTTACTGCCCCTTACAGATTTTCAGACCCTGTAACAATTCCATTACGGTGGGTATAAATGAAGTTTACGTGCAATTTACAAGCTTGTCTGTCCTCACGAGAAGTTACCTGAAAGTTCTGATATTTTTAAGACAAAAATCTGTGCGATTCAAACTAAAGAAATGTGGTCTGGAAAGAGGACGTTCCCATGACGACAGCACACTGATTTCTAAGGGCAAAAATACAAAATCACCTGAAGAAACCAACAGGCTTCTGTGTTAAGGGCCAATCAAGCCATAATTGTATGGGAGGCATTAAATGCAGAGTCTTGCATTTTCTGCCAGTATATTGAGTGCTGGGAGGCGACTGAGCCGGAACGTGTCATGTGCAATAATAAACCGTGCCAAACTGAGGCCTGACTAATGTGCAGAAATGAAGAATACACCCTTTAGCTCTCGACTTAATGGTATGCTTTTCCACCTGACTTGTCGCTTTGACTGTGATGCCGGAGAAAGATGGGAAACACTTTGGAGGCCTGTTAAACATTTGCTTGGTACCAATGTATTTTTCATAAGGGGGGAGGAGAACAGGTTTGGGGTAACACATTTCGCTCAGTACTCTGCAACAGTAGCCTGTAGCCTGCTTCTTTTAGGATAACAGCCTGGACGTTATTTTCATGTAATCAGCACCCAATGACGCTGATTTTCCTCCAGCAGTTGTTCACTGCACAACTGTAGGTCAGAAATGCCTTACTTTTTGCCTCTTAAATCAAGTTGTCATCAGTGACAACCCCAACACTAACTCCTAATTCATATTTACACATTCATAGACCAGAGGCATAAAATCCATGCAAATATTTTGTGGGGATTAAGCAGAATAAGGAGGAAGAATTTGCGCCATTTCTTTTTTTTTTTGATCAAGTTGATTTTGTAGATGTTTCAGGTGTGTATAAGCACATCTCATCAACCACACAAACACAGAGTTCAGCATGGAAGAACATTTGTTGTGTCACAATCGCCTCTCTGAAATGATTTCTCTCTTCCTCAGATGTGGTCCCAACTCTTTCAACAAGCACTCAAAGTGCCGTACTGACATTCTCAAATATGTACGAAAGCAGCCGTGATACAGCTTCAACTCCTGGATTAAACCATGAAATTCTCCCTGCAGCTGTCTTCTATTGAGAACGGGATGAACCCAGAATCTCAGTTTCTCCCGTTTTTGGTTTAGTAAAATCAGGACTAGCTCACCATCGCTTGATATCGACTCCATTTTGATCACAGTGTGTTTTTGAGGGACAAATTTTTCGCAATTATTCAGTGTCTATATAGGTTACCTGGCATGTTCACATCTGGAAAATTCTGGATTTCATGGCGTTTTTACGCAACACATTCAGTGCGTAATGGCCTGAACCTTGATTATGTGAATATCTAATTTTGTGTTTGTATGTCAGTTTCAGCTTCTCTGAAGCAGTGTTTCACATGTTTCCCATACTTCACTTTAGAAAAATCACGCGGCACACCACCAAACAAAAATGTCATTTTGAGCACTACTCATGCTAGGGCCTTCATCTGGGTTGGAATTTTCAGACTGACTACTTTTTTTTCAGATATTTATCTATTGCTATTAGGCGCTGCATCGTGACTATTATCTCACTGCTTCTTCATCTTCTTCTTCTGTTTTACTGGAAGTTGGCAACCCATTTAATTAGAGCAAGTAGTTGCACTGCCCTCTAGTGGAAGAGAATGTAATTGTTCTGCCCGTTACTCACGCCAGGTGCTTAGAGTACTAATCAGGTGGAACCAGATAATCTTCCATCGCACACCGGATCATTTCCTTATGGCACGCCTATGTGCCGTGACACAGTGGTTGGGAAACGCTGCTCTAAAGAGCTGGCATGGAAAGTTTACGGCGGTTTGGAGGGTTTGTTTTAGCCACATGCAAAATGGTCAGGTTTAGAGGCTAATCTCAAAATACTGAATGAGGTTTATATATTCAGCCTGAATATATCCAGCAGTAACCATACATTATATAAATGATCAGTTACATAATTGTTCTGTAGCTTACAGCTTGAAGGATTTGGAAAAGTACACATCTCTATGTTAAAATTACCCCTACTCTGTGGAGCTGGTGCATAAGTGGGTGGGTTAATACACAAAGTCATACAATGAAAATCATTATTTGCTTTTAAAATGTCATTTTTAGCAGAGGCTGTTAAACATGAATTCATAAAGAAAGACATGAAAACAGCAATACTTTTACTTTTTTTCTCACTTTTCAGTCTAGTTTTGTTCATTCAAAAATGCATTAAGTTTGGATTTTCTTCACTCTAAGTATAGTACATTAATTCCATGGCTTATCTATAATATTTACTTATCTATAATGAAAGGTAACTGCTCACTGTAATCACTCAGCCACTGCTGTTAAGTAGCTCAGCTAATAAATCGCCTATATTCGTCAGGCCAAATATTAGCTTATTCCAGACATGTGCCCATCACATAGTTTGTCCTCCAGGAAAGATAAACATAACATAAAGTGACATCCTAATCAATGTGTATGTCTTGATAATATTTGTCCAACAACAATGAGAAATGTAGCATAGACACGCTTGGAAGTAGGGATAAAATAAAAAGGGACAGTTGTTACCAGTCAAAAAACCTGTTTGCCTTTTGAAAGATGGAGAAAGAAGTTAGTCCCAATGTCTCACAGCAAAGGATGGGTTTAAATTGTCCTTTCCTTCTGTTACCAGTGAGGACAGATAGAGATTTGAAACAGTTCATTTCCAACTGTGTGCATGAATAATGAAATACAATATGTCAATAGGCACCCTGTGTCTAATTTAGCACATTTTTAACTCTGTGAGGTGTTAGTCATCCTTGCTGATGCCCCTAACACTTTGCTGTCAGAACATACCATTTTTGTTTTTGTGTTGTTCACCTACGTTCTGACGAATGGCACACATCAGAAACTATTTACAGCATTTTCTAAATTGTAGAAAATTGCAAAGGATACAGCAGCTGTACATTAGGGCCCAGTGACAAGCAGCTGTACCTCTAACACTACAAGATACACCCTGACTGCCCATTTTCTATCTATCCCTATGAGGCAGGTGTGTAAAATTAACTATTGATGATGACGAGTGATCAAGGATCCAGTTTTAGTATTAGCATACATAACTGCGGCGGAAATAAAACAAGATGAAGACTATAACTTTTGTGTAGTCACACTACGAAGACATTGCTTTCTAGCCACAAGGTTGTCTTGTATAATGAAAGGCTTAAGACCATCTAAATTCACCCTTTAATACCTAGATTTACAAAAGCATGCCTGCCATGATATTAAAATCTCACAGTGGATATATTTTTCTGAAGGTTTATTGTGAAATAATGTTTTTTAGTTGCATGAATCATTTTTGTTCTTGAAATGATGTAAGGTTTCCTAATGTGAAATTGCCACCCACTGAGCAAAGTTACTGTCATCAGTCTAAAGCTGCGGACAGTTTCTGCAGGTTATTACTGCTGTATGACAGCCTATTATCTCTCTATGACAGGCCATTAACTGCACAGAGGACTGGGAAATGAAACAGGAAGGAGGACAGAGAGAAGACAATATGCTATCAACAAATCAAATGGACGGCCTTTACACTCCGCCAAAGTCAGCGAATACAGCACTGAGACTCAGAGGAGGCTGTACTTTGGTACTCTGGGCTCAGGATGGTGTGGATTTTTGCCCAAGTGCACCATTGAGTAAGCAACAGAGGGGAGTGCTTTCTAAAGTCAGCATGTTATTGTTGTTATATTAGAATTTCTATGCTCTTAAGTGATGCAAATAATTACTTCTGCTGTATTGGATTTATTGGCCCTTTGAACATTCCAACAATGTTTATGTTTAGTGTTTAATGTTTATGTCTTGGATGGTGAACTTATTTGGACAATCGTCTAAAGAAGGAAGCCTAATCACGTCACTGCTCTTCTGAAACAAGTCTGTACCTGAACCTTTGCATACCTGGTGGTTAGGTCCATCAGTTTGAAGACTGTGTTGGCACTGTGAGTGTCCAATAGATCATTGAGTCAACCACTCACTCTTGTCCTTGTTCCTCTAATCTACAATGTTAGCCTTTCAGCTTTTTCAGTGCTGCTCTGTATGCAAATATGTGCACTTTGAATCAGTAGTTTAACTGTAACTTCTGATTTACAGATGTTAGCTGCTCTACTTTAGCGGCATTTGAACGATTTCAATAAATAAAGATTGAAAAAATAAATAATGAAGAAAAAACATTGCATATTCTGTCCACTAGGGGACACTCTACCACGTCCCTGTTCGGAAAACACAGTTGGATTCCCACAGACAACAATCAGTTGTTCCAAGAGAGATGGGCAGAGCAAGTGAACAAGTGAATAAGTATACATAACAAATATTAGGGAAATCTGTTTGTTTCCTGTCTATGAAAGAACACACACACACACACGTGTGTGTGTGTCATGTGGCACATTGGATTTTTAAATCACCATATTTTGGCATCGGTATTAGTCAGGTTCGAATTTCAATTAAATAGGCCTGACTTCTGCACTTATAACAATATATTGTTTAAAAATGAGGATATTTCTCGACGTGTTTGCAGTTCTAGTTTTTTTTCTGTTTATTTATTTTATTTAAATTCTGCATGGTGTAAATAATGAGCACAAATTACAGAAAATTACTCTACAAATATTTTTACTAATTTATTAACCTTCACTAAGTAATTTATTGAGCAAAAATGAACTGTTGCTTGGATCTGAAATGTGAATATTTGTTTGTTTTTAATAGATTTTACATCATTGCAAATTGTGTGCTTTTGGGGCTTGGACTGTTTGCCACAGAAAAAAGCAATTCAGAACTACATGAAGGGCTTTAGGAAATTGTGACGGGCAGTGGTAGTGATGGATACAGGAAAAGCCTTTCTAAGTAAACATACATTTGTTTTTTAAATTCTGCAGCGTGCCAGGAAATGTTCAGATAGAGAAAATCAATATACAAACGCATATGTGTATATAGAGTTGCACTATTCTGAATTTACTTCACAATGCTCTGCCTTCTAAAATTTCATTACTGGTACAAACTAAAGTAATTTTAGATTTGCAGTCAGTTATCAGTGATGGGCAGTAATCAGCGAGAGGGGCAATTAGAGGCATTCTTCCAGACTCTCATTTATGAGAGGACTGTTTTATTGCTTATTATGCTTCTGCTGTTTTTGTCTTCATTACCTACGCACTTTGCTAAAGGAATACACCCAGGCTTCACTTTAAGCATGCCTGTTAAAAGAAACTCCCAAAGATACAAACAACAGTCATGCATCAGCACAGCGCATGTAGATGTTGTTCTGTATGGAGGTATCACTTTAGTCGAGAAGGTCAATACTGGCATATCATTAGGTCTGCTTCGCAGTCCACATCTAGTCAATGCAGTTCGATTTTCAGTGCCTCTTATTAGGGGAAATATTGCCTCAGAGCATTTTACATGAGATTATATGAAATATTTAATGTTCATATCCATCTAAGTAATTAAAAAAGTACACCTTCCTGAAATTCAAAATAACTCTCAAAGAGCTCCAAGAAAATCCAGAGCTAACTAAATTAATTCAGGGCTAACAGACAGAAGACTGCAGCACCACAGTCTCCATTCATTCTTCTCAACTCTCCATCTTCCCATCATTGTCTTTACTCCTTTCTTTTCATCTCATTCATTTTCATCATTTGGTAAAGTCTCTCTCATTTTGGACACAATCGCTTAAAACCAGAGCAGTTTTACCATTTTATCTAAGACTGAGGAAGACTGGGGTCTGAAGCTCAGGCAGGGTGTTTACCAGTGGGATCCTGTCAACATGAAGAACTGGAGGATTTAAAGAGCTTGGAAAGAAAAGCGACTGGACTTCTTTAAGTTTTCTGAAGGTGTTTCACCTCTCATCCGAGAAGCTTCTTCACTGAAGTTGCTTTTCGTTCCAAGGATGACTGAGAACCTACACAGACAACTGGGGGACTTCTATTTGTGAAGGCTTGAATTCCTTTGCAGTAACACCACTAGGGGGAATTCCTGTGACCTTTGAGGGCTTGGCGCAAAGACAGTCGGATTTTTACCCTGAGAGTGAAGATGTACTGAGTAAAGGAGCTCACATCAAACCTAGGTAATACACAGATATCAGGTGACAAAGCAACGCAGTAGTTACGTAGTATTTAAAAGTTTATATTACGGAGATAGAGCTGTGTGGATGTTGTTGTCATGCAAACGTAAAACGACAGATTTTAGTGGAGAAAAGTCAGAGATGCTACTCCACACTTCTGCAGACCCACTCCACACTCACGATACTCTTGTGATGAAAGATAACTATGACGCAAAGTGACAACAAAGGCAAGGCATTACCTCCTGAAACAGCTCCAGGCTGTACGTGTTGTCATCATCCGCGAAGAAAACCACACCGGAGTCCCGCCTGCTCCGGTGCTGCCGGAGCCAAGTCAGAGCCGCATTCCTCTGTTCGGTGGCGCGTGGCATCCCGGCGCGCTTGAACCTCCGGGGAGTGAACACATGTAGGTGGGTATACGGCACCCCGCACCGGGCCAAGAACCGCGCAACCAGCTCCGTGCGCGCAGTCGAGTCCTCCACTACGATCCAGTGGAAGCGGGGCACCTGACGGAAGGCGTGGGACAGTCGGGTGAGCTCCGCTTTCTGCACAGGACGGCCGTAAGTGGGAGTGATGGCGTAGATAATCGGCAGGGCGGACTGGTTCTGAGAGCCACCAATCCCCGGTGCGCCGGTTCGGACGGCTCGCTGCGTCTTGCCGGTCCGACCGGCTGCTGGAGCCCGGATCGTTCTTTTACTGTCGATATCAATCATAATGATGACAATGAGGACCCAGGGCAGCAGGATGAAGAAACGGCTGAAAAACACAGATTTCATGGCTGGTATGAAGTTGCCGTGCGCGCGGTCTTTCTCACTCCATCGCAAACGGAAAGGCGAAGAACGACCGACCGCAACTCCAAGAAGCTCTTCCCTTACATCCACTGAGCTGATTCCCAACAACCCGCCCGCACACAGCAGCGTGCTGAGTCCATTGCAAACTATGTAAAGCACACAATCCTCCGCCGCTCTCCCCCCTGTCCCGGCGGGACCGTCTCTCCGGTCTCCACTACTCCTCCTCTTCCCCCTCCTCTTCTCTCGGATGGGACTTGCGTGCTTCTTCGTCCTCCTACCCTCCTCCAGCTCTCTTGCTCTCTCACGGAAACCTGGTTAAATTCCCATCACTCGTTCTTCAGTGCTTGTTTTCAGTAGAGAAAAGAAAAAACAAAATGAGCCGGAGCAGCCGTACCTGGAGCGCGCTGTGATAAACCAGTGATATAGGTGATGCGGGCAGACGAGGAGCATCACTTGGCGAGGACGAAGGAGCGCTGCTCCGAGTCTGAGGATAATAAGGCAGGAGGGGAGGAGCAGGTGCAGAGGAGGAGAAACGGGATAGAGGAGGGAACCTCGGGAGGGAGAGAGAAAGAGAGAGAGCGGGAGGGAGAGCGAGAGAGACCTTGTGCGCGTCAGTGTCCGCTGAGAATTAACCCAGCTCACACTGAGACACCCGGAGAAGAGACAGCGCAGGTTGTGTTTCTCATGCTGTGCTTGTCAAGCCCAGTTTCTCCAAGATAAAATAGAAGGACTTGATATGTGGACCCGTGGGACACCATGAAGGAGTTAAAGAGACAAAATCATTTTACAAATCGACATAATGAACATTTTGAGGCTTCATAAAATTATTTCGATCTACCACCTATTTTCTTTAACTGGCCGTTTAGTGCATAAAAATGTGCATGTCAAATAAAAATAAAGAAGAAAAAACAGACTTCATCTCTTATCTTTTTGTAACCGCTAAAAAACAAAAACAACCCGTCAGAATAGTAATAGTATGAATAGTGTAATAGTAAAATCTTAGAAGCTAGAGGCGCGCTGACAGTTCATAATCTGTCATGAAATATTTCCTGATTGATATTCTGTCAGTGGATTTGTCATCTAATCGCTTCAGTATCGGTTGATGCTTGGGAAGTAATAGATCTGCTATTCATTGCGACCGTCATTAGAGGCCCAGTGATCATATTTCACCACAGGACACCCAGAAGGTTAATCTAATGATGCTTCCAGCCTCTACGCTGTGATGATCTGTTGATGTTCCTTTCCCTTTGGCACCAAGGAATAATAGTCATTCCGTTTAATAAAAATGGAGATCATTTGTACAGGAGTAGATTTTCTGCTCTGCCACTTTTCAAACCAAAGACTTGCAGAATCTTCTTATTGTCATAGAAAAATATTATTTATTGACTGGTATGGTTTTGGAGAAAATAGGACCACCTGGCAGTGAAGTGTCAAATGCAAAGGAGTGCAGGGATTTAAAAAAATGCATGAACTCCAGTCTACTTCTGAACACTGGAAACATGGAGGATTGAGGGGCTGTAACACATGCAATCCATGCTAAATTAGATGCTACAAGGATTTGTGCTATATCTGCCCTCAGATTTGCAGAGTAATATCAAATTTTATTATTTTGTATTTTAAAAAAAACTCAAGTAAATCATGTTTCCTATTTGGGCTTTGCTCAGTCTACCAACTTAACATGACACTGTTCTGATATTTTAAAGCTGCTTACCTCACAGGTCAATAAGACCTCAGCACGAGGCTACACAACAGCAGCCAGATAGAATCCCGGCCTGAGTGACATGGGGAGCTGGGGTGGAAAACTATTATTGGCCTCAGCAAATGAATACACATTAAACAGGATAACTTTGTCTTGTTTGATGTTCTCATAAGCACAAAAACATTATTAATCTTTTATTCTAAAACAGCTACAAACCACCGATCAAAAATGTTCATTTGGTCTGACCATGAAACCTGTTTCTGTGAGCTGCTGCAACTTTAAGTCAAGCTTAAAGGTGTCCGTTTTGGAGCAGGGGCTTCTATCTTGGTTGGCACCCTCACAGTCTGTGGTCATGTGAAACTTTTTGACGCTGGTGTTCCAGCTGTTTGCAGTGGCAGGCTTAATCCTTAGTGATTCCTGGGTTGTTCCTGAACATCCTAACCAGTCATCTGTCATCTGAGGGGACAGTTTGGGTCTTCTTCCAGATCTCAGCAAACTGGTGAAATAGTCTGTAAATGAAAGTGTCTGTCAGACGTGCAACTTGCTAACCAAATAATTATATGTACACATTGAATCCTGTGTGGATTACAGAAAATCCTAAATAAATTCACCTTTATGCTCCCACTTCTTGTTTTCCGAGGATATTAAAGATATATGCGGTACAATCTAAGGAGCTTGGAATGACATGGATGACTGAGAACCTACACAGACATATGAAGTACAATCGTTCCATCCTGGGAAACAAACAGTCCAAGGAAATCATTAAGAGCCCAAATTTACTCCTTCAACTTTTCCAGGGTGCCACAAAGGTGTTCCCAAGCCAGCCAAGAGTCATAATCAAAGTGACCAATGCTGGGCACAGTCACTACTCAGAGGAATGTCATTTCCTCCACCTGAATTTGCATTCTTCTACTTTAGGTCATTACACACAACTTGTGCCCACAGGTGACGGTGTAAACACAGACAGGCTGGTAAATAGAGTGCTTCATTTTCATGCTCTGCACTCTCTTCACAACAGACTGTTTGTGTTTGATGCCGTCCAACACAAACGCCTAAAGCCAGAAGGCCAAAGATGTTGTGCTGGGAACAACCAATCAAGATATTCATTACAAACTCTCACCTCTCTAGTGTTATTACCACCTATCTGATTTTACAAGGGCAAAGTTAACTACAGTGGAACATCTCACATCAAGTTTATCTAAGAAGAGCTGGATTATGAGTCAGTAGTTTATTGCAGATCCATTTAAAGGTCCTTGAAGCACATTTAGTCCAGCAGCTTTCCAGCTAACTGGTGTTCTCCACTTCAGTTGAGAAGCTAATCATTGATGGTTAATTAATGCACACACCATGGATCAAGACATCTGTTGGAAAGAAAAGAAAGGAGAAACCACTGAGCCACGTTAATTGAGTTGGTTCACACCAAAGTAATTGCAGGCAAACAAGCTTATATGTTCACAGGATGAAAGCACCTTTGATTGTTTGGACTAGATAGCAACACAGGAGCGCTCATGTTTAAGGAGGGGCAGTGAAAAGCAGGGATACTTGATAGCACTGTGCGCTATTGGATATTACATTGTTCTCAAACAAAATTACTTTTGGAGGCTTAATCAATCTCATGCTCGGTGATTTGAGTGAAAACCAAGTGATGGGCTTACTCAATGACAAATCACTTTTAAGACACTGATGTGGTGATAGCAAGTTGTTTAATAGGCTCTATTCCAGAATTAAATTGTCATGCTTTATCAACTTTGATTGCATGTTCTTCCATCTGTTCACACACACTGAGCAATTTGGAAACGAGGACGATGCATCAAGCAGGATGTCATTTTAAATGGGATCACTTTGATTGCTTCAGATGTTATTAGTAGCCAACAAAGAGGAAAGACAGGACTTTGAAATCAGATGGACGACCCATCTCAGGCGTTTGTTCTGGGGATTGTAAATGTAAATCTTGGATTATCTTCCCTGGAACAATTATCAAATTTGTGCAATTGTACAAAATAATCATACTTGTTGTCTTTTAAAAGCTGCTGTCATAGATTGCACTCAGCATGACATTCAAGTCTCAACTCTTGAATCGGCCCCCGCCCCCCTTTCCTGTTGTCACGCTGTTGTATCTGTCAATCACTCGTCTGACTGGCTTAAATGCCGTCACTCTCCACATCATAAATCCTGTTTTATTCATAGGAAGGGTCTGCCCCTGACTGTGCAAGTTATGTAAACGACAGGACAACTGAAAGGACAGCCGATCCAAAAATAGACATATTTAATTATACATTACTGTAACCAATCCTGCAGCAAGTACAGTAAATATCGGGCACCCTTAGTTTTAAAGCAACTGCCACAGAACAACAGCTTTCAAACAAATTAGCCCAGCATGTTGTTAATTCACACAGCTGAGGAATGATTTTCTAAATTAAATGACGGTTTACAATAACAAAAGCTTTGCCAGATGATAGTATGCAGATTTTCTTTTTTTCCAGTGCTCTGGAGACATAATTAAGCCTCAATAGGCAGAAAATAGTGTGTAAATTTAGGCATAAGCCCAATGATGAGCAAAAGATAAGAGAAGAGCTAGCTGATATAATGAAAACCTAGTCTCATGCTACCAGATAAAAAGAGTATGTAGACATAGTTAGCTTGCTTTCAGTTAGTTGACCTCCCATTTTCACAGCTATAGACTGTATACAAAGATGGAGCACATGACAGCAGCCTCAGAAGGGAAATCTTTATTTCAATTTACTTACTGCGAGGTGAAAAAGTGTTTGATTTCTTAGTTTTTTTGCACAAATGTTTCAGACCATCCAACAAATTGTATTATTAGACAAAGATAAGAAGTAAACACAAAATGCACTTTTTAAATGATGATCTCATCTATTAAGATGTTGTGCCAAACACCTTTTGCTTTTCCAACATCAGCTCTACTAATTCTCTATAGGCTCCTCTTGTTTATTGATGTCTACAGTCATTTTTAAGGCTTTGGGACTCCAGTGAATTATTGTGAGTGCCATTACACACAAATGGAGAAAACCTGGACCAGGAGTGGCCGGCTAACCACAATCACTCCAAGAGTGCATCAACGACTCGTCCAGCGAATCATAAAGGAAACCAGAACAACAATTAAAGAACGTCAGAGCTCACTTGCCTCATCAAAGTCAGTATTAATAATTCAATATTAACAACAAAGAGTCTGGGCTGAAATGGCATTCATGATAGACATAAAATTTATGGTTATGGTTTTTCTACTGTTTGTGTATAAAAACATTTTTGTACACAGTATATTTGAGCATGTTTATATGAACACCTATGAGCCTTTGGCATACTACATATACATAAAAGAGGATTAGGCAGAATAGCGATGTCCGTGTTGCCCACTGTACTCAGGATGCACGGGCAATATGTTGGCTTTCACAATTAAGTTTATGAAAGTGCATGTTTGTCATAACATGTAATTTCACACTAATTAATACATATTTATGAGTACAACATTCTTTTTCTATTAAATAAACAAAACTGTTGTCTAAAACTGTCTACGTGTGCAGGCGGTACACAAATTACTTGAGCTGCTCAGGCTATCGCACACAAACTGGCTACATAATCACAGACAGTCGCTGTTGTTCTTCCTCAGCTGTAGGTCAGTAGGTCACCCACTCATGACATTTCTTATGGACTCACACACAAACCTCGAGGGTTTTTTTCAACCGTCCACTTAGAGAGAAAGCTCTTTCTTGCGACTTGGTTCATTTGCATCCACATCATAAGGATGTGTGGACTTTGTTTTCATTCAACACTGTATGTACTTGTGACATCATATTAATTTAAAAACATTTCTGACTTTGCCTTTAATGAATGAAAATGTTGACAAATCAATATTATGTACAGAAAATGTCTCCGTGGTATCTGGATAGATTCAGGAGAGATTCTGACATTTGTGTAGAACGATCATGTAATTCAAAGACACTGATGAGCTTCAACTGTATGTTTTAAATCAGAGTAGCTTGCTTTTTTAGAACCTAATGATTGTCTATTTTTACTTATGTTTGACTGGCTGTGTTGATATAAAATGTTTTAATTTCATAACAGTGACAAGGCTAAGGCAAACGCTGCTGTTACCTGGCTGTTACTAATACAAGCAGATCAGTGATGTGATGCTGGAGGATAGCTCACGGCCATGCACAGCTGACAAGGAGTCCAAGGAGGGGCTCGCGTTCATGTGTTCTAGCAAAACTATAAAAATACAAAAAGCATGCCATGCTTTTCATTTGGATATGATGCCATGGATCAAATCTAAAATGAAAAATTCTAAAACTATAAAACTGAAACTGAAAAAAACCCTGTCTTGCAAAAAAGATGCTTACTGTAAAAAGTAAGCAGCCAAAAGCACCGGTGCTTGAGCACCACATGTGTTTATATCTTTGAATATGCTCTGCCAGGCCTGCTGCGAATCTTCAAATCATTTATTAGGACTTAGTGAGTTTAACAAAATTTCATCCTGGATACACAATTTGGTGACTGTTAACTTATACATGAGCTACATATACACAACGTGAAACCGAAACATTGAATTCGCAAAGGGGGATGATTAAATCCAAAATCGAAAGAATTTGAATTTACAATAAATCTTTAAAAAAATCATATCAATTTAAATATTTGCTGTATACGTGAAGTTTCGGACAAATGGTAGAACTGCAATTATGGAAAATATTAGTGTTTTACTCATTTCTTGGAGTAAAAACAAATACGGTTGTTTGCAAGTTTGCAAGTGCAAATCAGTCATCACTCACTAACTTTAGCAATCTGTAGAGTAGCTACAGAGATACCCACAGTACTTGGTATACAGTTAATTAGACAGATTTTTTATACTGACCATTTTATATAGCAATCCTATGTATTTTTAATGGGTTAATTCTAAGTATTGGCTCCATACCGGTGTATGTGTCAGTCATTTCTTTCTCCATGCAGTATTGTAGTATTAGCCATGGAGTCATTTTAGAAGAAAGCATATAGACGGCACTATTAGTCCAGAGCAGCTCTGACAAATGTTTGCACAGCTAAAACTCCAGTCTGCTCAGCATTACCTGAGCACTTTGTCAAAGCGTGATAGCAGTAGCTGCAGCGCCACAAACAAAACCAAACAAAAACACAGCCCTTTTTTTTTTTACACTCTCACTCTGGAAGAACCCATCCTTGTCAAGCTCACAAGATTACATGCATCCCCAGTAAGCACACTGGTCCCAGTAATGTCAGCCCTCATGATGTATATCCTCAAAATGATTTGAGTCAGCTGCCTGTAACCTGCAAAAGGTTGGAGATGCTGATGTTTTGAGGCCTTGCAATTATGTGGCATCATGTCAAATGTCAGGAGTCTGTGCGACTGAGGCCAGTCAGGGACAGGCAGTGTGGTGACACAGAATCACATGGATGCCTGAGGCCTCGCCTGCAACGCGCACAGTAGTTTAGTTTGATTATTTTTTTTAAACTGAAAGCCTATATTGATAATTCCTGGTATCTGTAGGCATATTCAGACAGTATAGCATCAACATTATATGCAGGATGATGCATTGGAACTTATAGATGGAGAGAAGGAGACAGAAAGTGCCAAATGCTGGGATAAAGAAAAGAAAATGACTGAGAAGAGCAGATGTGAGTTTGGGTTTGTGTGCCGGTGTGTGTGTGTTCTGTGAAGGAGAGCTACTGTATAACCCTGAGGGTACCTCACTGTCATCCCCTTCAAATACTACTGAGACAGAAAATGGAAGATAGAAAGTACAAAGGAGAAAATGAAAGCATCAGAGGAAAGTGGAAGAAAAAAAAGGCCGTCAATAAATGAATGAATAAAAACAAGTAAAAGATGAAGAGAAAGTAAGAAAAAAAATGACTGTAAAAAGAAACGAGCTGAGAAAAGTAGAAGTGTGTGTGTGGAGGGGGGTGAAGACTGATGTTTGCAAGTGGAGAAACATCCTGCAGTGTTTGAGTCAGACCAGCCGCACAAACGCCACGACCAACTAACTGGAGCGCACCAGCCTCAACGTGCAGATAAATCACAGCTGAAAATGCAATTATATGATAATTCACACTACAATTCAATTCAGGGCGACAATTCAGGTCCGCTCAAAAATGGCAACCCCATCGCAACACATTTGTCAACACCATTAGCATAGAAATAAGTTTCTGTCCCGCACTCCTGCAGATTGGTGGCGGACTTGATGTGTTTTGCGCCCGGATGAGAAGTCATCCAGAGGCGCGGCTTGACATTTGATGGCATCAGCAATAAAAAAGTCAAGAGTTTAATACTCGGTTAGATGTTAAATTGGCCGCTCTTCTGGCATTCTCTTAAATATGGAAGGAAAATATTTATATCATATATAATGTGAGTGATTAAAATCACAATGGCTGCTGAAAAAACCTGTTTGGACTCTGAATTGCTTTTAAATTGTTTATATTCCAACAAATGCAGATATGCAATGTCTTTAAATTTAACTCTGCATCAACGAAACAAAAAATATAAAAAACTGCATAACTCCTACTACTATTAGCTACTCCGCCCTGCAAGCTAATTGTCCGCACTATATGTCCATACTACATTGGCAGCAATACGGTGATAGTTCAATCATTAGAGTAAAAGTAGGATAACTACTTACTTACTACTTGGAAAAATCTGTGTTTGCCTGGTAAACCATTGCTTTTTTTGTATTTGGTTGCAAGTTGCAGGAACAAACTGTTTCCCCAGAGGTTGTTTTTTTTTTTTTTTTTTTTTTTTGGGGGGGGGGGGGGGGGGTGTCACACGGTGGGAGGCTATTTGTCTCCAAACAATCAAGTTCTGACTCACACTGACTGCAGACACATTGCAATTATTCTGAGTCAGTCAGCGCTGATGAGATGTGTCACCGTCAGTGACACATCTCTTTACATTATTAGACTCTTTACACTATTAGACTTGTTTGTATTTGGTTGTATTTTTATGATCCTTTTACAGTTAAATGACCGCAGCAATTATGTCACTACTTCTAAATAACTGTTTTAAATGTATAATGTTCCAGTTGGACTCTGTATGTAAGTAGTTAATATAAATTTATGTTTAAATGTGAATTTCTGTGTAAGTAGCCAGCAACAGATTTAATCACTGTCATTGCCAGCTTGAATAACCTGACTCCAGGTTATTGTCATTTTATCACCACCCGGGTTAGCTGGCTGAGGACAGCATTTCTGGCTAATCTTTTTACACGTTATCTGTAGCAGGGTGTGAATCTGGTATCTGATTTAGAACCAGAGTTCACTGGTTTGAGCTTCCTTTTCATGTTTGGCTTATGGGCAGGGTCCTAACAGGAGCATCTGTTTTAAAAACCTGGGGTGTATTTGTCACTTGGAGTCATGTAGTTTCATGAACAATAGATATTCATCACAACAGGAACAGGAATGTTGTTTTGTCTTCTGAAACCAGGATTGGGCAATTTCATTTTCTAGGGGGCTCCACTGTCCAACATGAAGTTTAATCACCTCAATGTCCACCAGGGTGCAAGTCCCCTATCATCACAATTTGCAGCTTTAACACTTTCTTACTTTATTAATCACATATGTAATAGTTTTATGTATTTGTCTACTTGTTTTCGGTTGCTACCCTTTGCCATCTTTAGGGTAACATTGATCCACTTTGCTGGGTTTGTCTACGTTAGCATTAATGTGTTGCAGTTTACATAAAAGCGTTTGAATGTGTTTAATCAAGCGCACAGTCAAAAATTTGTCTCAGTTGTTTTAATTATTTTTTATTGTTCCTTTTACATATTCTTTGGGGGGTTTAGACATACTTCACACTGATTACCACAGGACATGCTGAGCATTTGCTGGTTTTTATATCAGTGAACTAAACCATGTGGAGGCGGGGTTTGTAGTAATGTAATTCTGTTGTTTGTTGCTGTATACATACAGCACAGTGCAATTCATAATCCTTGAAGCTGAAGCACTTTCATATTCATGCAGCTAATATTTGGTTCTTGTGCTTGCCAGGTATGTTAAATAGAGCTCTTTATTGAGATGCTTTATGAATTAAGGAATAATTTAAGATTATTTGTCTTAATGCGGAGCCATTTCAATGTGTAAATGAGCTGGTGATGAGTCAGAGAGTGTTATTTGATTCTCTGTCTCCTTCACCGCAGATGGCCGCTCCTCCCTGATTCTGGTTCTTCTTTGAGTTAAATAGGAGTGTTTCTTTAGCGCTGTTGACAAATGATTGTTGGGGTTTTCTCACTGTTATTGTAAATAAAATTGCATTGAATTGAACTGTTATCAGTGTTCACTTTGGTACTGCCTAAACTACAGGGATGAATGGAGGAGAAATAATTTGTCAGGGAAAGACACAAGTTTTGTAGTTCCTTGTAAGTGTACATGTACTAAGAAGAGGACAAGTTCATCATCCTAACTAATGTTGTATTTAAGGCTCAGCTCACTTAATATGTTTGGCTCATTGCTCGTTTGCCCATTCTCATTTTTGTGCAAATGAACAACAGATATACTCTTTTATGCCACAGATACCTTAAGGAAACCACAACAAACAAACAAAAATACACATGGGCACTCAACTATGATGCTGTCACTATCAAAGGTGCTCTCTGTTTGTGCAACGACCCAGTGGGCTAATGTGACTCCCAGAAGCTGTCTGAAAACATGACTGGCTCTTCATCAGGATGTTTATGGGGCAAAAATGTTATAGCCACAGTGACCTTTGCTTTTTGAGCATTAATATCTAATCAGTTCATCCTTGTAGTTCAAGTGAACAACGGTGCAAAATTTCAAGAAATCCCCTCAAGGGCTTTCAGAGATATTACAGACATAAGGACAACCCTGCGCCTCGGGCCATGGCTGCTGAAGGTTTAGAGGTATAACAAGAAAAAGCACGCTGCCTGCAGACAGATGGTTCCATCGCGAGTCTTTATGAATAATTACAGTGAGAAGAGGATCAGAGACGCCACTAATAAAGGCTGAAAAATGGGTAGTCAAACACTTCACCATTACAAGGCACGCTACTTGTTAATAACGTGCATGCAACATCAGTAGCTTCTCTGTCACATCAGCTTTTAGATTTGCATGATTTGCATCAGCCACTTGCTGATGCTTAGCATTGATAAGTTTTTATTAATCGCCAAACTCGAAAATCGCAGGTCAAGTTCAAGTAAAAGGCCACTCGAAACATGAGACTCTCGCTCTTGGAGAAGACGCTTGGATTGGTGAAAGTGATTTTCTTGTTTGCCTGCTTTTCCCCAAAGTCTCTGATGCATTGTAGCTCCAAATGTCCCCCCACACAATCAGAAACCCACTGCCACAGCCTCGTTTTTATAAAATATTATCTCTTATACTCACTGATCAAAAATATAGTAATATATCGTGGCGGCAGTACAATGGCCCTGTATAACAAAGTCTTTCTGTGAAGATTTTTAGCATTCTTTGCCATTTACAGAAATATTAATGTATAAAGATGTTAAATGAGGTTATATTGTATTGAGGAAAACTGGACAGCTACAGCTACAGCTTATAATGTGCGCCAAGTTAGATTATCTTTGAACACTGACAGAGGCAGAATGTGTAACAGGGCTGCTTGACTGTAGTGCATTACAGTGTACACATGTTTCAGTTTTTATTATTATTTGATAACATTTATTAACATGTGGCTGTGTGTCAGCTAGAGGAGCGCTTGTACATACAGTACAGTGCAATTCATAATTCTTGAAGCTGAAGCACTTTCATGTTCATGCAGCTGTTATTTGATTCTTGTGCTTGCCAGGTATGTTAATGACAGCTCTTTATTGTGATGCTTTTTACTGCCTAATCCAATTCTCATATGTGATACAATATGGGCACTGGCTGCGGACAATGATGCATGCTTCTGTAATCTGCGTGGGCTGGTACACCATTAACTTTTTAAATTTGTATTTATATATTTATTTTTGACAAACACATAATGGCAGAAAGAAAGAACACGGACAAACGTGCAGCAAGAACAATACCAGCGTCATCAGTGCTGGGGCGTAGGAGCTCCACTTAGCAAAGCTGTTAGCTGAACTATATTTCCCAGTAGTGGTTGGGTAACTTAGCTATTATCAAAATTAGTTTGCACAGTTCCAGTGGGAAGCTAAGCAGCAACTAGGGTGACTCAGCATCACACTGCTAGAATTTAGTCTAGCAATGTAATGTTTGCTAGATTGTACAGTTCTTGCTGTGATTACACCAGTTGCTAAGCTAAGGTGAAAGCGTTTGAATACAGGTGGTCTGAAATGTGAACGCCAAAAGACACCAAAAGAAAAGAAGGCTGACATCTCACCCTAACCATACATGTTTGGGAGTATGAAAATAAAACTTTTGTGTTTTAAAAGAAACGCAAATAGTTTTCTGTTTGTCAGAGCGATATTTTTGTCCCTTGGTTGTCAAACCTTGGGGGAAGGTCAGAAATGACACATTCTGATTGGTTGTCTTTAGGGTTTTCTTTGATTATTTAGACTTTAGACTTAGATCCACACAGAATCAAAAACAGTTTAGCCATTTAAAAAATATGTCATGTGACATGCTTCTTTTCAAATCAGGTGGTGACTCTACATCACCCTTGTTTACTGATCATTTTAACAGAATACCAGATTTTCTAGATTTGATCAAACTACTCATTACAAACAGTTACTTCTGTCAAAAAACAAACAAAGAAAAAAAAACAGAAATATTTTAAATTCTTAGCTGGTCTGAGTGCTCTGGACTTTCTGGACAGTGTGTGTGTGTGTGTGTGTGTGTGTGTGTGTGTGTGTGTGTGTGTGTGTGTGTGTGTGTGTTTGCACGTGTGTGTGTGCTCATGCTACAGTTTTTCATCTTATTATTGCACTTTATTTGTCTGCTTGTGGTCTTTAAAAAATCATTCTACACATCATTCTGTAAACTGCATTCATTTTTGATCACCTCTTTACTTTTGTTTGTTTTTTCTTATTTGTTTTTTCTGGTTGATTTTTGGAACTTTTCCCTTTTCAGTTGATTGACCTTTCCAAAGGTTAACAGTTGCTTCAAACAGAGGCAGTACAGCAGGGGCCCATGAGCACTTGGTCACCTGGGACTGTATTTAGCCAGGCCGGCCAATCCTTGCTAAATACCGCCGTTATGCTGCTGAGACTGAAAACAAGAAAAAAAACACACACACAAAAACAAAGAACAAATTTGCTTTCAGTAATCACAATGTGTCCAGTTAATTCACTCCCAAGCAGCAGAACAATGTTGGATTTAAATGTCACTATTCATGGAGACCTCCTTCACAGGGTTCAACCAAAAAACAAACACCTGATTCAGTGATGCCTAAACAAAAACTGAAACAAACAATTTTTCAGATTTTGCCACCAAAACCAAAGTACATTTATGGAATTGACGCAGTCAAGTTTGTGGCTATAATAATAACATCTTTGCGCATTTGCTTGAAATCAGAACAATATGAGACCTTGTGAGGAAGACCATAAAGGGTAAAATTGCCTCTTCTGTGTTCCTGGCAGAAGCTGCTGGTGTACTAAACTCACGGTGCTTCTAAAATCAAATCTTCAAAAGAATAATTCTGTTTTTCTGCTTCTTTTCTTACCATGCAGACAGGGTGAAAATGCAATAAAGATTTTCTGTGACGGTCTTCCCTGTTTATCATTTTCTCTTTCTCACTCACTGCCTTTGTCTCTTCTTTCCTCCTGTGGCTTTTTTTGGCCCCACCCCCCCTTCATCGTATTCTCTCCTTTCTTCTTTCATTTGATATTAATCTCTATTTCTCACTCCCGTTTCAAGAGCGCTGAGGCAATCTAAGCTGATTTGTTTGAGAAAACACACACACACACACACACACACACACAACAGTAGGTTGAGATTCATCCTCAAGGAGTCCGTCTGCTGCTGTGAGGACACTGATTTTTTAGCAAGTGAAACTGACTAAATGTTTGTCAGGACCCTTTAAAGTGTACATGTCTAAGCCCTGCGTATGCATACGGCAGTGCCAAATCCCACTTTCGCTCAGATTGTCTCATTGCAGGCAGCTATGCACTTCGTACTTTTCCATGCGATTCTCTGCTGGCTCGTTGCCCGGCTCCTTCTTTGTGTACAACACAGGGCTGGACTGGGAAACA
The DNA here is from genome assembly GCF_057382275.1 of Copadichromis virginalis. Taxonomy (NCBI): domain Eukaryota; kingdom Metazoa; phylum Chordata; class Actinopteri; order Cichliformes; family Cichlidae; genus Copadichromis; species Copadichromis virginalis. The sequence goes on from NC_140630.1 coordinate 30,042,953, forward strand.
AATGCTGTACCTCGCACTGTCTGTGCAGTGACATTGATGGCTGTAGCTCTGCCAGCACGCTGTCGAACCAGGACAGGAAAGTCTCTCGAGCGTGCCCAGCAACCAAACAAACTGCTGTTTGACTAATCTTGAATTACTGGTTATATCTAGGCCTATTAGCATAACAGAGGGGGGCTTCCCTTTAGAAACACAACATAAATGTAAACTTTGTGCACTGTGCACGCATGTGATGTTAACACTCCATTTGGGTTCGGCTGAGTAAATACAGAAATGCATGCTGACAGCACTTCAACTAGAACTGGGCTGTTTTTATTTCTTAACATCTACCAGGTCACCAGAGACCTGTTTAGGGTTAGGGTCAGGGAGTTAGGGCATGGTTAGGGTTAGGTTACTCAATGTAAAAATGCATCATTTTAAATGATTACTATGATGAAGACTGTCTGTCTGCGACAGTAAACATGCTGGTTGTCCTCTAGTGTGTCAAACAGCGACTGTAGAGTACACCCAGCACAGACGCACGCACACACAGGCAGGTATAGCCAACTTCCACGTTTATTGATAGATTTGTATTTTGACAGCTGACTCAGTCGCACCGTCTGACAGCTCGAGCCCAGCTGATCTCTCTTGGCCGCTCCTCCTCGTCTCACTATAAACACAGCGGAGGAGACCATCATTAGTCCATAAACAATATCAGCTGTTCTTACCAGCCTCGCGGCGCCGCCCCGTTGAGCCTTCCGCTCCACTCCTCCCCTGCAGCTGCGCCCGGGGCCACGCCTCCGCCACACACCCCCACCGCCCGTTCGAGGCCGGGGAGCCGTCCGGCCGAGCCAACTCCCCCCCCCGCGAGCGAGAGAGGAAATCGGCCACTGCCATCTGCGCCCCCGGCCTATGGATCACCTTGAACTTAAAGGGCTGCAACGCCAGATACCACCGGGTGATCCGGGCGTTGGCATCCTTCATGCGGTGGAGCCACTGCAGCGGGGCGTGGTCCGAACAGAGGGTGAATGAGCGTCCCAGGAGGTAATAGCGCAGGGAGCCGACCGCCCACCGGATGGCCAGGCACTCCTTCTCCACGGTGCTGTACCGGCGCTCGCGCTCTGCCAGCTTCCGGCTGATGTATAGGACAGGGCGGTCGGCCCCCCTTACCTGCTGGGACAAAACGGCTCCCAGCCCTCTGTCCGAGGCGTCAGTCTGCAGAACAAAAGGGAGGGAAAAGTTAGGAGTGTGAAGCAGCGGCTCCCCACAGAGAGCCTTTTTCACCTGCACAAACGCCGCCTGGCACGGCCCCGTCCACTGGACCAGATCCGGGGCACCCTTTCGAGTGAGATCGGTCAGGGGGCTGGTTAGCTGCGCAAACCCCGGCACAAAGCGACGATAGTAACCCGCCAACCCCAAGAACCGTCTCACCTCCTTTTTCGTCCTGGGGCGCGGGCAGGATGCGATAGCCGCCGTCTTCTCCACCTGTGGACGCACCTGCCCGCCCCCCAGGTGGTACCCCAGATACTGCACCTCCCTCCGTCCAACCGCGCACTTCTTCGGATTGGCCGTGAGCCCCGCCCCCCTCAGGGACTCCAGGACCGCGGCCACCCGCAGCACATGCTCCGCCCAGGTGTCGCTGTGGATGATCACGTCATCCAGGTAGGCGGCAGCATACGCTGCGTGCGGACGCAGTACCCGGTCCATGAGACGCTGGAAAGTGGCCGGGGCCCCGAACAGGCCGAACGGAAGTGTCACGAACTGGTACAAACCGTACGGAGTGGAGAAGGCCGTTTTCTCCCTGGCCTCGGCAGACAAGGGAATCTGCCAATAGCCCTTGGTTAAGTCCAGTGTCGTGAAAAAGCGGGCCGTGCCTAACCGGTCCAGGAGCTCGTCGACCCGAGGCATGGGGTAGGCATCAAAGCGTGACACTTCGTTCACCCTGCGATAGTCGACACAGAACCGTATAGACCCATCCTTCTTCGCCACCAGAACGATGGGGCTACACCAGGCGCTGTGCGACTCTTCTATTACTCCCATCCTCAGCATTTCCGCCAATTCCCTCTGCACGATTTTTCGCTTGTGCTCCGGGAGCCTGTAGGGCCGTGAACGCACCGTCACGCCAGGCTGCGTCACGAAATGGTGCTCGATGAGGGACGTCCGGCCGGGCAGGGGGGAGAACACGTCCGCAAAACGCTGTTGCAACGCGACAACATCCGCTCTCTGGGCCTGTGTGAGATGGTCATCACAAGGGAGGGAGGCGGGAACGATAGAATTTGGCACCTCCGGCCCCAACTCATCTCTCTCCTTCACCAAGCTCACCAGAGAAGCGGTTTCAACCTCTCGCCACAGTTTGAGGAGATTGAGGTGATAAATCTGCGTGGCTCCTCCCCTGTCCGACCGAGCGACCTCATAGTCCACGTCCCCGACTCGCCGTGTGACCACAAAGGGTCCTTGCCACTTGGCGAGCAACTTCGAGCTGGAGGTAGGGAGTAACACAAGCACTTTATCTCCCGGTGAAAATTGCCTGAGCCTAGCCCCTCTGTCATACAGGCGTTGCTGACGCTGCTGAGCCTGGAGCAAATTCTCCCGTGACAACCTCCCCAAAGTGTGGAGTTTTGCTCTCAGGTCCAACACGTACTGAATCTCATTTTTGGCGGGGCTCGGACCGTCCTCCCAGCTTTCTTTGATCAGGTCGAGCACCCCACGTGGCCTCCTGCCGAACAGCAGTTCAAAGGGAGAAAATCCCGTGGAGGCCTGGGGCACCTCCCGCACTGCGAATAACAGAGGGTCTAGCCAGTGATCCCAATTGCGTTCATCCTCGTTAATGAACTTCCGAATCATGGACTTTAAAGTCTTATTCAGCCGCTCCACCAGCCCGTCAGTCTGAGGGTGGTAGACGCTGGTCCGAATAGATTTAATGCCCAGTAATTCGTACAGTTCCCGCAGTGTACGAGACATAAACGACGTGCCCTGGTCAGTCAGTATCTCTTTCGGGATTCCGACTCGGGAGATGACCTGAAACAGTGCCTGCGCCACACTCTTTGCAGAGATGGTGCGCAGCGGAACTGCTTCCGGGTACCGCGTTGCGTAATCCACCAGGACTAACACAAAGCGGTAGCCGCGTGCACTCCGGTGAAACGGCCCGATGAGGTCCATGCCGATGCGCTCAAACGGGACCTCAATGAGGGGGAGAGGGCGCAGCGGCGCCTTCGGTATGGCCGGCTGGTTAACAAGTTGGCAGTCCGGGCAGGACGCGCACCAGCGGCGCACATCCGCTCGGATGCCCGGCCAATAAAATCGGGCCGTTATTCGCTCCAGAGTTTTCTCGTAGCCCATATGCCCTGCCATGGGGTTATAGTGGGCCGCCTGGAAAAGCGTTTCCCGGCGGCCCTGCGGCACCAACAACTGGGTGTGTGTTTCCTCGGTCTGAGTGTCACGACTCACTCGATATAACCGGTCGTTTAATAAGACGAAACGCGGGTAGGTCTGCGCGGCCTCAGGGCGCACCACGTGACCATCAATAGCCATCACTTGGTCAAAGGCTGAGCGTAGGGTGCCGTCACGAGACTGCTCCAGTGGGAAATCACCCATGGGGGACACTTCCGGGGCCGGCGGGACGTCCCGTGAGGGACCCGCCGGCTCCTCCCCCCCGGAGTCGTGTCGGACGACCCCGCGTCACCACTGAATGCCGCGCACACGCTACACCCCGCTTCCGGTCGTGATCGCACCCCCGCGTACTGCCCCAGTAGCTGATGAAACCCCGGCCAATTGGTACCCAGAATCAGGGGGTGCGACAGGCGCGGGCTAACCGCCGCCGTTACTCTATGCGTTTTGCCCTTATACTTTAATAACAGCGGCACAATGGGATACCTGTGAACGTCACCATGCACACACCTCACCTCCACCCATTCTGCCTCCAGCAATGCCCCGGGGCGAACCAAGCTTTGGTGTACGAGGGTCTGCGTGCAGCCCGTGTCCACCAACGCCTGGCGTATACCCCCTCGAGTCCTTACCGGAATACTGTATGTCCCTCCGGGACCGGGGGAGGGTGCTGGGGCGCCAGCAACACGAAACACCTGCCCCACTTCCATAAGCGGACAATCCCTCCTCAGGTGCCCCGGCTGCCCGCACTTCCAACACTCCGGCCCCGGCGTCTGTGCTGCTCTCCGTGGCTCGGGGGCGGCTCCACTTGGCTCGGCTGCCCTGGACGGCACCAACGCCGCGAAAGGGTTAGTGGGGCTCAGCGCCGGCAGCCGCTCTGCCTGCCCTGGTGCCGGCACACGGCGTCTCGGGGCCGGCACTGGGGCCTGTTTGTTCGGCCTCCGTCCGGCGTCCCCGGGTTCCCCTGCTCCAGCGGCAAGGTGGTCTTCCGCTAGCGTCACCGCTACCTCCAGGCTTGCGGGCCGGTGGCACCGGACCCACCTCGCCGTCTCCGCTGGCAATCCCTCCGTGAACTGTTCCAGCACCACCTTGTCCACCAGCTTCGTCTCGCCCTCCGACGGTCCCGGTTGCAGCCAGCGAACCGCCGCATCGCGCAGCTGCCGGGCCCAGGCGAATGGTCGGTCCGTTGGAGCCAGCCGACTGGCCCGGAACCGCCGGCGATGGTCTTCGGCGGTGAGCCCCAGCCTGTCCACCACCGCCCGGCTCACGTCCGGGAAGCTGCTCCTCGACGCCGGAGGCAGACTCAGGGCCGCTGTTTGTGCCTCCCCAGACAGCAGGGGGAGCAGCCGCGGAGCCCACTCCTCCCGCGGCCATTGGCAAGCCTCCGCCGTAGCACGGAAGGTCTCCAAAAAAACTTGTGGGTCGTCCCCGTCCCCCATCCGGGGCACCGACACCGACAGCGGCGAGGGCTTTGGCGTGGCAGCGGCCCCGACCAGCCGTTCCAGAACTTGCGTCTGTCGGTCCGTCTGCTCCCGCAGCGCGGCCAGGTGGGCACGCTGGTCGGCCGCCTGATCCCGGCTCATCGTCGCCATCTCCGCCAGCATCTGCGCCAAGAATTGCAGAGGCTGGGCGGGTGGCGTGGCCTGTGGGTCGGACATTCCCCCACCGGCACTGTCCTGGGATTCGGCACCACTTGTAGAGTACACCCAGCACAGACGCACGCACACACAGGCAGGTATAGCCAACTTCCACGTTTATTGATAGATTTGTATTTTGACAGCTGACTCAGTCGCACCGTCTGACAGCTCGAGCCCAGCTGATCTCTCTTGGCCGCTCCTCCTCGTCTCACTATAAACACAGCGGAGGAGACCATCATTAGTCCATAAACAATATCAGCTGTTCTTACCAGCCTCGCGGCGCCGCCCCGTTGAGCCTTCCGCTCCACTCCTCCCCTGCAGCTGCGCCCGGGGCCACGCCTCCGCCACAGCGACCCTTTCACACAAATGGGAAATCGATCAAATTAAGCATTTCTGCACATCTTTAATCACAAATATAAGTTTGTTTTAAGCTTCAATAGGCCGAAATCTGGAAAGGTCAAAGCAACAATAGTCAAGCATGCAGGTGTGAAAATGCAGACCTTGTGCTGCACCTCTCTGTCTCAACACAACAAAACACACACATGTTCTAATATTACTTAATATAGTAATCCATATGAGATATTAGTCCTTTCAATCATTGTTAAGTTGAGGTTCAATTTCATATGACCTTCTTTTCTTTGTAAACCTGCAGGCTTATAAATCTGAGCTTCTAGCTACATAAACTTCTAACTGAATTAGTCACATTCACAGATATTCATGGTTGGCAGGATGCTAAATTATAACTACTATTTAAAATAAGATGAGATAAGATAACCTTTACTAGTCCCACGTGTGGGAACTTTGCTTTCATGGTAATTCTATGAGTACAATCCAGTAACTGTATCAAAGCCTCTTCTCGTTTTGCCTAATGACAGCTGGGATAGATTCCAGGGCCCTTACAATGCTGAATTAGATAAGTGGTGAAGAAACTTGATGGATGGATGAAACCTGATCACAGTGTATTTGGCTGACAGGCCAAACAGACAGTTAACAGCAAAGGGGCCAAGTGTTGTTGGACAGTGTCTACACTTTTCAAATTTAGGGATGAATGGAGGAGAAATTCAAAAGACAAAACCTTAAAGCATTAACGATTAGTTAGCACAGGTTTGGTGTATGTTTTAACGTCTCCTTCTTTGGATTCATCCAACTCACCCCATCTCCCGCATCCTACTCTGTCACACCAACCTTCTGCATGTCCTCCTTCTTCAAGAATCTTCTCTGTGGTCTTCCTCCTCAGCTAAATATTAATATTTGTCCAATACATCCACTATTCCACCTCTTTACATGACCAAACCATCTCGTCATTGCCTTCCTAATTTTGTCTCCAACCTGCCTTACCCGAGCTATCGCCCTCATGTACTAATTTCCCTACAAAAACCTTTCATCTTCGGCTTGGCCACCTCGAGCTCTGCCTCCTGTTTTTTCTGTCAGAGTCACCGTCTCCATACCACGGTCTCACTACCATCTTGTCTTCCCCTTCACTCCTGTAGCTGTCCTTCTGTCACAAATCACACCTGATATTCATCTTCACCTGGTCCACCCTGCGTGCACTCTGTTGTTTTGGGTGGTTGTTCCCAGGTATTTGAACTCATTCACCTTCAATACTTCAACTCCTTCAATCTTCAACTTTCCATTTAACTCTTTCTCAAAAAACAGCTCTTTTATGTTTACCTGGCCAAAGATGAAGAACACGGGGAACTAGTTACAAGTCATCTAGGTGTTAGACTAGCTGGAGGAAGTGTATATTCAAATATCTGATTTAGCTTCAGACAGTAAGAATTCAATAGGGTCTCATTTTTTTCTATACCTGATACCCAGAATAGCCCCACTTGGGACGGCCTGACTCTTTCAGCAGAGAATAAACAGCGCATTTTAAACTGGAGTCCTATATATTACCTTATAGCACCAGTGCACTGCAGCCGGGAGTAATCCATCTTCACTGTGGCACCTGCCATTCTTTCCCTCTGCCTGCTCATCTATCACTTTAGCTTTCTAATTCAAACTGGAAACCAGAATGTTATTTTTACTTTTCAAAAATACAAACATGCAATGCCTCAAGCACTGAACTGGATATTATCTATCACAGTACTGCTTGCAATCACTGGCATAGGCAAACTGGAAATAAATTAGTGAGCTGATGGAGCTCTTCAGTTAAGCACTGATGTTCATTTTACTGTTTTATGAATAACAGAAGACTGCTTCTCAACTGGTGCTGTGCACATTGTATTTATTTGAGGGTAGATTTGAAGAAACATGAATTAATTAAATGTGTTCTACATTTGATTAAATACTACGGATCAATAAGTGGTTGATGTATTGATTTAATGTAATTGTGGGCTGGAGGTTGGTGTTTATTTGCCACCAGTTCATTTTCGCGCTGTGAATGATTTATCACAGGCTACATTCATGCCTGTAGCTTTTAGTGTCTGTAAACAGGTCAGGGTAGACAGCACCCCCATCTGTTACGCTGACACTTAGTCGTTAGCCATGAGCCTGACTGTCGGGCTGAGAGATTAGCTGCTAGCGCAGCGCTACTTAAAAGCTGCAGGGGGATAGAAAATGGAGGGGAAATTCGACAAAATGTGTTTGGGTGCAACATCAAGTGGTTAGAAGTGAATTTGTAGTGGGGTCTGACAGATTTAGTAACCAGTATTTATTGGGAGAAACTTTACCCAGCATAGTTTTCCAGTTGTTTCTCTCAGTCTGTCGCTTGCTGTGTCTCTCACTCACTCTCTCACACATGCACACACACCAACACACACCTGACTCAAGATCAGCTAGAGGTCCTAATTACCAGAGCGGAGAGATTGTGGTTTTTTTCCCCGTGAGCTGTAATCTGTGCTGATTGCTGATTGTTAATCCTAAATGACTCGATGCGGCGCTCTCAGATTGTCGTGCTCATTTGTGAATCGTCTCCATGATGATAATGGTGCAGGTGTTTTTCCACCAGAGTAAAGACTTTTCTTTCCTCCTTAGCCCCAAAGCTATAATTCCCCTGACTGTCAGAAACACAGATGTATATATGCATAAATATATAGCACGAACGTATACAGTTCGTGCTGGACACGAAGCAGCAGAGCTAAGCATGTTTACAGCCTGGTCTCTGATTGTGGCAGATGGCCTGGTTCTGCTGGTTTCTTCCTGTTAAAAGGGAGTTTTTCCTTCCCACTGTTGCCAAAGTGCTTGCTCATAGGGGGTCATATCATTTTGGGGTTTTTCTCTGTATGTAGGGTCTACCTTACAATATAAAGTGATTGTACTCTCTCTCGCTAACTTACCCATCTGTATGCAAGATGAATCATTTACTCATCTCATAGAGTTATCATTCTTATGGGTGTGTCAACTTTGATTGACAGGCTGTAGTCCACGCTGCTGACTGTAGCCATTAGCTGCCTGCAAGGTTACACGTGCCTTTTTGAGCTCTATTAATAGAAGGCCTAAAAATGACACAGCTTGTTGGGCAGTTAATTGCACTAACAGCCTACCAAGATTCATGTACTTCAGTTCTGGTGCGTGTAATGCTACTATTCTGTTAGTCTCTTAGCAATACATTAGCAGCTATGCATCTGTGCATTTTATCTGTAGTGAGGAAGTAGTTTACTAACTAAGCTTGCTAGCATTAGGTGACAACTAATGCTAAAATGTGATCATTTTGGCTCTAAAAAACCTGCACGCAGTGGCTAAAATACTAAACTCAAGGATTCAGAAAGTAAGTCTTCATTAACTGATCGTGGCTACATTCATTTTTTTACATACAGACCATATTGAGTTCTCTTTAATACTGAGCCCACTGAGGGGTACAAATATAAGTGTGTTTCATTAGTCTTTGTCTCTGAGAGACTCACAAGTGGACATTTAATTGAGTTTGTATATGATTTACTTCAATACGCACTGTATTGATCTGCCTATAAGCACACTGTAAGGTGACCTTGAGGGTCTGAAAGGCACCTATAAATAAAATGTATTATTATTATTATTAATATTATATTCCATTACTTCTCCAAAGAAAATCAAATCTTTAAAGTTCCCTTGGGTTAAATGTAGACAACCTTCCACTGATGTCATCTGAGATGCTCACTGACTTCTGCCCTATTGCCATGTCATGTGCACAATGTCACATTGATAACAGGGGTCGTTAGGTTTGCTGTAGGACCGGTCTAACACATGAAATACAAACGCATTTCAAAATCCATTTTTCAAGCTTGGTAAACTGAAATACATTTGGCTTATGAATGAGGGGGCGGGGGAACAAAGCAACTAGCTGGGCTCTAGAAGAGCTGCCGTCCACCCATGGTGGGAGGTTGATTTATTTCAAACAGCATGCTGACTGCAGACTGTGGCAAGTCTGGAGGATGAGTTTGCTGTTCCATCATTTTCACCCACTACTAATAGGATCCTCTGAACACCTGTCATCTGCCTGTAAAAGATTTATACAGGATTTATAAAAACTAAAACTAAAATTCACTTTCTCCTTCACACCCCTCCATAACAGCACATTTGTCACACAATTGAAATGAGAGACACTTGCTGCCATGAGCACTGTCTTCTCTGTGGGTAAATCCCCAGGTTCAGAGCTATAGCAGGACAAACAGCAGCACCATAGCACCCATTGAATCCAGTCAAAAGGGCACTGTTAAATTAGCCCAGCCACAGACATAAACACATGTGTCTCTGAGACGTCAATACTCTTCCTTTATCTCTTAGTTTGAGCCACTTGAGAACATCCATTGACCTAATTAAATAACATTATTGCTTCAGAACAGAGATTCAAGATTCAAAGCGTTTATTGTCATGTGTGCAAAGAAAAGCATTTCTCTGTCCATACACAGATGCCGGTTAATATGTGCAAATAGAACTAGAACAGGTAAAATACAAATAGTATGAATAAATAAACGGAGATTAAATTTGAAGTATTAAATAGATTTGTGTGCAAAAGAGCTATGAGCTTAATTATTTTTACTGCTAAAATAGGTCAGCTGAGCAGTGAGTTTCATCCTGGTCTTTATCTGCTTTAATTGAAAAGAGAGTAAAATAAATAAAATAAGAATAAAATGCAACATTTCCTGAATAAAAAGTTACTGTTTGACTGGGAAAAACGTCCCATCTAATCTGTGACTACTTATCTCTGGTTAAAAATATTGGCTGATATTGAAGAATATTTGGCTAAACTTCAATCTTTATTATCGACGGCATTAGTAACTCACATTTTCACACATACTGAAAGTGCTTTGTAGGTTTCCTATTAAAACGAAGAGAATGCAGCATAATGAAAGTTGTATATGCTATAGGTGTGACTTTGAGTGGGTGCATTCATGACTGACCCTTCTTTTTTCAGAAGCAATCCCAAGAAAGGAGCAGCTCTCACACACATTCCACCATAATAAAATCAAAGGTTACTGGTGTCACACTGGCAGACTCGACACGCCATTTGATTGGCAGGTGACCTCTGGAAGCCTGGCAACAAAGGCACACTGGTAATGAGGTCTTGACCCAAAAGATTGCTGGAAAAAAAACTCCTAAGAGATGATCAGTTTAAAGAGAGGGACCTGGACTCAATCTCATTAAGAGGTACATCAACTAAAAAAGAGTGTGTCTGTCTTTTAGACGCTCATCCACCTTCCCCTCTTTTTACTGAGACTTTCTTAAGGTCATTATGGTAGATCGCTGCCTTTCTATCTCAGGTAGCCAACATAATGTAATGGCAAGCCAATCTCTGGGGAAACCGATTGGCTTTTAAGACTTGTACAAGCACAAACACCCACTCACACACACACACTATGTGAGTGTGCCTAATTCCCCTGCAGAGATCTGCCTATAAGCACAATCACATACATGCAGCGCGTGAATACACTCAAGCAGACTGGTGAGACGCCTGTAATGAGACAAGCTGGCAGCATTCTTTGGGAAACAGTGCCCCCTGGTGGTACTTTTACTGTCAGTAAGGAGGAAAAAGAGGAACTAATCACTCAGAGAGGCTGAATCTCACATTACCTCCTACAAGTTTGGCCCTGGCTTGCCATCTGTATTTTTATTTGTAGGCGTGCGTTCAGCCAATCTAAAACACATATGTTTCCTCTGTCATTATCGTTGCCACAAAAACTACACTCCTTTCCCTTTTTTTTTATCTCATCCTAATTTTCTCGGCATTTATCTTTGTGTTTTTGTGGTGTTTCACAGAGAACGTGAATCTGATTATCACATATGAGTATCATGTAATCTCCCGCATCGTGGAGAGGAAGCAACACCAATGTTTGTTGCAACATTAAAGCCGCAGTAGTCTATTGTCTTTGTTTGTTTGTTTGTTTGTTTGGGATGTTATTTAATTACTTATACACATATATATTTGATGTTTATGGAATTAAAATGAACTAAAACACTGCATGTTTTAGTTCATTTACACCATGGAGCTCTAAGCCCCTCTGAAAACTGTCATAAATATAACATTGTCTATGAAGCTGGAACTTAAGAATGCGTGTTTAACGATTTTAGACCATATTTAACACCATTTTGTGCCAGTACACAATATGACGTCACGGGGACGGTTCGTTGTTCGTTAATTTATTTTAGCTAACTAGTAAAAGAACAACCGACTCAGAAGAAAAAGAAACTAAAACTATTTTAATCCGTTCTTGGGGTTTTCAATTAGGTAGTAGTACACGGTACTTTATTAGTACCTATTCTGCTGTCGTACCAAACAAGCTGTGTCGAGCCAAAAATGTGACATCAACAGACTGCATGACCCTGGTTGGCCAGGGAATGACATCACTGGATGAGTCATGAGAGTTACTTCTTCACAAATCAACACTGTGGTCCAGATGTTTACCATCACAAGCACACGACTTGAGTTACTTTAAAGATTGGGTTAGCTAGTCGACCGCTGGCCACATCTTTCTTTCAACTTTGCAACAAATTCAGAACGATATGTCAGAAGAAGCCAACAAGACAAAGGAACATTGACAAACCATCCAAGATACAATAAACCTCTTAAGAAAACTTTGATGAGGACAGTTTCTGGTCCATCATAAAAAGTAACACTCTGCATTTTTCCTTCCCACTGTCACCAAGCGCTTGTTCAGAGGTGAAAACCTGATTGATGAGATTTCTCTTTTATATTGTAAAGTCATGAATTTACATATAAAGGTCTTTGAGGTTATTGTTATTGTGTTTGGCACAATACAAATAAAACTGGATTGAATTAGACTGAATAAAATTGAACTGCACTGGAAAACTTGTTTGAACTTATTTTACCTGTATGTACTTTTTTCTGTTGTTTATCAATGCTGGTATGACGACTGTTCATGTGGTGTTCAGTTTGCAAAAGGACATAGCACAATCACCTTGTATTCATTAATCATTTATTAATCAGTGTGTTTAGTAGACTATGTTTAAACCTCAGTTATACCAAAGCAAGCATTGGAAAGTCATTCACACGGGAGTGTTTAAAGTTGTCTCAGGTTTTATTTTATTTTAGTTCTCATGCAATGCCTCAAACATTTTAGAAGTTGCATTTTATTTTTCAGCAAATAGGCTGATCTGAGCATGAGTGATCAGTATATTAACGATTATGTATTCGCCTAAGTCACGTACTGTGTGTATCACATGTATTGTGGTTCTTTTTTGTTTTTGTCTTCGAGCGTAGTTTTAAGACGGGTGCCACCTACGTCCCTCTGGATCCCTGTTTATGGATGGCTAACGGCTCAGATTGTCTTCTACTGTGTTCCAGTTTGTTTGTCTACAGCTTAATCCCCTGGGGGCGCTTTTTGTCTACTTTTCATCTATGCTTTATTGAGTTTATTGAAACTGTTATTCAGTACACTGTTTTTTGGAACTTGAGGCTGCATCTCCAGTGAGTTTTGTGCGATTTTTCACTATAGTAGCATTAGCTTGACAGTGAGCACTAGTATTGCCAAAACACATCATTCTGACACCATCCTGCAACAACAGCAAAATACTTGCCAAGTAAGTTGGTCATGTTAATTTGAATTTTTATTAATATATGAATGATTTAGATAATTCATTAAAGATCATAAAGTTAAAATACACATTAGAATAAACTAATAAACACAGGGTACAACAAACACAGCAGCCAATACATATAAAAACTATAATTATTACAGACCAAGAAGTTTGTGAAAATTTAGAAATGAATTTATTGTAACGTTTGGCATTCATTGCACTAAAATAGAGATGGTATAAAAACAGCGGACTCACAGTGAAACACCTCATTGATCTCACGACTAGCTACAGAAATGTAAGAAACATATTTAATTTAAATTTAAATTTCAAAACTTAAATTTTAACTACTGATTTTATCTACTGTTTTTTTAATCAATTTTAAATCATGCTTTTTATTTGTTTTTGTTTTTAATGTCTCTGTAAAGCACTTTGAATCACCTTGTTGTTGAATTGTGCTATATAAATAAACTTCCCTTGCCTTAATTAACTATTGTAGAAGTAAAACTTTGACAGTTTATCATCTCAGTCACGGTCAGCCAGTCAGAATTCAGTTTTTCCCCCTCAGAATTCTGGGGGAAAAAAGAAAGAAAAGACATCCCCACTTTTTTTCCAGGGGCCCTAATCCTCCTCCATAGTTCTCAGTAGAAGTGGTCAAAATTGGTTTTTTTGATCCCACACACCCCCAAAATAATATTTTTAGGCAAAGTCATGAAATATGAAATGATGGGGTATTAACAGAGTGACAGGATGTTTAAACTGATTGAAAAGTTCCATTTGAAATTACCTGGCACTTATTTCTGTTTTTGTTCTCGCCCCTTGTCTTTGATGCCAGCTTGTTACTGAGTAACTATCTTGATGCACACAACTGGAAGGAAAGTCAGGCTACAGCACACTGAAAAATGAATTCACTCGACAGTAAATGCATTAACCTGCCTATCGGTTTTAATTGCATGTTAACTGGAGGTGTTGGAATATCATACTGGATCGTTCCAGCCCACTTTAACCTCTGAGTACATGGATGTATATAATGTAATGAGCCGAGAGGATGATACTGCAGTCTGCCAAACCCACAGCAAATTATGTTGGCGGGAATATTCAAGTGCAGAGGTGTTTTACTATTCTGGAGATTTATGCTGTATACCAGCACTGAATCCAGACTACAGGCTATGGTGAATCTAACCAATGTAATATTACACATAAATTTTACACATAAATAATTATTATTACTTTTTTTTTTATTTGCCTGCTTAGCATGTGGTTAAAAAAATCCTTATCTTGGACAGTTTGAAAAGTATACACAACATCGAGAGAGTTTTCTTGTTTTCACAGCCCTTTAAATACATCCTCTTAGTGAATTTTGCTTGAGTAAGATAGTTCTAAACTTAATTCCTCATTTTGTAAATGTAAATTCCACTGCTTCCGCAGTTGTCAGTAAAATAGAGGACCAATGCAGTGTGCTAACTGCCACAGAAACAACAGCACCTGGATGAAAACATGTTTGTATTTGTCAGATAATTAAACCATTTTAATGTAACATGAGTCACTTGAAAAGGCAGTTGTTTGACCTTCATTTTGACTGTGAAAATTTGTAATTTTTCACTTCTTTTTAACATGTTAGCAACCAAAAACAATCAGCTACCCTGGTCCTGGATTTCCACTATAGACAACAATGGTTTTATAGCTGTAAGAATTCTTTAAATACATTTCCACAACTTTGGTACAACATTACGTTTTTATGGAGAAATGAATCCCAAAATAAACTACACAGGTTAACATGAAGGAGCTGACTAACTGCAGCTATTTCAGATGTTAATTTCAGATAAAATTTTCTATAATGTTAAATTTGAGTCATATACCATATATACCAAATTCAGTTTCTGTGTTTGATGTGCTGACAGGAAGCACTGATGATACTCTCTCGATTGCCTCACTGTAGTTTCACTGTAGTTCCACATTGCGCAGTTTTCTCTTGACCAACAAATGACTCTATCCTCACCTCACTGACACGTTTCACCCAGGCCACCACAAATCCCTGTTTAAGGGCTGGAAGTTCAGAGTCACATCAGTGTCATTCACTCTGCCAGGAACTGCAGACTCCCCTCTGATGAATCATCTTCCTAGTCTAACAGAAGCCAAAGCACAGGCTTAAGCAAATCAAAAACACCCACTCGATCTGGACTTGTATGTGCTTTTGGAGGTCAGAGCTGACTTTATGACATTTGCTTTAAAAATTTCTTTTAAATTTTTAAACGATAATCACTTTTAGAAATAGGGTATTTGCTTTAACTACACTTTGCTTGAGTTAGATACAAAGGAGGATGCACTGATCTTTATCTGTTTACACCAAATTCTGACTCTACCATCCAACTGTCAAAGCAGAAATGAAGAGTCAGGCAACATTTTTCCAAATGTTTTGTTGTGCAGTTTGAATAAGTCAATGCAAACTGTAGCTTCAGTTTTCTGCTCTTAGCTACCACGAGCGACACGTGTGGTCTTCTGCTGCTATCCATAGTTTTCATATGACGTGACGTACTGTGGTCCTTTACCCGCCAGCCATCCTTCGAGCATCTTTAATTTTAACTTAGCCGTCATGATGAAGCAATATTTTACCCGTCAGGGTAGCAAGTTGGTCACCTGACTGAAAGTCCGGATTTAACAGGTGGTCAACAAGGAACGGACTCATTATCTGCATGCATGTAGGATTAGTTTCTGCAATGTGATTAGCTTGTTAGATATTTGCATTAATGATTAACGATTGATTAATTCATTATTTAATATGTATACATATACAGTCAAACCCTGCAATAAACCCTCTTTCACCAACAACCCAGGCTGTCAGTGGTGAACCTATATGAAAGCTTAGCATGACACTGTAAATAGATTTTTGTCCTCAAGGACTGTGCCTCTAAAAGGACTAAAATCTTTGAATGATAGCTAAAATTGGCCGAACTGCAAAATTTTTTTTAACATTTTTTTTTCTTGAATTTAGAGCTTTTTTGTTGCAAGATCCACTAAAGGAAAATGAGGAAAGAAAATAGTTTCATAGAAAGTCTGAAACGGAACAGCAAGAAGAACAACAATGAACAGTCCTTTACAGGAATTTTCATGGCAAGATAATTTAAGCAACTTTGTGAGTCATAAGAAACAAACAGATGCTTGATTGAAACCTGCCACAAGCCACACGATAGGGAATTCCCTTTATTAAATCTGTAAGTGGTATCTTGGCAATTTATCACAAGATGTATGCACTTACAAACATTATAAGCTTTTATCCTGAGAAAAAGAGTGGCATGATGTAAACATTTACATGAGCTCTTGTTACACCATAAGGATGTAATTCTTTTCTGTTTATATCCATACTTTAAAAGTTTTTTAAGTTCTATAAATTGGGTTAAAAACAAAACGGCAAATACAATAACACTTTTAAGAAATCCACTTTAAAATCAATAAGATCACATGGACTTTCCAAAGGAACAACCAACACAGTTTCACTTTCCTCCTGGAGAGACATAATCGCTGTTCTTGTGTCACGTGATGCACTTCTGGTCCTGATGCTGTTGTTGTAATGATATGTATAGAAGGTGATTAATGCCACAGAGCAATAGAATACAGCAAATAAGAAACATTGTATCTGCCAGTAATGATGATAGACTCCTTAAAATACTTACAAAGAATCATAAAGAGCAACATAAAGGTATTTGATTTGGAGCTCTGTTGGAAATGTGCTGTAAATATCATATTTGCATCATTTTTACATATTCACAGTTAATGTATAGTATATAAAATTGAATAAAAGTTTTGTGGCATTATTTTTGTAATTAATTCCTGAAAAACCTCCCAGGATTCAGTCAGTAACCATGACTGCAAAGGGAACAACTTGGGACTCTTTGAACATTCTTACTGTTTTTATCAGAGTAGTTGCAGAGGGACAGACAGTGGCACATGCTTAAGCTACTGTAAATAGCCTACATATTCCAAAAGAAAAATCCTGGGACATATTTTGTGATTGCAGAAAGCCTTGTATCAATAGCATACAACACAAATTATGTATTTAACAACACTGTACATTGTTAAGTTCTTAAATTAGTTAACATTTGGCATTAACCTTAACTACAAATGTGTATTTTGATGATACAACATTCACTTTTTCTTATGAGAGTTGTTTTCATTTTACCTTTTCAATCATAATTTGTGTTTCATTAAAGAGCATATGATTCTTTGTATTCAGTTATTAAAATTCCAAACTGGGTTTGCTCATTTAAGTTTAGCTTTTATTAGTGTTTGTTTTAGTGTTACGCTTTCGTAGTCCCAATAAACATGTAAGCATAAGTGTCCTCAAGCTGATTGTATTGATGTTAAAAAAAAATCAATTTTTGCTAGTTATCCCAGATAGCAAACAATAATTGAAACTGTGCTAAATTAATCTTTTACTGTCAACTTTAATTTGACTGAATCAATATTAAATTCTGACATTGATTCTTGATCATTTTTGCACCTTTTCAACATCACTGGCAGCGTAGACTACATGTATACTTACACATATATTAGTCATCTACCCTTTTTTATTTTATTTTGTTGTTATTTTAGGGGGGTTTTTTATTTGGAGGTTTTCCACTCATAGTTTTAGTCTCTAGCTTAGCTTTACTCAACTGTAACCTTGTTTCATACAATTCACAGGTGTAAGACCGCCTCTTGCCTCTGCGGCACTAATGGCCTCTCATACAGAAACACGCATCATCCTTCCAGTGTGGAAATCCCCCTTTTCTGCCATTTAAAAGCTCCGCACTGAGCGCAGTGCAAACCCACCGCTCTGCAAACCGAAAAACGAGGCTGGGGGCAAAATTATGTAGTATTTATACCTTTTTTTTAAAAAAAAGCGATAATTAAAAAGAAGAAGAAGAAGGCGGTTATTGCATGTTTTTTAGATGGGAAACCTGGTGGGCAGCTGGCGTTTCAAGGAGCCGAGCACGATTGAGGAATGTGACTCGACGTGGGGATCGGACTCGGAGAGCGACGAGCCGGCGGCTGAAGATGATAGCGGCATCTCCGACTCCGTCAGCCCGGCGGAGAGCGAGAGGGCCGCGGGGCACGCCGGAGACAGCACACCGCAGGTACGTTTCACGCCGGAGAGCCGGGACATGTGGGCCACCGGCAAAAAGGCCGGGACACAGTAAGGACAACCGGGCTACGGTGATATCTGCACCCGAGACACAGCTCACACCAAACTTTCATTCAGAAATACGTCAAGTTCATGTACCGTGAAGACGTGCTGTAGACGCATGCTGTGGAAAACGGCTGTACATTTACGCGGGGACAAATTATAGGGGACAGGTTCTCCTCGTAATTTAGAGCAAGATTAAAATGGAAAAAAAATCCACATGAGAAAATCATAGCGACAATCCTTCTGCCATACTGCCATTATTTCAATATGAGTTATGAGTTCACATAACCACTGAATTATCTGCCGGGAACAAACGATCAGCAGCAGCTCAGCCTCCTCTGGGACCGTGTACAGGCAGGTTAATGACCACACACACGGCAGCCAGGCAGGATAAGGACGAGGTCGCCCTTTATTGCGATGTTTTATTTTTAAATGGACTCAACCAAATAAGTTTTTTTTTTTTTTTGTTTTTGTTTTTTTGTGGAAGTTTAGATGCATTTAGCAGGTTACTGCCGCAAAATTATAACCTATTCAAACTCCCAAGTGTAATTTTCAGAGTAAACCGTGTCTGTACATGTGCTGATTCAGCACAGATAATGTTAAATACGGTAAAGATTGAAATAACTAATAAATTCTGAATGCTAGAGAGCGTTAGTGCAATAAATTCTAGTATTTAAAATACTGCGTATTTATCCCCCCAGCCCTCATGCTACAGCCATGCTGTGATCTTACTGTAGGCATCAGCACGCCAGGTGGGACTGTGCAAGCTAGGTGTCAAAATCATGCCAAATTTGAGAAGAAATGGGTTCAGTCTTGGGTTTCTTACTGTAAACTACTGTCATACATGTTATGGGCTACATCCTGTTCACGTGATGTTTGTTAATTATCAAAGTAATCTAAGGAACCATAACTCCAACCCTACACTGCCTACAGGTTTACAAAGAAAGTGAAAACGTTTTATTCTTTTTAGGCTACAGACACATAAACTGTGTGCAATAACGTTCAGAGTAGCTGACGGGATTGTTGTTATTAGGCTATTTCACACTGTTTTATAATACAGGAACCAGCAGGTTATAACAGTCGAACAGGAGCAATCTTTCATAGATTATTTCTTAAAAGTTAAACCAGACTTATGGTTTTGCTCTGTTTTTATAAGTTGGACTTTTTTTTAAAGTCAGGAGGGAGATAGTTTATGGATTATAGTAAATGACCTAAGAAGTAAGTAAGTAAGTAAGTAAAATTTATTTATATAGCGCTTTTCACAGATAAAAATCACAAAGTGCTTTACAACACAGAAAATGGGAATATAAAAACAATATAACAGTAAATAAAACAATGTAAAACAATAAAACTATAAAAACAGCATAAGAAGAAATTAATCAAATGCTTTTCTAAATAAAAATGTCTTCAGCTGTTTCTTAAAAGAATCAATGGAGTCCGTTCAGCGAAGAGACAGTGGGAGAGAATTCCACAACCGTGGTGCCACAGTCTGAAAGGCCCGATCACCACGAGTTTTAAAACGAGTGCGCGGTACCACCAGCAGTCTCTGATCTAATGACCTTAAAGCCCAAGAAGATGTATGTGGTTTCAGCAGGTCAGATAAATATTGAGGAGCCTGACCATGCAGGGCCCTAAAGCTTAGAAAGACCAAAGAAACACATTTCACTTTAAATTTTATGAAAAAAATGACCCCGATTAGACAGAGGTGTCTGGTTGGTGGTGGTTCACATTAGTGCTGATGTAAATTGTCCATTTTTATGAGAAAAACATAGATATTAATGTTCCAAGCAACTAAATGTTTTTAATTCAGCTAAATGGCATCTAAGGGCAACACACCATCTGTTTTCTTTTTTCCATTCTTAAGAGTCTTTTTTTTCTGTCTTTCCTTCTTTCTTCCTCTTTCAGTTGACTGACTCCCCGGAGTCTGTTCCAAAGATGAAGAGGAGTTTCTATGCCGCCAGGGACCTCTACAAATATCGGCACAGCTACCCGGTACATGAACACACACATGTGTACCCTACAATGAGAATAGACAGGCTTCATCACACACATACACTCACACTAATGCAGACACCCTTTGTGATATATTTTATCTGTGTGTGTTCATGTGAAGAACTTCAGAAGGTCCCGGCAGCCCAATGAGTACCGCAACCTGCGCTTCTACCTGAACAAGATCCCTCTAGTGCCTGATGGTCAGATATCACACACACACACACACAGAGAAAAAAGTGCACTCTCCATGCAGATCTGTTAACACTGGAGAGAAGTGATGTTAGTGCTGGCCTTAGTGAGTTTTGTTTGGCTAAAGGTCAAGTTTGACAGGGAAAGCCCAGCAGATTAGTGGACTGATCCACTGTTTAAACACACGTACACACACACACACACACACACACACACACACACACACAAGCGCACACACATGCAATACAGATCTATTTTGCAGCTATTTAGCTCCTCTTTCTTCTCAGGTATCTACATAGAGGAGATTCTCTCTAAGTGGAGAGGCGACTATGACAAACTGGAGCACAATCACACCTATATTCAGTGGTGAGACATTCCCTCCATTTGTTTTAATATTCATGCAGCTTGTGTGTTTGTGCATCAAGTTGTTCTTAGCCTGCAAGAAGGCACGGTAACATGACATGTCAAAGCTTCCTTTTTCTATCCTGTTACAGATTAAAGTTCAATAAAAAACAGGAATATTTTAATGACCGCTCACTTAGTTTAACCTGTCCAGTCAGGTTTCAGAACTGATTTTAGTGGCTTAAACCCCTGGGACATGGACCGGTACCAGTCCGTGAGTTGTTTGGTACCAAGCCGCGAGAGTTGAGGCTCGGGTGTGAAATTTATGGTTTTCGGAGTTTTTATTGTTAACTTTTATCGTTTCTCTGGGTCTTTTCCTGTGTTGTAGTTGTGTGTCTTATTTTGAAAGAAATGTTTACGCGTTACCATAGAGACCAGAGCGCATTAAAGGGCAGAGAAGACACGTGACTCTCAATGTTGTTGAGTCGTTTTATTAGCAGGAGGACACTGCTAATAAAGTTACACAATTAAACAGTGAATTCGCGTTTATTATTATATTTACAAAATACCACAGTTTTTGCCTTGGTCGTATCATTTTATTTTGTTGTATTTGTCCGCGACACCTTTATCCGCGACACAACGCGACTACCACCGTGAAAATGTTGTTTGATATTAAATCGGTCCGTGGCGCAAAAAAGATTGGGGACCGTTGGCTTAAACGGTGATTGTCACATCAAGCTTGACAACTGTAGTTAGCTTGATATGGCTTCCATGTTTGATATGTAACATGGAAGTGTTACAATGCACAACAAGTGTTAAAGGGGAACGACTTGCTTTTGGGGCCAGCCTCATGTGGCCATTGAAGGAACTGCAGTTATTTGGCACATCCATGCTAGCTTCATTGTTAAGTAGGCAAACACTCCTATTCAGTACTATTTTACTTGTGTTTTTGGTCTTCATGTACATACACAGCAACTTCCAGGCTCTATGTGCAGGCTGCCTTTTTTGCTGCTGACCTTTACATGTTTGATATAGTGAATGTAGCGATTCACATAGTTCTGGTAGGGTTGCCAGGTTAACATTCGGTGGGAAGGTTTTAGCAGTCACTTTACTAGCCTAGAAGAAAGAGGTGGACAGCCTTTACATACCATGCACAGTGAGCAAACAGTAGCACCTGCTGAGAAATTACACTGAGTAATTATCTTCATTATTTGGTAGGCAGATGTATTTCTTGACCATCACATCCCTGTAGTTATTGTGTTGTATGTTTTTACAGTGTTTTTACTCCATTTCTGTACCCCAGGCTGTTCCCATTAAGAGAACAAGGGCTCAACTTCTACGCACATGAACTGACTCAGGACGAAATCAAAGTGAGTTTCGTACACATATTCTGTCTCTACTAGTCTGTGATGGTCCGCTTTATTAATGCTGTGCTTCATTAAACTGTGATGACATGTGCTTGATCTCCAGCTGTGCTCCTGCGGTCACTCTTCTTTTTATAGTTTCTACCTAAATATCTGTTGTTTGGTGTTAGATTTCACTTCTGCTTTCCTACATTAGCATATTAGATCGTTTTTTTACTTAAATGTGGTTATATTCAGACATATAACACTGAAAGCTTTCCACCTGTGAACCGATTTTGATGCTTTCATTGCAAAGAACTATGAGTTGCTCACAGTTAGTGGAGTGTCGCTGGCAGCTCAGGTGCATTATAATGCGCTTTCAGTGCAGGGGGAAAACACAGCTCAGTGTCACGGTTTTGCTAATGTTTTGCATCACTGCTTTAGTTGTGGCTTTTCATCGCACAAGTGTTTCCCATGGTTGAGTCTTTACATTTCACTACCGAAATAATTTAGCACAAATTTAGCAAATTTTGAATCGAGTGAAGTTTTAAGAATGCCGATACACTCTCGTTTAAATAAGTCGCTCAAATGTGACAAAGCAAACAACCGTTCTGGGAAATACTCATTCAGCTTTGGCTCTGACTAAATTAGACATCTGTTTGAACAACACAGCTGGTTTGCATGTGCATGCTCCCATTAAAAGTAGGTAGAAATGTGTCCCTCATGAAATTTCAGACTCGTTTTCGGGCGATTACCCAGTGTTTGCATACAGCTTTCTCTTCTGCTTCTTCTGATCACCTAAAGAGAAAAGCTGCTTTTGTACACAACCTGTCTGTTTGTTTCTGATTTGTTGTGTTGAATCACATCAGGAATTCCAAAGCACTCGGGAAGCAAAGCGGAGATTCCTGGCGGCCTATTCCCTCATGTTGGACTTCTACGGTGTCAAGCTGCTGGATAAGAGTGGCAATGTTGCTCGGGCTCCGAACTGGCAGGAGCGCTTCCAACACCTTAATGAGTAAGTACACACACACACTTGCGAACGTTATATATTTAAATGCACTGTGCAGTAGCTTGGGGGGGATAAAATTGCAGCTACAATTTGTGTGAAGTTATCGCATAGTTGCCAGTAGCTGCTTTTCAGTCCTTTAGCAAGGCAATCATTCTAAATCCTTTGCAACTTAATTGCTCCTCTAACAGCAGCTGAATGTGAAAGAGGATGTTTTGAATGGACAAACAGATGGTTAAAGGGCAATTTAAAAGAACAATTGTTGTTGTTTTTTTTGTTTCACATCCCGTTTCGATGTTTTCATTGCTTGAGATAAGGTACGGTGTTTCCTCCTGCCAAAGGACCACCTGAATGCCGCACTTTGCAGTTTACATTAAAGCGTGTGCTTGTCCTTGTACCTAAAACCTTTTAGAAGGGAAAGCATTACTTTCCCTTTTATTACCACAATCTCCTCCAGTCACAAACCTTCCTTAAACCATTTGAATCTAATTGTTGCGTTAAGCTCTAAACACATGGAAAACAAAGCTGACAACAGTGTATTTTCTTTCCATTCTCTTGCCATTAAAATGCACAAAGATGTCTGAATCTGGTTTCTAGATTTCTCATGGGCCAAGTAGCCACACCAAACAGTAAATAATAATTATATTGCCAGAGACATCAGACATTACATCATGGTTGTATTGAAGGCCATCACCTTTACTTCAATCTAGACCACAGAATGAACAGTGGTTGGGTTGTTCCATAAAACTGCCCATCGATGTGCGATTGTGTAGGGACGTGTGTGTCAGCTGTGGAACAGGCTTGTGATCTGTCCATCTTTTAACCTATACGTGTGATAAGTGGTATAGGTAGAGCAATAAATGGGTACTTTTAACCGCCCGTGTCCACAGAGAGGTGATGGTTATCGGGAGGACATTATACCAACACAGGGTTATCTGATGCTAGTGGATATGGACGTGCAAATCGTGCAGGAAAAAAGCTGTTACACCAGAAACATTATAAAAGAGACACTGAAGGAATGGGGTCTGAAGATGGTGATACAAGAATAACTTCCAGGAGGAAATAAAGTTTCTAAAAAACAGAAATGATTGGTACGTGCAGTCTTGCAGTCCAGTGACCGTTGAAATTAAAGTTAATTTGATTATGTTTCAAAATAAGTGTCCAAATACTTATTTTGGACACTTATTACAGAGGAGGTCCTAGATGCCTATTTCAGAAAAGCTATTTCAAACTATTCTAATCAATCAAAATTCTCTTTCTCAACCGCCGTGTTTATTGAAGGTCCCACCACAACTACCTGCGGATCACTCGCATCCTGAAGTCCCTGGGTGAGCTCGGCTATGAGGCCTTTAAGGCCCCGCTGGTTCGCTTCTTCCTGGAGGAGTCGCTGTGCCACGGCACCCTGTCCAACATGCAGCACAGCATCCTGGAATACTTTGTCTACACCATCCGCCTGCCAGCCACCCGCCGACGCTTGCTCTGCTATGCCCGCCAACACTACAGACCTGCCCACGCGTTCCTCTGGGGACCACCAACTAAAAAGCGGGGAGGTGGTGCTGGTGCTGGAGGTAGCGTGGGTGCTGGAAGTAGTGGGATTAGGGCGCCTGCTCCAACACCAGAGCAACAGAGGAGGGGGATGGAGAGCACCATATTCACACCTGCAGGTAGTGGAAATATTGTGTCTTCCCACAATGCCACGATGTGCCATGAGCTGGCTGAAGGAGGACTCAAGGGCTGCACGGGACTTGGTCCCAACATGGGAGGAGCGCTGATGATGGTGGGAGCTCGAGCAGAGAGGAATGAGTTCAATGAGATGATTCCTTTGTAGGGAAAAGTTTTGAAAGCAGAAAACAAAAAACAAAATGAACCACTTAAATTGTAAAGAAATAAACTTGCTTTGTGGAAGGACATGCAAACCAGGGCAGTAAAACACAGGTACAGATGTTTGAGCTGTTAATGAACACATCATTAGAATCTGTTTAGTTTAAGGGCTGACTATAAACTTTTATTTATTGCAAGAGAATTATCTTAACTGAATTTGGGATTATAATCTAAAGCTGGGTTATTTTTTGTTTGTTTGTGCTTTTGGTGGGGTTTGTATCCTGAGCTAAGATAGCCGAATCCCAAAATTATCTAAACTAGTAGAGAAAGTTTGACAGAAGCCTTATTTAAAGTTTTGGCCTGGAATGCTGAATGTTTGCTGGTGTTGGGATGGTGAGATTATTGAAATATGTAGCTGGAGCTCCACCAAACAACACCCTGGATTGAGCTCCTTTTGTACAGGGTCTGTACAGCAAATGTGAAAAGGAAGAATTTGTCTTATTTCCATGTCATGTAAAAAGCATATGAAATAAGACTAATTTGTCAGCAATACTTATAGATTTTTTTAACTTGACTGACTTGAAATTTTCACTTTGTTGTTAATCTTAGGCACAGCTCAGTTATGTATCCGCACTGCGATTTTACTCTCTACATGTTAAAGGTAGCCAATTCCGCTGAAAATTGTACAGAACTATATAGCAAAAAATAAAACGTGTTGGTAAGCTGATATCTTTAAGAAATACTTAAGAAAAGAAAGGCTTTAGGTGACATTATTACCTGTGAACTCTGCAGAAAATTGTGAAATCTAAAACTGTGCAATAAATATTTTGCTATATAACAACCCAGGGCTGCTTAAAGCCAATTATCCAATGGCAGTGACTACACTGATTAAAATAATGCACATTGTATTTCAGTCTAAAAGATAAGGGGAAAATACAAAGTGTGTCAGATAGGTTTGTCGCAGTTCATTTTTTTCTGGTCTTGTAGGCAAGAATTCAGAAAATATTATTAATCCTTCAGCAAAGAGTAGAAATGCTAGTACCAATGTTACCGGAAATTTCCACCAGTTACAAGCTAAAGATGGTGTTTGTATCAGTACTAGCAAACAGGCATAATTAAACTGGTTAAATTATGAATAAATAAAAATATACAAATCATATTCCAAAGTAGGAATTACTGTAATCACATTATATTATAATATACTATATATATCGAGTTTTAGTGACGTGAAAAACAGCCGTGAGCTAGCTTGGCTGCCACACCTCCACAGTGTGTTATGCCACCTAAAAGCCTTCTTCCATTCTTAACTGGAAGTTATGGATTGAAGTTAATGTGATCAGACTGGTGGTGTGCAGTGTGTTCTCATAGACAGTATAAAAGATGGATGTAGCTACCATAGTGTTACCCAAAATGTATGGATATGAGAAGGAGGGGTGGGTCTTGTTAGCTAATGAGCATTTTGTACCACAAATAATCTTCCATTTGGAAAAATTGTATGACCAAGATTTACAACAATAGACTTAATCTTTTTATTATTCAGTAACTAAGCCCATAAACTCATCAGATAAGGGTTTAGAAAGGTCAAGACCAAATAAAAATTGAATTCCACGGGCTTCTATAGCACTGGAAGCCTTTTTGCATCCACAGCTATCGCCATCTGGTGGACTTTAGGTAAAAAGCAGGGTTCAGGCAAATCCGGATTGGCTTCATTTTAATTCAAAGCTATGTCAGACTTTGATACTGTCTATGTGTGTGTTGCACTTTTTGGACAATCTGTGTCTTCCTGTTAAAAGTGCTGTAGGTTTTAAAAGGCTGTGCATCATAGTCATGATATAGTGACGATACTGTCTAACCTTGCAATAATGTGACTTACTGAAATGAGAAGTTAAACACCCTTGTTAGGTTTCAACCATAGCTCAGCCCATGTTTTTGAGAGTTCAAATGTTTCTAGGGCTAGGTTTTCAGTGCTGCTGATATTTCTGCCAGAATCTTTTAAGATGAATTTGCTTGCCACTCAAAACAACAAACAAAAAACAAATCTGGAATAATTTATTTCAGGTTAATGTCAACTCATCGCCCCCAGCATTTCCTTGGTCATGTTTAGTTTTCAATAAAAGGCAAATATTAGACATCAGGAAGTGTGCATTGATCTATCCAGTCAACTTAAACTAAAAGCTAAGTTTTTTAATTATAGGTGTTATCTTAATAGTTATTTGTATGCTTCTAGTAGCAATAGATTAAAAGCCATGTTAAGTATAAGAAAGATTGAAGTTTAAAACTTCTTTAGTTGGCTGTTCTTGCTGTAGGAGGCGGCCATGCGTATGTTAGCTAACAAGGTTTTGACATTGCTTTCCAGCCAAGTGTATCTGATATAATTGTAAAAATAACTTTTCAGGTGAATTATATGATAACATGGGCTCAAGTATTCTGATTTCTAGTATACTCCACATGTACATATGTGAGTATGTGTATGTCTGTGTGATATTCTTAAGTGCCTCTTTTGTATTTTTAATTTTTATCTGGATGCTGTATGGAGTGTCTTTCCTGTACATCCTGTTTTTTGTACAGCGTTTTGATATCTACATCATTGTCCACAATATAGTCATGTACACTATGAGTATATGAGTATGGGCAGGAATACATTAGAAGAACTGATATAGAGGAAAAGTTAATACTATATAACACTTGAAATTGTTTGTATTGTTTCTTTGAATAAATTGTGATTGCTACATTGATAAATGTTCACTATGCTTGCTGAACACAGTTTTGTTTTGGGGGGTTTTCAGAACTGACAGGCCACAATAAGTGGACATAAACCCTGAAATGTGAATTTTGCCACATGTAACTCTAATAAAAATGGGGTTGTGGATTAACAGTGTTCGTTTCATTTGTCATCTCATTTTGATGCACAAGTAGTACTAACTAAATTCAAGCAGGTACAGTGTTATGAATGAATATTTTCCCCCTTCCTGATGTATTTTTAGCCATTTTTCTGCATTAAAATGTTTCAGATCATTACATTTTAATATTGGCTAAAGATTTTTTGGAAAAATCTTTGTGGTTGAGGTCAATTTCACTAGCCACAAACAGGCCTGACTACTGCCAGACTTCTTGAGTCAAGAAATCAATCAAAACAACCTGTTTGACAAAGTGAAGAAGTGAAGCGAAGATCTCAAAAAGCAACACATCATGCTATCATTTAAAAAAAAACTCAAAATGAGACAAAACAAATTAATTTTAATCTTTTAGTCTGGAGAGGGCCTCCCTGGAGAGGGAGGCAAAATCCAATCACCACCTCCTCGCGGTGCCTCCTGGATAACCAACCAACGGTGATGGTCTTCGATGTCAGGCGGTGCGACAAGTCGATCGAATCTTCAAATTGTCGCATCAAATAGCAATGGAACGTCAAAATTTGGGAAATGCTAGGGCGTCCCCCGCAGGCGACGCTGCCGTTCTCGACAGAACGACATGGGAAATCAGCAAGGGCTACCCACTCATGGACGGATTGGGCTAAAGAGACGACTCCATCTTCGTTTTGGAACAATCAATATCGGAACCATGACTGGAAACAACCAAAGTCTGGAAGTTTCTCGGGCAACCAGGAACGGCCATCCTGACAGAACTGTTTAACAACATTGTCAGCACAGGGGAAGTCCCGAAGGCCTGGACGACCAGCATTACCATACCCATATGGAAGAACAAAGGGGATGTAGCCGAATGCTCAAATTATCGTCCTATTTGCCTACTATGTCACACGATGAAAATTTTCGAAAAAGTCATCGATGCACATCTTCGGGAAATTGTCAACGTCACCCCCAACCAATGTGGTTTCGTAGAGGGATGCGGAACAACTGACGCCATACACGCCGCCCGCCTCCTGCTGGAGAAGAATAGGGAAAAGAACAAGACAGTACATATGGCCTTCCTAGACCTTGATAAGGCTTTCGACAGGGTACCCCCATGACCTCATATGGCACTCCCTAAGATCGCATGGTGTCCCTGAGGCGTATGTCAAATGGATACAGCTCCTCTACGACAACGTCACCAGTTCAGCCCGATGCGCCGCTGGACTATCATCTCCCTTCCCAGTTAGTGTTGGGGTCCACCAAGGATCAGCTCTGTCACCCCTCCTCTTCATTCTATGTATGGACACCATCACGGCCAACCTCCAGTTACCTCATCCATGGTCTCTCCTCTTTGCCGATGACGTAATCCTCACCAGCAAAGACAGAGAAGAGACCCAAATGACGACTCAACTGTGGAAGACCCGGCTCAATGAATATGTTATGCGGCTCAACACGAAAAAGATCGAATACCTGGAAGGAGGCCCCCAAACTGTTGGCACCATCATAATTGACAACGAAGAGTTGAAGAAGACAGAAGAGTTCCGCTACTTGGGCTCAGTCATCAGCTACCATGGAAATATCACCTCCGATGTCCAAGCACAAATAAATGCAGCCTGATTAAAATGGCGACAGGTCACTGGTATCCTTTGCGACAGAAGAGTGCCAGATCGACTCAAGGATAAAATCTACAAAACGGTGGTCTGCCCAGTAGCCCTGTATGGCTGCGCATGTTGGCCCGCATTGACCACACATGAACAGGCCCTAAACACCACGGAGATGCGCATGGTCCGATGGAGCCTAGGAATTACAAGACGGGACCGTGTTACGAACAAAGACATACGGAAGCGACTAGGCGTAGCCCCAATTAAGGAAAAGATGCTTGAGTCCCGCCTGAGGTGGTATGGACACGTGATTCGAAGCGATGAGAACTCCGTAGCAAAAATGGCTATGACGATCGACCCAGAAGGATGCCGGCCTCGAGGCAGACCGAAGAAACGGTGGATGGACAAAATTAGGGAGGACATTAAGACCGTCAACACATTACCTGAGGATGCCTTGGACAGAACCAAATGGAGAAACCTTTGCCGAAGCGCGGACCCTGCACCAGCGGGAACAACACCAGGATGAAGAAGAAGTCTGGAGAGGGTTTAAAACCCATTTCCAAGGTTTTGGAACTCCAGTCAACCACAGTGAGAGCCATTACCCATATGTGGAGAAAACAGAGATCATTGATGAACCTTCTCAGGAATGGCCAGCCAGTTAAGGTCAAAGTTCACAATTGAACAATAGGAAAGACTGGGTAGAAATGGCATCAATGGAAGAGTTCCAAGAACAAAACCACTGCTGATCCCCAAATATTCTGTGGACTGACGAGACAGAATTTAAAATTTCATAAACAGCATTTCATAAAAAGCTCATATACCAGCAGTCAAACATTGTGGTGGTAGTGTGATGGTCTGAAGCTACTATGCTACTTCTGGACCTGTACAACTTACTGTAACTGATGTGCCATGAATTCTTGACTAGAAATCCTGAAGTAGAATGTCCGGCCATCAGTTTGTGCCTCAAACAAACAAAAAACAAAATGAGGGTATTGAAATGCTTTTGACCTGATCTTAAAGAGACTGTTTAATGATCCAAATCATCATAAACATCATCAGAGTGGGGCATGAGATGTACGGAAGAGGATTAGGGCCACTGGAAAAAAAAAAGTGGGCATGTCTTTTTTTTCTTCTTTTCCAGAATTCTGAGAAGAAAGTCAGAATTCTAAGACTTTAATCTCAGAATTCTGAGAAAAAATTATTCTGAGGAAAAAGTCAGAATTCTGAGATTAAAGCCATAATTCTGACTTTTTTCTGAGAATCCTCTTCCGTATGAGATGTTAGATGGACTGGGGCAGTATTAATCTCTTGTGGGGAGGAAAAGGTGAGTGTAAATGTAAAGCTATTGATTTGGTCAATCTATGTTTCTACCCTTACCTACATTCACGAGCTCTGAAGATTTCCGAAAGAATGAAGTCACAGATGAAAGTGGCGAAAATGAGTTTCCTTTGAAGGATGCCTGAGTCTCCATGAGACAGGGTCATTGTCATTTGAGAGGGACTCGCAGTATAGCTACTGCGCCAGTTGAGGTGGTTCAAGCATCTGACTATGACGTAGTTGGACACTCGTGGGCGAGGTCTTTTGAGCACTGATACTAGTCCTACCAGGAGGAGGCCTGGGGCAGACCCAGGACTGGCTGGGGAGGTTATACCTCCTGGCTGGCCAGGAAATCCTCAGGGATGAGTTGGAAGAGGTGGCCAGGATCAGGGAAGTCTGGTGCCCCTGTGACAGAAAAAACTAATGGAACACATATTTCACTTATCTACAAACAAAACAAGTTTTGTTAAGTTAGCCAGCAAAATTTGCTAAATAGTTAGCTAATTAGCTATATAGCTTAAAATCTTAAAAAATAAATAAATAAATACCTGTCATGCTATACTGTATATTTTAAACAATATAGACTTCACACAGTAAATAACAAGGTAGTCTCCTTTTCATCTGAATACCAGGCTTGTGGGCGAAGTGTATTTCAGCATTTTTGGCTACTTCAAATAAAAATCACTTTTGTAATTTTTGATATTCTTAACAACTGGTAATAACAATATTAGTGACTGAAAATTTCACATATAGTCATACAATTTCTATCACTTTTTCTCTCCCTATTCACTTCTGTCCAGTCCAAATACATAGTAATTCACACGAAACTATGGCTTTGCAATACTTGTTCACTTCAGTCACTTACCTCAGCTGATTTTCGTTTAGATCTTTTTCAGCTATTTCATCTGTTAGCAAGTAGACATATTTTCCTTTCTCTGTTTGCCACATCGTTGCTAGTCCTTTGCTATGGCCTGCAAATGGTAAATGGCCTGCATTTGTATAGCGCTTTACTCAGTCCCTAAGGACCCCAAAGCGCTTTACACTACATTCAGTCATTCACCCATTCACACACGCACTCACACACTGGCAATGACCTTCTGATTAGTGGCTGACCTGCTCTGCCACCTGAGCTACAGCTCAGGGGGATACATAGCTGGGGGATACATGTAGCTATGTATCCCCCAGTTAGGCTTTGCCCTGTGCTACTAAGTGTGTTTATGTGGGACTTTAAGGAATCAATATCCTTTTGATCACAAAACATCAGTGCCTAGTTTTATGTCCTATGTCATGTACTTTCTGTTGTAGCTGTAGTCATTAGCTTCTATTACACTGGGCTGATGAGTGTCACCAGAATTTATTACTGCATATGTCACTCTGAGCTTTGCCTTGAAGCGTGCATAAATTACTCACGAGTATTATTTGCGGAGAACATTGTTTATTGCATAATCATCTGTTTTTAATAAAACAATTACACTGTCATTTTCCATGGTGTCTAAACAAGAGATAAATTACAAGTTTGGCAGGCGTAAAACACCACTGCACATTCATACATGGTTTAATTATACGTTGACGCACAGACAAACAAAGGTACAGATAAATTAACAACAGCAGGGCTAAAAGACCTCAGGCAGCACATACTTTGCCTATAAAATGCATTTTTAAAAATGACACGATGCGCTGCTTCCATTTGTCACAACACTTGACAACCTTTATTTAAGTTTCTAATGTAGTTTAGGAGTATTGTTAAGCACTCATTACTTGCATAGTCACTTCTGAAGCATCTTACAGTCAATCATGGACTGCCTGTGCCTTCCAGAGCCACAGCAAGAAAGAAATAACGCTCTGCTTCTCTGGTACAAAGAACACATCTGTTGCAGCAGATCTACCAGCTGAATAATAGGATTAAAGTCCTCAGTAAAGGGAGCGCAAGAAGGAGCTGTAGATTATGTGAATAGCAACTGACTGAAGAACCCTCTGTGAGAGGAGTTTTCTCTACAAAGAAACTGAAAGATAAGAAGTGGGATAAGATTAGAACACTTGCTGCCTGAGCAGAAAGATGTGACGGAGTCTTCAAAGAACATGGATTCTGTTGTAGCGCGACTCATCTCGCTCCTACTACGACTTTCTACTTTGTCCCATTGGTGACAGAGTCAATCCAGCTGTTCTTCTTTGCTGCTGTTGATGAGCCTTGATGAAGCTAGACAAAAGAAATGAAGCATCAGAGGAGCAGCCTCACGTGGTTCCAAAAATCAGCATGAGGTATGATCTACAGTACACGATGCATTTTGTAGAAAATATTGAAAAGAAGGCTCCTGATGTCTCCACAGTACAGTAAACCATGAAAGACATTTTTTCTTGACCCTAATTAAGCTTAAATTGAATAGTTATGCTGGACTGAAGAAGCTTCTCAGATGAGAGGTGAAACGTCTTTAAGAAACTTAAAGAAGTTCAGACGCTTTTCTTTCCAAGCTCCTTAGACTACGATAACCTGGATGACTGAGAACCTTCACAGACAGGCTGATCTGTTTATCTTCAGTAAACCAACATTATTGAGTTGTCACATGGACGTATACATGCTATAACGTCTGGACTCTTAACCACCACTGATAAAACCAAAGGTTGCGTAAGGTTTTGTCCTTGTCTTCTATAGATGTGTGATGGATGGTAAATTGACTGGTTCTTCTATTCTGCTTGAGCATTAAAAGCTCTTTTTAGAACATACCTCAATCACCCGCATTCATACAAGCACTTTCTTCTATGCATAAGTGCTTTCTGTCTAGGATTCACTCTCTGATGAACACATTATAGAGCAACTTGGTTCAATATCATGCAGAGTGGAGCAGGAATCAAACCACCAAACTTCCCTATTAGTAGATAACCTGCTCTACCCCCTGAACTATAGCCACCCTCAAGCTTGCAGTATCTGGTATTCCCAGGCAGTCTCCCATCCAAGTATTAACAAGGTCAGATCACACCAGCTATGCTCAGGGTGATATGACATTAAGGCTGAGGACCCGTCCGGCACGCATACCTAGGACAGCTGGGAGCAATAGTTACCTTACAACCTTAAGGTAGAGAATACCTCACTCATACTAGAGAAAAAAATACGATGGCAACACCTTGCAACTAAGTTGCCCAGTGATTCCACTGAACTTTTCAGCATTCAATGACCAGTTGCAAGTAGCTGCTGTGACCAACTGGCTGCACAGAAAGTGAGTTTGTAAAACCTCAACATGTGCTCGCAGGACTGGTCCCCGTTTCCAAAGCAACCATTTCAAATTTCAGTGCACATTAAGGTAACACTTAGGTCCCATCTACACAACAAAAGCCATTCTCTACACATTCCTGTGACAGAGGAGCATGTTTAGCAACAAACTGCTGTCACTGTACTGCACCACCAACAGACTGAGGAGGGCTCCTGCACCACAAGCCATGAAACTCTTCATTGCATTGCAGAAATAGAGGGGAGACATTGATTTTTCAGCATAACTCTGTGCAAACCAGTGCTAAGATTCTGGATACAGACTATATTAGTTCCATGGAAACTTTTACTCTTCACTTTAATGTAGTTTCTGGTACAGCTTATTCCAATTTGTACAGTAGTCATAAATCTTGTGCTGTGAATGAATTATGTGCTGTTTGCCTGTATGACTACCTTCATTTTAAGTCACCTGCCATAAAATACACCCCACAGACATCATATAACAGGAACAGCTCTCTTTATTGAGTCTGACATTAGACTAACACTTCACTATTGTAGTTTCCTCACCATAAAACTTGTTATCCCGTATTGGTATTGCTCCCATGTGGCCTCTATTTACTGTTTCTTGTGTATATATATCTGTATTTGTCTCTTGTTTGATGTCTTGTGTTTTACAAGCAACTGGATGTCTAAGTTTCTTCCGGGACAAATAAAATACTCATCCATTCATCCGGTATGACCGTAGCATAAGTAGTTTAAAAAAAGAGATTGGTATATCTTTGCTAAAAGAGGGGCATAAATTAATATTAACTCCTTAAATCAGGGTTTTTTTTAATGTATTCATGGTGCTACTGGGAGTGTTTTAAAGCCCTTTTAAAGAATATAATTGAATTCTGGCTCCAGATGTTAATGGATGTTAAGTTAAAATGCTATGATATTAGCACACTGAAAACATTGTGTTTTTGTGAGAGAAAATAACATACAAGAAAAGAAAGAAACTCAGATTCTGGGTTCATCCATTTCCTATAAAAAAACAGCAGCAGAGACAGTTTCATGGTTTGATCCAGGAGTTGAAGCTGTATTACTTTCATACATATTTCAGGATGTCAGTAGGGCAGGTTTGCAGCTTGTAAAACAAGGTTGATGTCACACTGTTTGAAGACATGCAGACAATGTGTGCAGATAAAATGCTAATGAGAGAATAATCATGTGCAGTGTGAAGACTACATGTGATTTCGTTTCCCCAGAAGGCTCCTCAAAACAACACTGCTGACACAGCCACTGATGCTTAACAAAGTTGTCGCTAACACAACTGTGAAAATTTATAGGCTGAATATTATTAAATCCCAATAAAGAAACAAAAAAAAATTTAAATGACTTCTCTGCTCATTATATCGTGTAAAATACACTCTGCAGGGACACACAACTCCACAAAAGTTAGAAGAACTTTAAAGTTGATGATTATACAGGGAGTGCAGAATTATTAGGCAAGTTGTATTTTTGAGGAATAATTTTATTATTGAACAACAACCATGTTCTCAATGAACCCAAAAAACTCATTAATATCAAAGCTGAATGTTTTTGGAAGTAGTTTTTAGTTTGTTTTTAGTTTTAGCTATTTTAGGGGGATATCTGTGTGTGCAGGTGACTATTACTGTGCATAATTATTAGGCAACTTAACAAAAAACAAATATATACCCATTTCAATTATTTATTTTTACCAGTGAAACCAATATAGCATCTCCACATTCACAAATATACATTTCTGACATTCAAAAACAAAACAAAAACAAATCAGCGACCAATATAGCCACCTTTCTTTGCAAGGACACTCAAAAGCCTGCCATCCATGGATTCTGTCAGTGTTTTGATCTGTTCACCATCAACATTGCGTGCAGCAGCAACCACAGCCTCCCAGACACTGTTCAGAGAGGTGTACTGTTTTCCCTCCTTGTAAATCTCACATTTGATGATGGACCACAGGTTCTCAATGGGGTTCAGATCAGGTGAACAAGGAGGCCATGTCATTAGTTTTTCTTCTTTTATACCCTTTCTTGCCAGCCACGCTGTGGAGTACTTGGACGCGTGTGATGGAGCATCGTCCTGCATGAAAATCATGTTGTTCTTGAAGGATGCAGACTTCTTCCTGTACCACTGCTTGAAGAAGGTGTCTTCCAGAAACTGGCAGTAGGACTGGGAGTTGAGCTTGACTCCATCCTCAACCCGAAAAGGCCCCACAAGCTCATCTTTGATGATACCAGCCCAAACCAGTACTCCACCTCCACCTTGCTGGCGTCTGAGTCGGACTGGAGCTCTCTGCCCTTTACCAATCCAGCCACGGGCCCATCCATCTGGCCCATCAAGACTCACTCTCATTTCATCAGTCCATAAAACCTTAGAAAAACCAGTCTTGAGATATTTCTTGGCCCAGTCTTGACGTTTCAGCTTGTGTGTCTTGTTCAGTGGTGGTCGTCTTTCAGCCTTTCTTACCTTGGCCATGTCTCTGAGTATTGCACACCTTGTGCTTTTGGGCACTCCAGTGATGTTGCAGCTCTGAAATATGGCCAAACTGGTGGCAAGTGGCATCTTGGCAGCTGCACGCTTGACTTTTCTCAGTTCATGGGCAGTTATTTTGCGCCTTGGTTTTTCCACACGCTTCTTGCGACCCTGTTGACTATTTTGAATGAAACGCTTAATTGTTCGATGATCACGCTTCAGAAGCTTTGCAATTTTGAGACTGCTGCATCCCTCTGCAAGATATCTCACTATTTTTGACTTTTCTGAGCCTGTCAAGTCCTTCTTTTGACCCATTTTGCCAAAGGAAAGGAAGTTGCCTTATAATTATGCACACCTGATATAGGGCGTTGATGTCATTAGACCACACCCCTTCTCATTACAGAGATGCACGTCACCTAATATGCTTAATTGGTAGTAGGCTTTCGAGCCTATACAGCTTGGAGTAAGACAACATGCATGAAGAGGATGATGTGGACAAAATACTCATTTGCCTAATAATTCTGCACTCCCTGCATATTTTTATCACTACAATCAGCCACTCTTACATTAAGGATCCAGCTTTAAGGTGATGCGGTTTGTAGGAATAAATGGCAGAAATAATTGTGAGTTTAGGTCGTTCAGTTCTCCTTGGAAAAATCCAGCCTACATCACAGACAGGCACAAAAACACCTTCAGGAAGTGTGAGGGAAATTTAAGTTAACACAGCAACTAAATGGAGATATCTGGGGGCCAGCAGAGGTAAGTAGTTTGAATCCTAGCTCAAATGTTTTTTAATTATCTAAAAATGTCAACTTCAAATGTGTGGATTTTTGAAAGCCTCAGCCTGTGGATCAGTGTGGGATACAATCTGAATACCAGCAGTTTAGAGATGAAGGAATAGTCTCCATCATGGGGGGTTAAGTAATAGTCTACTGTCAGGTCTGTGATAGAGTTATACCCATCCATCCATCCATCCATCTTCATCCGCTTTGTCCGGGGCCGGGTCGCGGGGGCAGCAGCCTAAGCAAAGAGGCCCAGACCTCCCTCTCCCCAGCCACCTCCTCCAGCTTATCCGGGGGAATACCAAGGCGTTCCCAGGCCAGCCGAGAGATATAATCTCTCCAGCGTGTCCTGGGTCTGCCCCGGGGCCTCCTCCCGGTGGGACATGCCTGGAACACCTCACCCAGGAGGCGCCCAGGGGGCATCCTTGTCAGATGCCCGAACCACCTCAGCTGGCTCCTTTCGATGTGGAGCAGCAGCTGCTCTACTCTGAGCCCCTCCCGGATGGCCGAACTTCTCACCCTATCTCTAAGGGAGAGGCCAGCCACCCTTCGGAGGAAGCTCATTTCTGCCGCTTGTATCCGCGATCTCGTTCTTTCGGTCACTACCCACAGCTCGTGGCCATAGGTGAGGGTAGGGACGTAGATCGACCGGTAAATTGAGAGCTTCGCTTTTACACTCAGCTCCCTCTTCACCACGACGGACCGGTGCAGCGTCCGCATTACTGCAGCTGCAGCCCCAATCCGTCTGTCGATCTCCGGCTCCCTTCTCCCATCACTCGCGAACAAGACACCGAGATACTTGAACTCCTCCACTTGGGGCAGGAACTCATCCCCGACCCGGAGTGGGCACTCCACCCTTTTCCGGCTGAGAACCATGGCCTCAGATTTGGAGGTGCTGATCCTCATTCCCGCTGCTTCACACTCGGCTGCGAACCGTTCCAGTGCGAGCTGGAGGCCCTCACCCGATGAAGCCAACAGAACCACATCATCTGCAAAAATCAGAGATGAGATTCTGAGGCCACCAAAGCGAAAGCCCTCCGCCACTTGGCTGCGCCTAGAAATCCTGTCCATAAAAATTATGAACAGAACCGAAGACAAAGGGCAGCCCTGGCGGAGCCCATCACCCACCAGGAACGAGTCCGACTTATTGCCGGCAATGCGAACCAAGCTCTTGCAACGGTTGTATAGGGATCGAATGGCCCGTAGCAATGGGCCAGACACCCCATATTCCCGCAACACCTCCCACAGGACACCCCGAGGGACACGGTCGAATGCCTTCTCTAAGTCCACAAAACACATGTAGACTGGTTGGGCAAACTCCCATGCACCCTCAAGTATCCTGGAGAGGATAAAGAGCTGGTCCAGTGTTCTGCGACCAGGACGAAAACCGCATTGTTCCTCCTGTATCCGAGGTTCGACTAACGGACGAACTCTCCTTTCCAGCACCCTGGCATAGACTTTCCCAGGGAGGCTGAGGAGTGTGATCCCCCTGTAGTTGGAACACACCCTCCGGTCCCCTTTCTTAAAGATGGGGACCACCACCCCGGTCTGCCAGTCCACAGGTACTGCCCCTGATCTCCACGCAACATTGCAGAGGCGTGTCAACCAGGACAGCCCTACAACGTCCAGAGCCTTCAGGAACTCGGGGCGGACCTCATCAACACCAGGGGCTCTGCCACCAAGGAGTTGTTTAACTGCCTCAGTGACCTCGCCCCCGGAAATTGGCGGGTCATTCCCCTCATCCCCAGACTCTGCTTCCTCCTCGGAAGACGTGTCAGTGGGATTAAGGAGGTCCTCAAAGTATTCCTTCCACCGCCTGACAATTTTCTCAGTCGACGTCAGCAGCACTCCACCAGCACTATACACAGTGCAGGTAGAGCACCGCTTTCCCCTCCTGAGACGTCTGACGGTTTGCCAGAATCTCTTCGAGGCAGTCCGAAAGTCTTTTTCCATGGCCTCTCCGAACTCCTCCCACACCCGAGTTTTTGCTTCAGCCACTGCCCGAGCCGCATTCCGCTTGGCCTGTCGATACCTGTCGGCTGCCTCCGGAGTCCCACAGGCTAACCAAGCCCGATAGGACTCCTTCTTCAGCCTGGTGGCTCCCTTCACCTCTGGTGTCCACCATTTGGTTCGGGGATTACCACCACGGCAGGCACCAACCACCTTGCGGCCGCAGCTCAATGCAGCAGCCTCCTATATCTAGCCGGGACCTCTCAACCTCACGCACTAACTCAGGCCCCTTCCCCACCAGAGAGGTGACATTCCATGTCCCTATTGCCAGTCTTGGCAGCCGGGGGTCAGTCCTCCAGGGCCTCCGCTCCTGGCCGCCACCCGGCACACAATGCACCCGACCCCTATGGCGCCTCCTGCGGGTGGTGGGCCTGCAGGAGGATGGGCCCATGTCTCCTCTTCGGGCTGTGCCCGGCCGGGCCCCATGGACTAAGGCCCGGCCACCAGACGCTCGCCCTCGGGCACCCTCCCCGGGCCTGGCTCCAGGGCGGGGCCCCGGTAACCCTATCCCGGGCAGGGTAAACTGTTCCCTCGGTGTCCTTTTCATAAGGGTCTAGAGAGTTATACCCATATACTTTTAACCAAGTTAACTGTATTAGAATTACAACTATTTCATGTAGAGTCCCTCATTTTGAGGAGGTCAAATAAATATATTAAAAAATTAAAAGTTCACTTTCAACACTTTGCCAATTTTCTTTGCAGGTAAAGACTCAAGTGGATGTCACCAGACACTGTTAGCTTCTAAGCGACACTTTGCCGGGTCTTTACTGTAGCTACCTTCAGTTTAGTCTTCAGTTTAGCAAGCAATAGGAAAATTCAGCTTCAAAAACTTCAAAAACTCCGTACTTCATGTTGCAGTGTGTTTTGAGTCACTGTCAGATTGTACTGTGTACTGTCACTGAATTCAGTGAAGGACTTTTCATTTACCACAGAAAGGATTCTGCAGTTTCTGCAGTCATCCATTATCACTGTCTTCCTTGGGCATCCAGGCAGATTTATGATCGACTTTTTTCTCCCTCAGAGTTTACCAGAGCTGTTATTGCTAATGTTCCTGTCATTTTTCATATCAGTGTGTTTTTTTCTGTATGATTTCTTTTTTTTCTCTTTTTTTTGGGAGGGGGTGGGGGTTAAAAGATAGATAGGTAGATGAAAAATGCATGAATACATAAGAAGATACAAGCACAGAAACTTACATAAATATATTCTAAATATAAAATACAGAAGTATAAATGTAGCATGTTGTCTTCATTTTTACTGTAATGCTGTAATGAAAAGTACTTTTCCTGTAATAAACCAGGAAGTAACTCACAGTGGCATAATAAACTGATGGTCACACAAACGCACCCCCATGACACAAACGTATGCACACACACACACACACACACACACACACACACACACACACACACACACACACACACACACACAGCAGTTTGGCTAGCAGTAACAATGTCACAATGCTGTGTCATTGTGGGTACCCATGTTTCTCACGTTGGGCACTTTAAGTACCCATGTTTCTCACGTTGGGCACTTTAAGAATACGGCTTCATCTAATAGGAACACCATCATTTTTGTAGGTGTTTGGATGCAAAGAATAGAAAATGTATGTGAATTAAACAAAGTACATCAATATCCGTGCTCTATACTTGCTTCATTTTCTGCTATCGTGATTTTGTGCATCAAATCTTCTCATCCTTTGTGGATCTTAAATGTTGACACATTACTTTCTCTCTGACATGCCCACAGTGTTGATTCTGGCTGTTTTTCTCTCTGTCTGCCCTTTTCTTTATATTGTGTGTGTGTGTGGGTGGAGTATGGGGGGGTTGGCACTTTTTTTCTGCATTGTTGCCCAACAGCAGATGGTGTCTCCATGTGCTTCCTCTCCTCTCGTTTTCCATTTCCTCCCAGCATGTACTGCAACACACCGCTGCGTCTTTAAAGAGATATTTCACAATGTTCTCCACTCTCATCATCAAGGGGTGATTACAAGTTCAGACACCGCTGGAGACTGACAATCACCAAAACTCACTTATTTTCACAACAGTAAGTCTAAAAGGCCAGATCTGCAACACACAGCAGCAGATTTGTTTTGCTCTCGCCCGTCTGCAGATACCAGTACCCAGGCTGAAAGATGAATGCTCCTGGTCCTAGCTGCATTCACTAAAACCACCGGTGGAAAAATGAACCTCATGAAACCATTTTCAGCTTCCTGACAACACACAGCTGTCTATCAATCAATCCCAGTCAGAGGCTGTTTTCATTCTGAGGTGTGCCATATTACATCAAATACAGTAACATAGTCTTTAATACTGCAGCACCCATGTGATGGCAGGTTGGATGTTAGATAAAGATCTCCTGAGGTGAGTAATCTAAATGATGATAAATCTAAGTTCTTATTCAACCAAACGCTCATACAGTATTTACAGACTGTCTAAAACATCCCATCTTCACTCAATCACTTTTCCCCTCATTACAAGTCAACGTTGCCACCATTAGCAATCTGACTGTGGTTCTTTTCCCGTAAGAACTGGTCAAATCTGCAAAAGGTTCTCACCTGACCCCACTCAAACTTTATTAAAATATGAAAATATGCAGGAGGATCTTGTGCAGATCTGGGAATGAGAGCTGGGTTGAAATGTTGGGCATTTGGACAAACAGAGTAACTGTGCAAATTCTAAGTGGTAAAAGAAAAAGAGTGGGGAGGAGAGTGAGAGCAGTCAAAATGAAACAACCCTGGACAGGCATTCACTCAATGCAGAGAGCTCCCCAAGATGGTACAAAAGCAGTGTTCAGCTGGCATTATTTCATCTATTCATCTGGGAAGTTATATTTGCACCTTCAGTATCTCTTTATAAATGGCAAACTGTGATTGGGGAAAACTTGCTGCTGTTGGAGATCTTCGTGCATGTTCAGGTTCTCCGATGTGCAACAGTGGTGCAGTGTGATGGACCCTGTTGTGGTCAAGCAAGAGCTTCAGCATGAAAGCCTATTGTTACTGATCGACTGACAAGCTTGCAGAAACAAGTGTTGATAATGGGATTCCTCTGAATGGTCCCTGGGGCTCACGGATGAGCCGCATCAGAAGGACCCAGTTGAAGTGAATAAAGCATCTGACTATGATGCCTCCTAGGTGATGTGCTTCAGGGATACCCCACCCTCCTTTTCACAATATGTGAGGACAGAGGAAAATTACATCTCTTTTGACCTCTATCATCTCACTTGGAAACACCCCTGTGCACCCTCAGACAAGCTGAAGGAGGGGCCTGGGGAAGTAAAAACTGCTGCCCTGTAACATAGTCAAGTGGTATAACATGCATGGAAACTTTTATAGCTATATTTGAACATTAAAAACTTTAAGCATATTTAATCAATTTTGAAAAACATGCTTTGACAATATATATTCATTTTCATTTCATTTTATTTCACACAGGTCAAAGTTTGTTTTTTCCCCTGCAAAGTACAGCTCCAAATGGCTCCATGTAGGTTTAATCTAAGTTGCTGCTTCAATGAGCATCAGAGTCGCCTGAGCATGGATGTTTATACTTTTGTGATTGTGTAAAAACTCG
This sequence comes from Copadichromis virginalis, assembly GCF_057382275.1. Lineage (NCBI taxonomy): Eukaryota > Metazoa > Chordata > Actinopteri > Cichliformes > Cichlidae > Copadichromis > Copadichromis virginalis. The sequence continues at coordinate 30,085,580 of NC_140630.1, forward strand.
ACTAGCGCTATTCCTGTCTCGGTGGTTTGTTTTGGTTTCGGGGGCTTTCCCCGTCTTTTCTCGATTGTGGCAGAAACTATAGTGATGACACAGAGTGTACTTCTGCTTTATGAGATGCAGAAAGCAGGGAGTTGTCATTTCATCTTAACTTGCTGCTAGTCTGCCTTATAAGCAGAAAACTATGTGCAAGAAGAGATTGCGTATGTGCCCTCAGATAATTCTGAATACCATGCCTTGGGACAATAAACCAGTTTAAGTCATGGTACTACTGCATAAACCAAAACCTAAAATATATATTTTTTAAAGTATAAATTTTCCTTATGAATTGAGATCTAGAATAACATTATACGTGTAAGAAGAAAATGTATAACATTGAACACATTTCAAACTCATCTCAAAGACGCCCAAAGAGGAGCCAGATCTGTGACCATTCAAATCAAATTAACTGAATTTTGCACTGCCAATATTTACTCAATTATTTTACACTCCACTGAAAATAAGCAGCTTGTCTGAAGTTTTGATGGGTGTGCTGGGAAATAGAGTACTTGTACTTCCTGACCTTGCTCCCTGTCACAAAGCTGTTGACTTCAACTATGCAACAACTTGTTTTTCAGCAAGAGCATCATAGATGTGACATTAGTGGTTTTTCTCCAACAACAGGCTCATGTGTAGCATGGTTAGTCAGCACAGTGGCAGCATTTTAATTTATGTTTAGCATTCAAAGCGAAAATGCGGTGCTCAAAGGAGGAAGGAGGGGACGAGTATAGGCTACATTTGAGCATATGAAAATGGGTTTGCATACTGTAACATGTGTGTAATTTGTATGATGTATGAAGTGATTGATGGAAATGAGTGCACTTGTTTGGTGTTTCGGTGACACACATTTATGGAGACATATTTGCAACAACCTTAAGTGCTTTTTTGTTTCCTCCTTATTGCTTTTTCAACCTGAACTTCAGTCAAAGATGACATCTTATAGGTTGGTAGCCGCTGAAGCACATACTGGATTACAGTATGTGATGTTACTGTGATTTTATGCCTCCATCTTGTGGCAAGAAATGAGCATGAAAGTGAAACCTGACTGATTGAAAAGGTATTCATGGTGTGTTCTGTGTTCTAACAGCTACAGTTCCAGCAGATTAGAATCAAGTATAACATTTATACTAGAGATACCACTTTTTTATGTCCGATACCGATACCGATATCATAAATTTGGATATCTGCCGATACCGATATGAATCCGATATAGTGTTTTTTAATCAACAAAACTGTTTTTTAAATATCTTGCTGCATTTTGTATAAGTTCATACTCAAGTTTAAAACAACAACTACACTAAAGCTATTCTGTTATACCTGTATGCAAAAAAAAATATTTCATAGTTCAGCAATACTGATCAATCTAATAAACTTAAACCTACACCATCCTCCCTATTCTGGTATTTTAAAGAGTACTTAGCATAAATATTAAGCAACCTAACTAATAGGGTTCCAACTCCCAGCAACAACAAAAATAAATAAATAAAAAATAGGGAACCACCCCTCACGCTCCACCTCATGATGCTTAATCGACGTAATCAACCTTATTTTGATGCAGTGTGAAAAAAAAATGCACAGAAATCAATTATTTTTCAAGAAATATTAAATAGATTCAACATCTTTCTTCAACAAAATTGCAGACTGCACAGATGGTACCTTCCCAAAGGAAAAAGTACTATAGCTTACTAGGGTATATATATATACACTCAACAAAAATATAAACGCAACACCTTTGTTACTGCTCCCATTCCCCATGGGATGGACGTAGAGACCTAAAATTCATTCCACATACACAATATAACCATCCCTCCCAAACAGTGGTCACAAATCAGTCCAAATGTGTGGTAGTGGGCACATCTGCTATATTGAGATAATCCATCCCACCTCACAGGTGTGCCACATCAGGATGCTGATGTGACATCATGAGTAGTGCACAGGTGTACCTCAGACTGCCCACAACAAAAGGCCACCCTGGAATGTGCAGTTTTGTCTCACAGCAAAATGCCACAGATGCCACAAGCAATGAGGGAGCGTGCAATTGGCATGCTGACAGCAGGAATGTCAACCAGATCTGTCGCCCGTGCATTGAATGTTCATTTCTCAACCATAAGCCGTCTCTACAGGCGTTTCAGAGAATATGGCAGCACATCCAACCGGCCTCACAACCGCAGACCTCGTGTAACCACACCAGCCCAGGACCTCCACATCCAGCAGGTTCACCTCCAAGATCGTCTGAGACCAGCCACCCAGACAGCTGCTGGAACAATTGGTTTGCACAACCAAACAATTTCTGCACAAACTGTCAGAAACCGTCTCAGGGACGCTCAACTGCATGCCCGTCGTCCTCATCGGGGTCTTGACCTGACTCCAGCTCGTCGCCGTAACAGACTTGTGTGGGCAAATGCTCACATTCGATGGCGTCTGGCACGTTGGAGAGGTGTGCGCTTCACGGATGAATCATGGTTCACATTGTTCAGGGCAGATGGCAGCTGAGAATGTCCCAGTTCTTGCATGGCCAGCATACTCACCGGACATGTCACCCATTGAGCATGTTCGGGATGTGCTTGACCGGCGTATACGACAGCGTGTACCAGTTCCCACGAATATCCAACAACCTCGCACAGCCATTGAAGTGGAGTGGACCAACATTCCACAGGCCACAATTGACAATCTGATAGACTCCATGCGACGATGTGTTGCACTGCATGAGGCAAATGGTGGTCACACCAGATACTGACCGGTTCTGGGTCCCCAGACCCCCAATAGCGCAAAAAACTGCACATTCCAGGGTGGCCTTTTGTTGTGGGCAGTCTGAGGTACACCTGTGCACTACTCATGATGTCAGATCAGCATCCTGATGTGGCACACCTGTGAGGTGGGATGGATTATCTCAATATAGCAGATGTGCCCACTACCACACATTTGGACTGATTTGTGACCACTGTTTGGGAGGGATGGTTATATTGTGTATCTGGAATGAATTTTAGGTCTCTACGTCCATCCCATGGGGAATGGGAGCAGTAACAAAGGTGTTGCGTTTATATTTTTGTTGAATGTATATTAGACTTAATAGTCACTATATACAGTAATGGACTTCTATTCATTTTGCATCAAATTAAAACTTTGGGTGTCAGATAATTATTTATTAAAAGCTCGACATTTTAAATGAGAATAAGAAAGAAAAGTATGTCTTTGTGCCCCCTTTTCCCTGTTAATGCCCTATCGGCCCCCCTGGCTAAACTTTGCTAGATCCGCCCCTGCACAGTTACCACCCGTCAGCTACGTAGAAAAAGATCCAAGAGTAGAAAGTAATATTAAATACATTCTAACAACAGCTTATCAAGCTTAAACGTACTGCTGTTGTTCAGCCGCTGGTTTCCTCTTTCTGGTGCAAAGTGGGCCAAAAGCAAACTAGAGACACGGACTCGCCACAGAAAAGCCGATCAGCTGATCATTAAGCAGTTTCATGAATGAAGTAGCAGCAGGAGAGACAGTCGCTTGTTAAGCTTAAGGCAGGAATGCTTTACAAACATTCAGAGATGGACTTACACACTTGCTTTACTTCTCTCGGGATAACTTTGTCGGAGATGAAATGCCGGGTTGCTAGCGAAGCTCCACATGCTATCCAGACCACCGACAGGTCCCGCATGCCACAGCCGCTCTATCACGTGATGCATACTGCTCCGACGTGCTAACTTCTGAGGCGAGTTATGGCGTGTTGCAAGTTTTGTGAGGTGCTTTCGTGATATTTAATGGATCGGATTACATTTTTTATTTTTCTCCGATATCCGATCCAGTAATTTAGGTCAGTATCGGACCGATACCGATACGTAATATCGGATCGGTCCATCTCTAATTTATACCTTCTCTGAATCACACACACACACACACACACACACTCCCATAGTTGACTTTGCTCAGTTTTTTCAGAGGTTGCTTGTTTTGAAACTAAAATAAGCTATATCTTATGGATTTGTGTCTTCTCATATGATGTATGATTTTTTTTAAATATATTTAGAAAAAGTTTTCATATTACTTGTGCTAAAACCGGAGTACTGGTCACTGCAAAGTAAGAAAGCACTGCATTAACGGTCCTGACAGGAGTAGAGAGCATAATTGGCTTCCTGTTGAATCCAGGATCAAATTTAAAATCCTTCTCACCCTAATAGAGCACTTTGCTCTCTGACTGCAGGTTTACTTGTTGAACCTAGAGTACTTTAAAGTAGAATAGGAGGCAGAGCCTTCAGCTTACACAGCCCTCTTCTATGGAAGCAGCTCCCAGTTTGGATTCCTGAAACAATCCTAAAAGTAGGTGTCCAAGTTTAAAATGTTCTTTTTTGGTAAAGTATATAGGTAGGGGAGTTTGTTATTAACCTCTGGCTCTCTTCCTGCCATCACTCCCAACTGGTCATGACAGACCCCTCCCTCAGCCTGGTTCTGCTGGAGGTTTCTTCCTGTCATGAGTTTTCCCCATTTCTACTGTCTTTAACGTGCTTGGACATTGTTTGACTCTTGAGGTTTTCTCCGCATTATATTGTAATGTAAAGACCTACAATAATAAAACTTCACCATCCTGTAAAATTGTCCACCCCCCAGGTGTAGATTGACAGTCAAGTTTAAGTACAGGAAACACACTGAATGCTTCCTCTAAATGAAAATGAATAGGTCAGAAAACAACGTGGTGATTTATGTAGACTTTCACTTCATCTTCTAGTGCTGAAAGAGTTTTGGTACCTAAAGAGAGTTATGGAAAACTCATTTTTCTATTCTACTCTCTGGACTCGGTCACATGCTCTGAAGAGTGCGTGTCACCCCCAGCCCCAGTGGGAGAGGCATGACCAGGGTCTCTGGGTCAGGGAAAACAACCAATCAGAAGTCAGCCGCTCCCCATTTCCTGTCCCAAATGCTAAGCATTCACAGCATCTGAGGTTGAAGGAATCACACTAGTCCTTTAGTTGAAACTTTAATAGCCTTTTATTTACACAGACTTCCATCATTTGTACAGACAGTTCAAATTAACACCAACGAGGTCCTTATGAAGCTAAAATGGAGGGAAAAAAAAACCCACACTCCTATTGAAAGCAAGTAGTGGGTCCATGGCTCAGCTGTTGACTCGTATAAAGAAAAACTTTTATATATCAGCAAACTCAAAGTTTTCAGAACACATTCAGGATTAACATTTATCAAATGAATTTGATACAATCTACAGTCTGGATTTAGATGTGAAGTGTCAACTTTCCTCTGCTGTTTGGAGAGTTCCTGAGCCGGAGAGTGCAAACAGTCCCACTCCCGGCCACCAGAGGGCAGATGCCGAGAGTGTAGGATGTTTACACTTCCTGGATCTCAGAGGTCAGAAGGAAATGTCAGGCTGGACAAAGTTTAATTTTAATACCTTAATAACAGAAATTCCAAATCACAGAAAATAAAATCAGTGTTTATTCTTTATTCTCTCAAAAAAAAAAAAAAAAAAAATCCCTTGTCATGGCAAATTGATATGGACATCACAATTCAGAAGTGAGGTAGTTCAGAACGCTTTACAGAACGCACTACTTTTCACAGCACCAACTTACACTTCCTGCTTCCTTGTGTTTCAGTCCCATACATACACTTCTAACAGGCAAGAAAACAGAAGTATCCTTGCTGTTCTTCCAACATCACATCCATGCCAAAACATTGAGTACTCATTATGTGAACGGGTTCACATAATCACATTCAGGGTGAAGCCCGTTTGGTTAACACAGGGCTAACAAACAACTCACACCTGCAGCCAGTTTACACTCGCCAATTAAGCCAACGTGTCTTGCTAACCACTGCGGCACCCTGCCCCCTTTGTAAAGCACACTAAACTATATTGTTTCATAAGCAAATTATTTTGAACTCTTATTTTAACTCTCAGTTTGACAGTATTAATACTTGCAAACACGGTCCATAGCTTTACCGGTGAGTCTGCAGAGTTACAATTATATCCTCCAGTTTAGCACAGAAGCTTGTGCAGCAACAAACATGCAGCTTCGTCATCTTTAAGTTCCTTGGTGAGACCCTCTTTTATGCAGGGGGGGCTTTTGTGAGTGGAACAGGCCCATTTCCTGGGTTTTCCAGCACCAAGGAAGGAACGCTGAGACTGTTTAGACAGAAACGACAAGCAGCACAGCATGTTTTCATTCATGTATGATGAATGTGGGGGTGGGGGCAGTTTGTAATATTAGAAAGCTTCCTTCCTTCCCTGTCTGTGGCCCTCTAGTCTGTGTTACACCCATTTCCCCTCAGCTCTGATGACATGGTTTATCTTAAAAAAAATTTAAGAAAGAAGAAAAAAAAAAAAACCCACCACACTCTTAGACCCTTAAGTCAAATTTTCTGAACTTTAACCACTCCTACATCTTCTTCCACCCCTCGTTTCATCTTCATCCTCACCTTCTATCCCTGCTTTTCTCCTTTCAACCCCACTCCTTCCTTTCATTCTTCCCCATTCCTCCCCCCAGCCCCTGTCTCAAGAGAGGATGAAGCCGCTCCCATCCACTGGGAATTGAATGGCCTGAGTGGAGACAGCTATCAAAGCCAGCCGTTTCACACTGGTGCACAGTTTTTTGTATTTTTGCTAAGCGTGCTACTTAGTAACCACCTTACAGCTTTACAACAAAAAAAAAATAATGCAGTATGAAGTTTTCTGAAATGTTTTTCATTTCTTCACAGCCATACGATACACATTTCTGTGATGGTTTCTGCAGAGATCACCTCTTAGACCATGTGCGTTGCTCTCTGGCAGAGTGACCTGATCACCTGTCTAGATCACAGTTTACACAGCTTCATATACACAATGAGGGAGCTGAAAATACCATTAGTGCCTAAAAATGGATCCAAAACCCCGTTAATCAAAACACTCCTAAACAATGTGGGAACATGACAGTGGGGAAACGGTCCTTTTTTCCCCCAAATCAGCCAATCACTGATAACAGTTTAGCTTTCAGCAAACTCTGTATCATCTGCCATTCATAGCACTAATTAAACAGAGTTTTATGGTTTCTAACATTCCAACATCATTACTCCATTTAAGTTTCTTTTAAAAAAGTATACTTAGTCATTTGGTTAATGTTATTTAATATTACTCACACCATCCTCACTGGCGTCTTGTCACTGATTTAGAAAAACTTTCATGACTTCACTTGTGTGCTGCTTTTATGAAGTTGAGGTGGAGCTGTTTGAAACAGAAAGAACTGAATTTGGAACGAACCACCTGTTGTCCTAGCACAGGGGGCACATGGCTTCTCCGTATTGAGTTTTGTCGCGGTCTCTATGCCTTTCCCCCCCTTTGCTTTAAATCGTTTTGCGCATTAGCTTATAGGTTCAGGTTCCTCTCATTTGGTTAGGATGCAGGTATGTTCCTGTGTTCCCAAGCAGAAGAGTCAGCTCATTTCTGAGGAGTGGTCCATTTACAGGCCCACTTATTCCCTAGAATAGTTCATTTTACCTCTTGGCTTTCTTAGTTGCCCACAGAACTCATTTTAGCACCATTTTTTCAAACTCAGTTTAAACCATAACCTTCCTTTGACACTGTTCTCCTTTATGTCTGATCTTTCCCTTATATTGTTCATGACAGTTCAGTCACTATACTTACAGCTGTTTTCACTCCTGTCGCAGTGATGGTACTAGCAGTTGGCTGCTGCAAACATCCGACTGAAAGCCCCAGAAACTAACACCAGCTTCCAGTCAAGGATGTTTACAGTAGCCCTGACTGCCAACCGGCCCGGAGAGGATGAAGAATCTATGAACACACAAACATTTCCGTTAGCCAATCAACAGTCACTTAAAAATACAAGCTTGAATCAGAGTGATCTGCATTGGAAATAATTCAAAGCACACGTCATGTGCCTTTCAACCTTACTAATAAAATGAGAATGATCCTCACAGTTATGCACTCAAGTGTCATCACCTGAAAGTCTCATGATTGTGGAGTGAGTCTTAAAAACAAAGGACTGGACACATTATCAGCGTAAGAGTACACATCTCTACTGGGAAGATTTCTTTTTGTCCTCCTGCCAACTTGGACTGAAAGGCAACAGCGGTGTCTGTGTCACTTCCAGTCTTTCTGACATCTCAAACTTCCATACAGCCTCGCCCTGTTTAGGGTATAATCCATCATCCAACACAAGTTCAGGGTGAATGTAAAGTTGTGCTCGAGCTGGGATCAGTGCCGCAAACACATCATCTTACCCACCCAAACCAACAAAAAGTAAAGTAAGATCATTTTTGATTTTGTGTGAAAGGAGCCGGAGCTGGTAAGGTCCCACTCCACTTTTGCCACTGGGGCGATCGTGGCTCAAGAGTTGGGAGGTCGCCTTGTAATCGGAAGGTTGCCGGTTCGAGCCCCGGCTTGGACAGTCTCGGTCGTTGTGTCCTTGGGCAAGACACTTCACCCGTTGCCTACTGGTGATGGTCAGAGGGCCCGGTGGCGCCAGTGTCCGGCAGCCTCGCCTCTGTCAGTGCGCCCCAGGGTGGCTGTGGCTACAATGTAGCTTGCCATCACCAGTGTGTGAATGTGTGTGTGAATGGGTGGATGACTGGATGTGTAAAGTGCTTTGGGGTCCTTAGGGACTAGTAAAGCGCTATATAAATACAGGCCGTTTACCATTTTATATAGAGACAAGAGAAAGAGGAGAGGGCTTTGAGAAAAGCGAGCAATATCAGAGGATTTGATGATAAGGTGTGAAAATATATGTTACTGTGACTCAATGCCAACTGGCTGTACAGCTAAATTCATATATGTCAGATTTTTAGTATGTATATGCGAAGCAGTTTATTTTGGTCAGTTTACCAATGATGTAACTAAGAGGCTGAAGTCATCCATGACAACAGAAGCTGTCAAATTTAGGCTGTAAATGAAAAGTCTGGCTTTACTTTTCATGACACTAACTCGGATCTAATCTAAGACCACAACTTAGGCTGACCTATCGCTACACACTTTTTTGTAAAACTAGTCTTTGTGAGAGTTAACAGCGACCCTCATGACAGTGACATAGATGCGAGATAAGTTTTCAAAGAAAACAACTGATGATGGGCCTCCCCAGCAAAGTTCATACATTACAGCCTTCATTCTATGCTGACTCAAGTGCTGAGCAGCACAGACCAGCATAATTACTGGTCTCCACTATGTTTTGCTGCCCTGCCTTTGTTGTCCAGTAAGCATTCTATCAGCATGTGACATTCCACAACCTTAACTCCCAACCCACACATACACACTATTTACCATGTAAACACAACCCTGCATTTCTGTTTAGCTACCATACACACTCCCACAGCTCAGCATATGTACACACACACACACACACACACACACATACACACAAATCTAATTACTTCTTCACACGCAAATAAATGTGCAGGACTCCCACAGTGCCCTCTCTGACCCTCCTCCCCCAACCCAAACACCTACTTCCTGTTTCTTCCTCTCTCCTCCACTTTTTCTCCATACATACAATAATGGAATGGCATTCTTGTGTGTGTGTGTGTGTGTGTGTGTCTGAGAGAGATAGAGAGACAGAGTTAGAAAGACAGCAGAGTACATGTAAATGAGTGTACATGGCTTTGAGAGCATGAATGTGCCCGTGTGTGTGTGTGTGTGTGTGTGTGTGTGTGTGTGTGTGTGTGTGTGTGTGTGTCTGGTAGAGATTGAGAGTGAAAGAGCAAGCGTGCATGTAATCACATGTGTCCTGCACTGAGATAAAGACAGGAATGCTGCTTCCCCATGGTTCCCTCCCTCTGCTCCAATAACAAAGACCTCAAGTGTTAAGTTATTGTAAATCAATCTTTACCATTTACATTTAACCCAGTTTTAGTAAAGTCACTTGGAGTTCTTGACATTTGCTACTACATATAACTAACACCAATCATTGTTCTATTTTAGCGGCTTGTGCATGTTAGAAAGACCAGGCTTCTTTATAGAGCTATAGACTGTATATAAAAGATGGGCAATTATTACTTTGGACTCTGGATTCGGTGACGAACGCATGGTGTGCTTGTTATCTGCTAACGCTAGCAAGCTCAGTTAGCAAGCTCAGTTAGCAAGCTACTTTTGTAAAGTGTACGGGTATGAAGCCCTAACTCAAAGACACAAACATCTTCTAAAATAATGCTGCAAAATGTTTAGACGTCTGAACACCTGTCAGTCAAAACCACACTCCTAACTGTAAGCCTTTAAAAATCCAAACATGTGACCTGAACCACTGTTTGCTACATTAACAATATTGTTTTATTATTGCAAAGTTGGGCATTTTGAGAACTGTGGGATTGACATTGTTTTTGCACGTGACCATTAGAGGAACTGGAGTTTTTGCCACTTCTCAGTTGGCTTAAATCAAATATAACATGCCAGCTGTCATTTTCTATAATGTCATTAATGTTGTTGTGGACAGCTACAGATTTGCATGTACTTCTATACATACCACAATCTGAAGAATGTCTACAGCATCACACTGTACTCATAAAACACAATAGCAACCTCATGATGTTCAAAAAGAACAGCTGCGTTGTTTATTACGTCAAAAAGAGGACACTTGATTGTTTTGTTAGCTTTTTTTAGCTTGTGGAGATGGATGCATGATGAGATTTACATCATACAGACACTGATTGAGACATTACATGCATACTGAGCATGTCTACTTTACTTAACAATGTGGTTAAATGAAATTTCTTAAATTCCTAAACCAAGAATGAAGTTACAGGTTTTGCTGTACATACTGACTTTCCACAAGATAATAACGTATAAGCAGAAATATTTGTGTCAATTCAGTAAGACTGAGCACAAGACCATATAAAGCTAAACAGTGCTCTTTTTGCCTTGAGAATGTTGTTTTCCTTGCTATGAGAATGCTACAGCAGGGAAGACAACCATCATTGGTGAGCCATCTATGGATAGGGTTATGATTGGTTTAACGTCTACATCTTTTTAGACCATTTTTCCTGTCTGGAAAACCCAAAAGGAAAATCTTAACAAAAAGAAAAACTGTAATGACAAAATTATGAATCTCATAGTTTCTAGAAATCGCCTAATTTAGCATGTAGCTAAGGCAAACGCTCCCCTTAGCCCTAACCCCGACTGAGTTTTCACTGATTTGTTGGATGTTAAAAGCTTGCTGCTCGGTCACTGCTAACTAGCTGAGTAAAAATAAAACAGGAAATCATTTTGCATGTTCCGTTGTGCATGTACATAACAACTTTTTTATTTTCTTATTACACCTTCAAGCTGTAACCTGTTTACTTTTATAGTAATTTAGCCACTAGCACAAAGATTGTTCCTCACATTTTGAGCAGATTCTGTCATTTAAGTCATACCAGTGACACACAAGCTGCCTCCACTGGACCACAAAGAAAATTATAGGGTTAAAAGAAATGAAATATCATGTTAACCCTTAAAGGAGAAATCTGTCTGTTGTAAATGGATGGTTTAACAATGCAAGACAAAGACAGCGTTTCATGAATTCTGCTGACGCAATAGTACATGCTACTGGCCTCGAGCCGTGTCTGCATTTATATATAGTGTGTGTGTGTGTGTGTGTGTGTGTGTGTGTGTGTGTGTGTGTGTGTGTGTGTGTGCGCACCTGCTTTACACTAAGTTTCGGTTACTATTGCTTTCCGCACTCCAGTGTCCTTTTGGAGAAAAAAAAAAACAAACTGCTCATGTGCAAGCATGCATGCATGTGGACTGTATATGTGTGTATGTGGACTTATGGCTAGTCCTCCCTCTCTCACTCAGGTCACTTTGGGGAACAAAGCAAACTTTATCAGGACATTGCAATCCTGCATTCCCCAGATTCTTAGCACTTGGCAACCAGCTAAAAACAGAGCAGAGAGAGAGAGAGAGAGAGAGAGAGAGAGAGAGAGAGAGAGAGAGAGAGAGAGAGAGAGAGAGAGAGAGAGAGAGAGAGAGAGAGAGAGAGACACAAGCGGAAGACAGAAGAGGAGAAATAAAAAATGTACGCACTACTGATCTTTCCTCACAGCATCTACTGTAGGTTTGAATACAATCTGTACTGTTGCCTAACAGGCTGCCAGATGATCTAAAAACCAAGAGCAGATTTTGAAATGGGAGGAAAACAGCTCCTATTGTTCTATTGTGAATGATGTTTGAAAAATGTATTTGCAAGAATGTCTTTGTGTAATTGTGTAGTAGTGCAGTGTGAGTGCCCTTTACCTATATCCAAGAATAGCAGAATGAATATCATTTCCAACCAAAAACCTTCTATCAGTGGTCTAAAGTTGTAGAGAAAATGGGGAATAGGAAATTCATGTGAAAATGAAGTTTTGTAGACATGATACAGGAAAAGTACTTAGAGCTAACATTTAGAAATATGCCCAAAAAGTTGATTCTGGACGTAGCGTATCCCACGGAAAACACTATGTCCAGCTTTTCAGGATTTCCTTACCTGGATGATTGAGCATCCATCAAGACATTTAGAAATATGGTTGCGATTTTTGTATCAACTTTATGTAGCAATAGTTTGACATTTTGGCGTTCGGTAGAGAACAGCACAAAGAGTAAAATCCAATTCTAAAACCAGGCTGTCAGACGCCTCCTGTCTTATCGTCTAAAGCAGTGCATGACTACGGGCTGCTTTTCAGTTTGGCTTTCGTAAAATCCAGAAGATAAACTCCTGACACAGCTCGCTGCCAAAATGAAGCCGGCATTTGGTTAAACACGAGGAAAAGGCCTTTGAAAAACTAAGCTCTTTTGCAGTTTTATTGTTTGGAAAAGCTGGAAAACTAGAATTTACACCGAGGGTTTGGGTATAGAGAAGTGTACAATTTGAATGAGAGAGTATGGCAGTAAATTATTTTATCACTTTATTTTAAAGGGTTAAATGATATTTGGCAGTCGAAACAGTAAGATAAGGATGAAGGTGGAGCAAGGGCTACCAGACTACTCCATATGAAGACAGGTAACAGGAGGTCATGAACCTGTCCTCAGCCATATTAGCAAAGGAAGTATAATTAAATTATATACAGCAAAATACTTTTGACTAAAAGTACATAACAGGGATGAGCAGAATGAAGAAAAATTGATTCTAGAATTTGCAAGACTTCCAGCACTAAAAACATCAGTGTTCTAAGGCAGAGGCCATCTATCATGGCCTGATCTGTGTACAGTAAATATTCCAAGGTGACGGGCAGTTTAGAGGTGATACATGGATGTTTAAAAATGCTACAGAGGAAACCTTTAAAGCATAGCAAACTCTGTGTCTGCACATTCTTTCATGCACTCGAGAGGCACTTCACTGACATCACAAATACACCAGCACAATGAGAAAGCCACAGTGAGCCAGGTCAAACACCATTAAAAGGTACAGTAGATCAAGGACACGCACTTCAGATGACCTTAGCAGTGTATTGTGCCAAAGTGAGCGTTTGAAGTCCAGCAGCTTCTCATTTGTTCAGTTGCCAGAGAACGTACACTAGAAGATTTGTTGCTGACTTTTTAGAGGAGATTAAAATTCACGTATTGTATTGATTAAAACTAGGGGTTTGAGGTTTGTTTGGGGGGTTTTTTTGGTCTTGCTAGTCATCTATTTCTTGTAGCTCTTTTGTCAAATCAGTCAGATCTGTAAATCTGAAATCTGCTACGATACTCTGGACAAACAACAACATTTTTTTTTTTTAGTCGTGCCATAAATTATCTTTTTCTATAAGTAGTCATCTGACATGCAGGAGTAAAATAAAATGAGCTTTTTAGAGCTAAAAGTCCCACGCTGAACTCGACAATTTTGTAAATTAGTAAATGTGGTGCATCTGATGCCAGCTGGAACATTAGAAGACAGATACATATCACTGACTGAATAAATCCTGATGTGAAATCTACCGAAGAACTCTAGAGCAAATACAGTGATAGAAATATAACTTACACAGCAAGCTGATTCAGTTTTCTTTTAAAAAAATCAAAAAAATCTGTGTGGACTGCTGGCCCCGTGACCCAAACCCAGATAAGCAGCATAAAATGGATGGGTGGATGGATGAATGAATGGACACTGTCTTGGTGACAATTGAATGTAAAGTTAACTCTGCCCAGATAAGGGACCGGATGACTAAGATGACCACATTAGAACTGCTGTGTGATAACTTATAGTTACACTGGTCATTAGAATAAATAACTAACAATCATGTAAACCGAGGAGCTTTTCTGGGCTCTGAAAGCCTGAGAACCACATTTCTCATTGCATTATTGCCTATTCTTAAAGTTAATATCAAACTTCAGAAGAATTACTTTACTTACAATATTTTGGCTTCTATCAAGCTTCACATGGTGCACATTCCTACCTAAAGTGTGGCTGAAACATTGTTCCCGATACAGGCCAAAAACATGTTGCAGGCCTGTGAATTGCATTGATGGATGAGTTTTAAGGTCAAAATACAAATACTAGTAACTGCTGGTTGCTTACAGTATCATTGCACTTCTGAGTCAAGTTACTAACGTATAAGCATTAAGAAGGTATATGGTGTGACCAATAAGTGCAATAACACTTTAGAGTCCAGATTTTACAGTACACGCCACTATATCCCTTGGCCAACCCGCACACCTCCACCAAGAACACTCCTGACTCCTAATAAAAGTACAATTGGTGACCAAGTACCTGGATTCCTGGATTATCAAGTTGACACCTACACTTGGCTAGTTACTGCTCAGCTAAGTGGATTTTACATTTACAAGCTTCACTCCATGGCTCAAGCGTCAAGCTTTTCACAGTTAAGCCAAAAGGTTTCTGAAAACACGTCACACAAATACACCGTCTCCCAAATGACTAGCATTGAAGTAAAACAAGTGCTCTCAGAATCAGACTACAATGCACCTTCATTAACAGGCTCGCCCCTGGCCACGACCTTCACAGCAGCACTGAGTGTAGCTGGAGTTTTTCTACAAGTTTCCATTCTTTATCTGATAGCACAAATCCGGCCCTTTTTTAAGGCCCTCCCTTCCTCTGCCATTCAGATCTGTCTCTTTAGTTCTCTCTCTCTCTCTGATGACCTGGCCTCGTGTATGAGTCTCTGTCAGCAGTTTAACGGACCGGTGGATATTCCGATCAGGGTTGTGAATACTAACAGAGCTGGTGGCCCGTGAAACCAGAACCTCTGATTATTAACATCGCTGACTCCTAGAGGACCAAAATGAGGAGTTAATGTTTCTCAACACCCTTGGCTGCAAAGCAAAAGAGACTCTCAGGAACCTTTAGTTGGAAAAGTTGGTAATAATATGCCCTGGTGTTTCACACACTTTTTGGTCTACATTGCTAAAATACACCAACACCAACATGCTAGCAGTTGTAAATATAAATACTTACTGTTACAGTTTTAAATGATCCAGCAGTTTTGGAAATACTTATTCGTTTATTCCCAAAAGTGAGAGAAGATTATTTACTTGTACTTCTCAGGTCTGTGCATTAATTACTGAACTGAAATTAAGCTGAGCTCAGCTTTGCAAGCTAATAATAAACCATTTCTTTAACCAGCCCTCTTCAGTGACTCCAAAATGCCAGCAGAAAGTATTCTTTTCTCTATCTAGTGCTGTTTACGGCTGACTTTCTCCCCTATAAATTGTAACCTAATAAAAACCAGACATATGATATTAATCTTCTTCTTTACTATGATGACCATAGTTACATGTGTATCTGTATGAACCCATCTTCTCTGCAATAGGTGGGATAATCTGAATGAAACTTTGTACAAACATCATCAGACTTGCAGCGATAATTAACATCTAAATGCTTTAAAAAAAAAAAAAGATTTAATATAAATCCCAATTTCTTTTGATCTTTATATATATTATGTCCCTTTGTGAATGTAGTGTTACACTCTCCGTTTGCATTTCTATCATGCGCCACATTCAACGTAAGGTTCCCATACGGAACTTAACAGTCACCACAATGGAATTTTGTTCAATTCACCACTAAATACGGAATGAAGAATTTGGAAAAGCACTAAGCTAAATATTTAGAGCAAGTTGATTATTTAGTTAGTTAGTGCTAAAAAACCTTGGCTACACCATGTTACAAAATGAAGGTCCATCTATAGTATTCAAACCGCATGTTTATTGGCTAAAAAGTGTGCAACCACAAGTCATTAACCAATAAGCGTGTGGTTTCCCAGTCAGGCACACCCCTCCTTGTCACATCCGGTTGTCTACGACCACGAAAGCAATGGCAGAAAAGGTCAATTCAAGGCTTTAAAACAGGACTTTAGAAATCCCTGGATGATGTAACGGTAGCTATGTTCATACAGGTATTCTTGGACTCAACTACAGTAGCTAAGCATGAAACAGCTGGAAAAAAAAAATCTTAAATTGACCCTTAATATACAACTTCAGTTTATCCCCAATAGTTTTAGCTACTTCCCTCTTAGCCTGCTTTCTTCTGATAGGCCAGCTTATAGACTAATAACTGTTTTTGGTACTGAAAGCAGTCTGATGCCAAGTTTATGGGATTACCTAATTATCTGATTTGATTTAATTTGGACATCTTAATTTTCACTTTTACAGAGACTCTGCAGGATCATGCAGACTTTAAAGCTAAGACTTGTCTTCAAATGTTAGCATGCAGTGCATTCAGCTTGTTTCAGCTCAGGTCCATATTAGTTCTGCACCATTACTTTCCATTTCTTAGAATAATCCCATTAAAACAGAATTAGGTTTTCCTTCCTCCCTCGTTTCCAGTCCAGTCCTCACTTCGAGTTTGGGTCCCCTGCTCTGTAATGTATTGCGGGATGGGCTGAGAATTCAGGAAGTGGCTCCTGCGGTCTCCATAGTAACCCTGAGGTCAGCCCCGCAAGGCCGGAGACCCCTCCTCAAACACAAAGAGCTGAGAGGCCTAGATAAACACAAACAACCCAGATTGCACACACTTAACAAACAAACACTTGCACACACAAACCCAGGCGAGCACACAAGGACATGGAGTGCATTCAGCTAACTAAAGCACTTCCTGTGTAATCTATAGCAGGAACACAGCATACAGCATGGAAACTACTGTAAAGCACTGGTAAAGATAAAGCAGGCTATTTAGCTTACTGGTTAACAAACTGATCCTTTGACCATCCCAGTGCTCCTAGTAGATTATTGGCTCTGCTGTTACATGGTACTGGCATTTTAAGAAAAGGGACACCATGACACCAACATTTTTCTTACATTTATCAAATATTTATGTGAGCTTTTTACGTGAATACACCAAACTGCTTTCTTCTGTTAAACTTTTTGCACAAAAAGGAATGGTGGTTCTTGAAGATGCCCATAAAATAAGCGCAGTTACAAACTTACAATTAGAAATACAAAAGAAGAAAAACGAAATCGATGAAATTTTTTCAAGTGAAATACAAAAAAATATGGTTTTTTTAAAACAAAGATACTATGAGGTAGGAGGCAAATCTGCTAAATTACTGGCTTATAAATTAAAAAAACAACAATTAGAAAATACAATATATAAAATAAAGGACCCTCAAACAAATAACATTGTGTATAAACTTGAAGATATACAGTCAGCCTTCCTAAAATTCTACAAAGAACTATATACACAACCTAGAGTGGATATTAAAGGTATGATATCTTTTTTAGATTCATTCGACTTACCAAAGTTGAATGAAAAACAGAATATAACCCTAATCAAGGACATATCTGAATTTGAAATTAAAAAAGCTATTACAAAATTGAAACCGAATAAATGCCCAGGCCCAGATGGATTCCCATCAGACTGGTATAAAGAAATGAAAGAGGTACTGATTCCTTTGATGAGAACATCATTCAACTATATTTTAAAGACGGGAGTAATTCCCCCATCTTGGAATGAGGCTTCTATCTCTATAATAGCTAAAGAAGGAAAGGACAGGCTTGACTGTGGAAATTACCGCCCCATTAGTGTTCTTAACCAGGACTTTAAGATATTTACATACATTCTTGCCAAAAGAATTGAAAATATTCTTGTTCAGATAATTAGTTTGGATCAGACTGGTTTTATTAAGCAGAGACAAACGCAAGATAATGTTCGCCGAACACTACACGTTATTGATTATGTTAGGAAAAATAAAATTCAGATGGTCCTTATGAGCTTAGATGCAGAAAAGGCCTTCGATCGGGTTAATTGGGAATTTTTATACAAAGTCATGGATAAATTCGGATTCCATCAATCGTTTATCAGGATTATACAAGCATTATATAAATCACCAAAGGCAAGAATCAAAGTTAACGGGGCGCTTTCAAATGTTTTTAACCTACAGAGAGGGACACGTCAGGGTTGTCCTCTAAGCCCCTCACTCTTTGCTCTCTTCATAGAGGCCCTGAGTCAAAGTGTAATACAAAGCAATACTATTACTGGAGTCAAGATTAGGGGTCGAGAGCATAAGATTTCCTTGTTTGCTGACGATATTTTGATTTATTTGACAAATCCAAACACTACTTTCCCCAAGCTATTGTCACTTCTGGAGATCTTTAGTTCAATATCAGGTTATAAACTAAATATATCGAAGACTCAGATATTAACTTTTAACTATGAGCCCAATTATGAAATTAAGGCTAAAGCCAATTTGAAATGGGAAACGGAGCAGATGAAGTATCTTGGAGTAAATATTACTAAAGATCTGTCTAAGATATACAATGCAAACTTTAATCCTTTAAGTTATAAAATAAATGAGGATATTAAAAGATGGAATTTATTACCATTTTTAAATTTTGAATCACGTATAGATACAGTTAAAATGAATATCTTGCCCAGGATGCTCTACCTACTCCAAACACTCCCTGTAGAAATAACTGACAAACAATTTCGGGAATGGGACAAAATAATCTCTAGGTTTATATGGCAGGGGAAAAAACCACGGATTAAGTACCAAACTATTCAGTTGGCTAAAGACAAAGGAGGGTTGGGGTTCCCATGTTTGAAAGACTATTATATTTCTGCTCAATTGAGGACATTAGTGTGTTGGTGTAATGTAGATTATCAAGCGAGATGGAAAGAACTAGAAACAGTGACCTTAAAAGATTCTCCAATTCAGGCAATTCTAGGGGATGTGACACTTATTAAAAAACAAATTCATCAAGGAAACCAATGGATTAACCTACCTTTAAAACTCTGGTTACAATTTCTTAATAAGAATGATTGGATTGAAGAGGTTAGGATTTTAAGATGGTGCGCTTTTGACAGTGATTTTTTTACCTAATGAATTAGACGTAAGATATAAAAAATGGTCTGGACAAGGTTTAACGGCATATTGTATGTTTTACGATAAGGGAATTCTTAGGGACTTCCAATCAATAAAAGATCAATACCAGTTAAGTAAAACGGACTTTTTTAGGTTCTTACAAATTAGGCATCATCTATATAATTTTATACCTAAGAGAACAGATCTTTTTTCTTTACCTGTTCTGAGTATATTTGTCAAGGCTTATCAGGCTGACACAGGCCTTAAGGTGATTTCAAGATTGTACAAGGGTATACAAGAGGTTAAGAAGTGGAATACTACCTACATCAAAAAAAAAATGGGAAAATGAAACAAATATAGCAATATCAGATAACATTTGGTATGAGCAGTGCGCTTTTCAGTGGAGAATTTCTAGTTCTAATACATGGAGATGTTACGGTTGGAAGAGTATCTGTAGGTTTTTTATTACCCCTGCACAAAGTAAACATTATTTCAATCACTCTAATTGCTGGAGAAATTGTGGGGCCCAAGGAGTAAAACATTTTCATCTGTTCTGGTCTTGCCCAAGGATCAACATTTTTTGGGTATTGATCCACTCTGAGTTGCAGATTATTTTTGGTATGCAGCTTCCCTTTAATTGGGACGAACTTTTGTTTGGATATTTATACTCAGTAAATGTAGATAAAATGTCTAAGCAGTTGTATGGTATCCTGAGTTTGGCTGCCCGTAAAATTATTACCAAGAAATGGCTTAGTGCGAAAATTCCATCACTGGGTGATTGGCATGAGACTGTACATGGGATGTTTAAAATGGAAAGAATTACCTTCATTAAAAGACTCCAGTTTGATATATTTAGTGAAATTTGGGGTAAATGGAAACACTACATCCGGTTAAGGAGACCCGATCTTGTTTGAATCTCTGTAACTATATATGCCACATTTCTGAATCGTTATGTGTTTATATGTATATGTTAGTATGTATGAGACTACAAGTGAACACATATGTAAGTA
This sequence comes from Copadichromis virginalis, assembly GCF_057382275.1. Classification (NCBI taxonomy): domain Eukaryota; kingdom Metazoa; phylum Chordata; class Actinopteri; order Cichliformes; family Cichlidae; genus Copadichromis; species Copadichromis virginalis. Next base: position 30,105,790 of record NC_140630.1, read on the forward strand.
GGTATGTGTATGTATGCTTAAGAATATGGGTGTGTGAGTGAATATGTGTGTGCGAGTACATACACACTAGAGGGTACACCCGTCTGTTTTTCTTATTTTTATTTTTATTTTTTTTTATTTACGTCTGTTCTTGATTATATGTTTATTTTGGATTATTTGTGTTTATATAGGTTGTTTAATAAAAAGAGAATAACAAAAAAAAAAAAAAAAAGGAATGGTGGTATATAAGCAGACATCTAAACCAGACTATCGTATCCAAGTAGCGACAGTGACAACAGAAAAATGAGACGTCTTTTTGTGCTCATTCCTGTGCTGTAGGAATAATACTTACTTCTTCCTCACTGTGCCTCTGTCTTCCTCACACTCATGTCTGGGAACCAAACTGACCTCCATCCCAAGGGAGGAAAGAGCCGGGTGAATGGGCCGGCCCCAGAGCTTCGCTTTCATACAGCGCGCAACCCGATACAGATTACACATTACTTTTAAGAGTCAAACCAGAGACAGTGCGACTGAACTGTGACCTCTTGGTTGGTGATCATTAGAGCGAAAAAACAAACAAAACAACTTATAATACATCATCCCATAAGGGCCCTGTAACCTTTGCTGCATGGAGTTTACAGTGCTTTGTCCTCCTCTGCATCTCTTTGTTCTATTAATGTGTGACCTGATTACACTGCTTCATAGTATTTCTGGAGTAGCCTACTTGAACTTTAAAAGGTTCAGAACTAAGAGATATTTATAGACCACTATAGCCCATGGAAGTTGCGATTCCAGTTAGTAAAAATGAAGACCCTGTTTTCTTCTTTGAATATAACCACTCTGTGTAATCTGATTATTCTTACTTCTAAGTAGCAGCAGGCACAATTTAATCCAACAGAAATGGCAATGCATCCTGTCATAAACAGATTCAGTTAGGGAGATGACATGCAGATCTAGACAGGCGGTTTTCTTAATTGTATTCATCTTGAGAAATAAATCTGTTTACTCCCTGGGATTTATTCCAAAGAACAGCAGCATTACTAAAAGCACAACTTTAACAACTGTGTAATGACTGATGGGCAAGTGATGCTTCAACAAACCTCACACGAAAACCTGCCCCCTACAAACTTTAGTGTCAGTCTATAAGGACATACAGGGTACACAATGAGAACAAGGCCAGATTATAACAGAAATTATTGCATATTCGGCCTGCAGATATGTAACAACTTCTCCGGTGAAATCTTTTTCTGGTTCTCATGTCGCTTGACTCCGCTCATTGGCTCATTATGCGGATGTAAGGTGTGAGAAAACAGAGGAACCGATTCTCAAAGTTATTTTTGTTCGCAACTAGCTGCGCTTTTGATGTTACAGCTGAGCCGACCTAAAGAACTGGATGTTATAATGACGTGAATAGCTAAATGACTACTCTCCGGTGTATGGAAACGTGCTGAGAGTTCCGGTATCTCAAAGGTCGTTGTTTTTTTGAAGGCGGTTTGGCACCATAAGAAGTTAGAGGACGGAATGAGTGCAGAGGTAAGTTAAACTCACCGTGTTAACGTCCTCCGCGGACAGCTGCGGCAGGCAGAGGGCCAGCTCTGCTGCTCTTTGTATTTCGGGATAACACCGACTAGCATTCTTTTAAAACAGTTAAGAGGTCGAGTGAGGGTCAGAAAATACACGAAGTCTTCCATGAGTGCCGCTCACTTGTCCCGGGAGTCTATGGTGGAGCAGGGATAAAGTTCTTCTTAAAATTATTCCGCCGAACCTGCTCTCCTCTCAGCCTGCACTCTGTCAACTCTAGGTTTTTGTAGGAAGAACGTTGGACGGAGCCCCGCCCCTTTATGCTGACCGCTGTCAAGTTTGCTTCAAAAACGATGCGTTTTTCGGTCATATTTTTCCGCTTAAAAATACCGCATTTTTTAAGTAAAAGTTTGCGAACATTATTCCTATAACTACTTAAACATTGTTAAGAAAACAGAATATTTACCAAGTATTTATTTGAATAGAATTTGATGCATTTAACAGTAAAATTAATGCTTTTGTTTTGAAAGTATTTACATTATTTCCGGTATAACCTTGTTAACTACGTTCAATTTGTTGTTTTTCAAGACTGGCCAAAAGCAGGCAGGCCGTAGGACAGCCACACACACGCACGCACGCACGCACTCACACACACGTTGTTTGTCCTGATCTTCTAATAAAACTTTTATTTATCACGTTTTTAATGAGGCCGTTTTAAAGAATTGACTGAATACGTGAACACAACTACAGGTTAATCAGGTGATCACTGAGGAAAGATCTAACCTTGCAGAGCCCGCATCGACCTCCGGCTGCAGACTGTTGGCAGGTCAGCTGTACGCTGATTTTCTTTCCTTCCGCACGACTCAGCTCAAAATGTTTCAATAGTGTGTCTCCTTTTATGTGCAGATGTTCTCCAACTTGTACTGCTGGTTATGTAAAGGGGTTTGCAGTTTTATTATTCTCACAAGAAGCCTCAGTTGATCACATGTAACAGAAGAACATAGTCAAACCCTGACAAATTTTCATGTCATAATAATCTAATAGTATTCATGTTCTTTAAAGGCTATAAATTAGAAAACGTATTACAGTTCGTAGCCTCAAAAGAGCTAACAGATTCCAGTATGTTGGCTGAGGAGTAATGCGCAGGTATCAAAAAGCAGGTGCTCGTTGAATTCAAGGACAGAAAGAATATTTGACCTGAGGTCTGATCACCACATATAATTCTGAAGTGAAGGATTATGTATCCTGAGAACATGTATAGAAAATATAACAGCCTAACTATAGCTGTACCTAAACACAAACTCACATCATTTTATGCAATGTCTGATATGGACTTCCCTTGTTAGCTTACTATTACTGTTGTTGTAGCAAATAGGCTACCAGGACTTAATACTTTAATTAAACAAATATTGTAAGAAAAACGTGTGCACTTAACCTTTTAAATTTGAATACATAATTGTATGTGAAGAATTTATCTCCTCTTTATCTTGTATAGATAAAAATGCATAGATGCATGTAAATGTATTTAATTTGTATTTAAATACAATTCATCCAGTGCTTATATTTTACGTCAACCTTCTGTGGCCTAATATGTCACTTAAGCTGACCGAGAACTCTAACCATAACCATAACTAATCCTAGGCAACCAGGATATGTTTTTTTAATCAGAATTTTATTTTGATTTAATTATCATTCCCAGATTTGCAATCAGGAAACAAAGAAAATCACCATTCTGTGTGATTCAACTGAAAAAAAAAAATCAATTAAGTCTGTTTTGCTTTTCTTTAAAATATACGATTGGCGTAGGATTACTTGTCACCAGTGTTGGTCAAGTTACTTGAAAAAAGTAATCAGTAACTAAAGTAATCCCATTACTTTACTGATTACTTATTTTCAAAAGTAATTAATTACTTAGTTACTTAGTTACTTAGTTACTTTTTAAAAACACGATTTACAACCTGAATAGGTGATAAAGCGATAAATCTTTCAGCCCAATTCTACTTTTTCTGCATAATCCATCATACAAAATGTAATCAAGGTTTACCCTGGTGCAGGTGTGCCGCAGCGGTCAGTGGAAGAATCCGCGAGTTTCTCTATGAATTTCCCATTACGTCGTTGCGCACTCGGTGCTTGTTTAGGGGTTTCTTTCGCTGTAAAAAAAGTTTTCTTCCCACGCACAACCCTAATGTTTTTGTCACTTTTTATGGAATCAAACTCAAAGTAAGGTCAGTACTTCCACGCTTTAAATGCTGCACGCTCATACTCTCTCCCGCACTCGATATGTGATCCATTGTTGATCTGCACACAGCTGTTGTCACCAACAGCGCACTCGCTTACATGAGACATTTTCGCAAAAAAATCACAGTTTTAGTAACGCAGTAATGCAGCGTTCCTACGGGAAAGTAAAGGTAATCTAATTACCGTTTTTGCAATAGTAATCCCTTACTTTATTCGTTACTTGAAAAAAGTAATCAGATTACAGTAACGCGTTACTGCCCATCTCTGCTTGTCACCTGTGATGACTGTAACATCAGAGTGTTAAACCAAATTCAATTGACATCATGCATCAGACAGACACACTCATCCTAGCTGGAGCTGTGCTTGCAAACACTTTACAGTAATCCTTGTACTGTATTTAGATAGGCATCAACCAGTCTTCACTGGCGCAATCCACCTTTATTCTGCCTGAGATTATTCTGCCTCTATAACGATTTAACAAAAGGCGACAGTGGCATTCGATTTCTATCAGCATTTCTGCCCATAGGCTGTTTGTAAAAGATTGGTGTACCATTCATGTAAAGTACCTACTTATGTTAAGTATTTGTGTAAATGTAACTAGTGATCTTTTTTCCCCCTAAACCGTCATCATACAGCTACTTTTTATGAGATTAGCCCACCCAGCCAGTGCTGGTTACGTAACAACGATTTAAGCATCAAAGAGCTGTGAAGGCGATAGCAGGAGGAGTACCTGGATTCCAACAGGTTTCACTGAATACCACATGGTGTTTTTCATGAAGTAGTTCTGAATAAACTAACTATTAAAAGCAAATAAAGGCCGTTTTGGCTTTGCCATGGCCCACTTTGAGAGTTCAGGGCTGGACAGCCTTTGTCCAAGTGCTGTGTGCTCTCTGGGCAACCCCAGGCAAGCCCAGATCCTAACCCTGAACTGGCCCCTTGAAGGAGAGAGAGCCGACCCAAATATGCTCACCTCGAAAGATTAACCTCTGAATGTACTACACATCCAGTCAAGTCCCTTTTATATGTGCAGCACTTTGATTTTTAAAACAGGAGCTGACCCATAGTGAGGGAAATCTCCAGATGAGGGAATTTTATAAATACAAAAACAATAAAAAGGAAAACCTAGACTTTGTAGATTTCATTTAACCTCACACTGGTGAAATTCCCTTGGAACAGCAGCAGTTTTAACCTGAAATAACAGTATACATTTTAGCTGTTTGCTTTTTCCACTGCCCTCACTGCTACATTGTTTTGGCTACAAGCTAGTGCACAAACCTACTAGTAGGACCTGCTGAAAGTGGGTTACACAGCTAAGGGTAGAAGGGCAAGTGTTTATACTCAAAGCACATGAGGATGTGGGTGATAGGTAAGAAAGCTGACACTCACAGCAGCGTTTGGATGTGTGACCAACAGACGATATCAGCTGAAAGTTTACAGCAGGTCACTGTATTATAAAAACATAATTTCACAATTATGCAAACATTGATTGAGAACTGTATTTAAATGCAAGTTCAACATGTTGATCTGTTTTAGCGATGCTAATGATCTAACGGTCTCAGTCAGGCTATCCAGTGGTCAAGACTGAAAAGCACAAAGCAGACTCAAAAAGTCCTGCAGCTCTGTCCATAAAACCACTGTCCCCTTCAAGGTGATGTCATCTGACCTCTGGCCAGTGTGCATTTTCTCAAATTTGCTCTCAGAACAGACAACTTTTGTGTCAGAGGACCCAACTATCATGTCAGCTTGGAGACCAAACAACAGTGTTCAGTCAAAAAACCTTATGTGCCCAAGATCAAATGAGGAACTTTATATCCAGAGTATGCTCTACTTGTGTCAGCACGGGCTCATGCACTATAACTTAACACATGTCAAACTCAAGGTACTCCATGTAGTAACAAAAAGACCCTAAAATAATACAGAGAAAACTCTGGGGAGAGAGAAAGAACAAAAGGGTAAACTGTGGCTAATAACAACTAAGGCAAGGCAAGGCAAGGCAAATTTATTTGTATAGCACAATTCAACAACAAGGTGATTCAAAGTGCTTTACAGAGACATTAGAAACAAAAACAAATAAAAGCATGATTTAAAATTGATTAAAACAAGCAAACAAACTAACTAAACACACACATTTCACACCTGTTCGCGCGATCTGAACCCTTATCGTAAGGGGAGCTACCAGTCCTTCTGTGGACGAGCTACTTTCTATTTTAAATTCCCTGAATTTAAAATACTCTCTAGACCCAGTCTAGACCCAGTTGGGGAGCTAAATGCAGGTGAGTGAAGATGAAATGCTCAGTGCATCATGGGAAGTCCTAAGCCTAATCTTTAAAGTGGAGCTCCCAAATCCAAACTAGAAGCTGGTTCCACAGAAGAGGGGCCTGAAAGCTGAACACCCTGCTTCTACTAAACCAGCAGTCTCTGAGGGAGGCGTGATATGGTACTAGGAGGTCTTTATGAAAAGATGGGGCCTGATTATTCAAGAGTTTGTATGTGAGGATTTTAAATATGATTCTCTCTTAGTTGTTCAGGCATTTTGAGACATTAAAGGAACTGGAGGGACTTGATTGTCTAACTCCCAAATAAAAACTTTTCATGCTACATGAAAACATTTCATGTAGCATTTTTGCAAGACTGAGCTTTAATTAGCAATTGCCAGCATGCTAATGTTCCAGGTGATAGCTAAACTATAGCTACAAAAGAAGAGGTTTTTCTCTGTATAGTTTTTCTTTTGTGAGTAGGAACCAAATTTATATAGCTAGGAGGTAAAAGAAGAGAATGGCAAATTTGTTAACTTTAACACCACCAGTACTATTTAATGTTGTAAAAGCTACTGTTCTCTACATTGGTTTAGTTATGTGTGGTAAGAGTCCTTTTATCCGGTTTATTGTTACCATTTCCCTATTGACCATCAGGATAATCCATAAAACACTTTGCACAGTTATGGCCACTAGGTTTTCAGGTAAAACGTCCATCCTTGTGTTACTCCAACCAGCTGTCTATCATATGAACATAATATCACAAAGCTTCACTCGACTTAAAACTGAACTGATTAGAATTTGACGGTCGAAGATGAAAGGTCAGACTCAAAGTGACCTCTTAAGCACTTCTTTAGATTTATAAAATGGCCATAAATATGAAAAAGCCAAAGCTGGAGAACAGACATCAGTGCACTCCAACACGTCTCATGGGCAAATAAGGTAGGAAACACGCAACTGACAGGGGTAAAGGCATTTACTGCCTTTACTGGAAAAAGCCTCTGCATTAGTAATCACGATCTGAGCAGCAGCGACAGAATGGAAAGACTCATTAGTGTCAATTCTTCTAGACAGTAGATCATTATCTTTCAACTGGAGAGTCAGTTCAATCTCAAAAGAGGTGCTGATCTAAACGCAGAACACACAATTTTCATCAAGGAAACCACGTCAGGGGTGGTCCTGTTTACTAAGCAAATGTAAGTTTCATATACATGAAAATACAAACATAGCAGCAGAGAGACAAGCACAGTGGTAATGATCGGGTTTCACTGATCTCTTAGAAGCAGCCAGAGAGCAGCGATGATGTGATGTGTAGAGTGCTCCCTGGGATTGACACACAGGTGATCACTGATCATCTGAAAGGTGTAGAAACAAGATGCTCTGCAGCCATTTGGGTATCTTTAAATATCTTTAACAGCACTCTCCCCAACTTTCCCATGGCTGCTCTTTCCCTGGTTATATCTGAGAAATAGATACCTTTCCTAAAGACAGCTAAACAGTCTCCACAGCAGCAGTAACCAAACTTGTTAGCAGTGTGATCAGCTGATGACCTGTTGAGGATGTACCCATCACCCAAACTTGGATAAACAGTTCAGGACTTTACCTGTGGATTCTTCAAAAACACATTCTCTTTTTCCATTAAACAGTAGCGCATATTGATTTTCATAGCTTCTTTTTCAGCTGTATACACCACATGTAAACATGTGAAAGAAATGTATAAAAAAATAATGCAATACAACAGAACAATTCATACATACACAGAAACAAGCCCCCTGTGACTGAGAATAGTGATTGTGCGCTCCAGGATGTAGTGATGTTGTTGATACTGTTTGCCATATGGGAGAAAGGAGGCCATACAGTGAACTGTATATGATATACACTGGGCAGGTCTGTTTTTGTTTTTGTTTTTTATTAAACAATAAGAAACATAAATTATTCTTGTAATAAAATTAATCAGAAAAGAGTTTACTGAGGTCATGAATCAAAGGTGCCTGGTGGTAATTTTCCTAGTTACCTTCTGCAGCCAGAGGTGGCACCTCCTGCTGGTCACTGGACTGAATGGACTCTACCTACTGTATCTATACATTACAGTTTTTCCTGATGGCTTAAGCACATTTTTTGTAACTATTGGCTATTTTTGCAAAACTCTACACACAAATAAGAAAACCCTTCACCCAATCAGCAAAACATTGTAGTTCTCTTGTAAAAGAGAATAACCCTTGCTTAACTCTCCACACCTTTGTAAAAATGGTATTTTCGTATCCAACAGTTAACACAAGCCATCATATTAATAAGCACACAATGCACCAACTAAACACTGATGGTATGAATAAAAAACACATCTGGCTTTTGCTTTCTCTGTGCACAAAGTAGGCTATGTCAGTTTGAGCTCGTACTTTTGTCATAGGTCTGTAAACATGGAGGGATCCAAACTTCAAGTACTGGTGTTTATTTACACACATCAAAACAAACACAAGTGTTTATTTCTAAGTATAGGATTATTTGCAATCGCCATATTGACTATATGGGTTACTTGGTCTGCAGTGAACATGCTTCCTCTGCCCCAGCATCTGGTCACAATTTCAGTATTTTTACATCTATGGTATTAAGATAAGATAAGATAAGATAAGATAACTCTTTATTGTCATTGCACAGTCATACATAGTACAGTAGTACAATGAAATTGGAAAAACTGTCCTACGTCGGCACTACATATAACACAACACGACACGATATGACACATCACAACGTAACAAACAACACAACACAGTATATTAACTTAGTATAAAAAAGAAGAATAAGTGTATGTGTATTGCACACTGTTATTATTGCACATTAATTATTATTGCACCTTGTTATAAATATAAATATTATTGTTATCGTTTTAAACATTGTTACCTCCCCCTAAAAAGTCCAGGGAGGTATCCAGTCAGGTCAGCTATTTACATTGATCAGGGCTATTGCCCTGTTGTAAAAGCTGTCCTTGAGTCTATTTGTTCGGGACCTCAGCAGCCTGAACCTCCTGCCAGACGGCAGCAGCTTAAACACCCGGTGTCCTGGGTGTGTGCAGTCCCGTAGGATGCTGCGTGCCCTCTTGAGACAGCGAGTGCTGTACAGGTCCTTCAGGGAGGGAAGAGGATGTCCAATGATTTTTTGGGCCATGTTGATGACCCTCTGGAGTGCCTTTCTGTGTGCTGTGGTGCAGCTGGAGAACCACACACCGATGCAATATGTCAGCACACTTATAGTATTGTGTTTCTCATTGGTATATGGCAGTGCTACAAATCTTAGTGCAAAGTGACTGTACTAACCGATTCTCAAAATGTCCTTATGATGCTTGCTACAGTGTAGCGGCTCGAGTTAGGCTGAACCCGTTGGCCAGTTTCCCTCAGGGTCATTCCACGGTTGATTACATGGTCCACTATTGTAGCTCTGATGTCATCAGCAATTCTATTTCTTACTCTTCTTACCCTTCCTCTCCCCCCTCCTCATCCTCCTCTTGCTCCTCCTTGTCCTTGTCGTCCTCTTCATCCTACTTCTTCACCTCTACGTCCTCTTCCTCGGCCTCCTCTACTTCTCACTCTTTCTGCTCCCTCCATTGTACTCCGCACACACAGCTTACCTGTATTATAGTGCTTAGGCTGATTGCAAAGTGAACTAATTATCTAAAAAAGTTTTCACATGTGACAGTGTGCCAGACAGTTGGCAAAATAGTGTAAATAATGGCTTTAAATGTGTATAGTTTTGCTAGGAGTGCATTGATCATTTGGAAATTGAGTGTAAAGCAGTGAGTTGTGTTTACAGTTCTGCAAAAAGAGTGCTGTGCAGTGGATTGTAACTACAGGTTTGCAAAGTGTGTATTACAAAATGGCAAACTGAGTGCAAAGCAGTTTTTGTGCTTTTAGTTTTTCAAACTCAGTGAGTGGTTTTGCTATAAGTATTAATAGTTTTAGAAATTGTGCTATAAGAATCACAGTTAGGGTTTAAGCATTCAGAGAAAACTGTAAGAACCTTTTACTTTTATCTGGATAAAGAGCAGTGCCTGAAATGTCCATCTCAGCCTCCCCAGAAAGCTCAATGCAATCTTAATTATTTTTTCCAAAATATGACCACACTAGGAATAAGCTAAGAAGCCCGTGTAGGAGGTCTTCTAATGTAATGTCTCTGCTCTCATTTCTTTTTGTGTTTCCCTTTTCAAGAGCCCCACTTTAGGGCACTATTTTCACATTTACACACAAAGCAACTTACTGTTAAAATTGTACTTTTGTTTCTTATGTAAAAACATTAGAGCGATTCAACATTTGACTTGTGACACAGGAAGGGGACTTGGGATCAAAACGGGCTGTATGTGGCTTATATGTTTGACTTATTCTAAGTTCTTTTAGTTCACTTGTACCAACATAGATGGGAATTCAATTACTATATTTTCCTTAACGTTATGTATATTTTTTTTCATTCTGTTTATGTGGTCATAAGATTTAGAAAAGCACTTTGGCACTGTTCTTTTAAGATGTTCGACACATCTTGCCCGTGAAACAGTCTATGTGGATACTAAGTATCAAAATAACAAGTCTCCACTCTAACATCCTGTTACTCAGACACTGTAAATTCCCTATATCTGGATATTTTCTGTCTTCAGGCAGAAAGCAAAAGAAAAAAAAAGGTCACAGTTCGAGAAGCTCTACAGAAGCTGGCTCCGTCCTCTTCTGTTACTCTGTATTGAGACAGCACCATCTAGTGGAGACCCATATAGTCAATATGGCGATTGCAAATGATCCTATACTTGGAAATAAACACTTGTGTTTGTTTTGATGTGTTTGAATAAACACCAGTACTTGAAGTTTGGATCCCTCTATGCTTATGGATCTATGACAGAAGTATGAGCTCAAACTGACATAGCCTACCTTGTGCACAGAGAAAGCAAAAGCCAGATGTGTTTTGTATTCATACCATCAGTGTGCAGTTGGCGCATTGTGTGCTTAGTAGATGATGGCTTGTGTGTACTGTTTGATACGGAAACACCATTTTTACGAAGGTGTGAAGAGTTAATCTAGCTGTGTTTGCTTTTGAAAGAGAACTACAATGTTTTGATTATTGGGTGACAGGTTTTCTTATTTGTGTGAAGAGTTTTGCAAAATTAGCCAATAGTTACAAAAAATGTGCTTAAGCAATCAGAAAAAACTGTAAGTGGTGACTTACAGTGACTTACTGCTGAATCCTACTTCCGGGCCTAAAGTAGTCTGCATTTACAGTTTTTGCCCACTGCTTGAACACATTTTGCAAAACCCCGCTCGCTGTGCCAAAACTGTACACACAAGTACACATGACACAACACTGGGAAATATACTATTCACATCTGTGCCAAATTGGAACTCTACTCCCAAAACCTAAACTCTGCTGTCAAAACCTAACATTCCTTTGTCAAAATGTAACTCTGTTGACAAAATGACACATACCTGCACCATATGCAAACACTCACAGATCAGGGGGAACACACTAGTCTGCTGTACATAAAACACTGCAGTCCTTGATTCCCATTGTTTATTCAGAAGGCACATTTACAGGAGACACATTTCCAAACAACCATAAACGCAAATAGACCTACTCAATACTGTACATTGCAGTACCATGAATACAGGTACAGCAAATAAAACAACAACAACACAATAGTACTGCAATAGAAAAAACACTATACTGTAAACACAAAAAACCATGACAATTGTGCATAAGTGGGCTCATGGATCCCGCCGTCTGTTGGGGTCTGGCCACAGGACCTCATCAACATCGCAAGCAATGTCCTCTCCCGCTAGGCACCGGGGTAAATATCCTCTTGCTCTCCCTCCATCCATGCTTGCAAAGTTCTTGGAATGGCTACGCTGAGGGCTTTTTGTAGTTGGCTAATTGGTGTTCGGTTTTGCAAGTAGGTGCCTTCAGGTGTGTATTTGAGTGGTTGCAATTACCCGATGTGTTTTGTATTTTGGATACATGTGTTTTCCGAATGGCACCCTGAGATTTCATTTTGTGAGCGAAGTGTCTTATGTATGAAATAGAGTGTAGCATGCAGGACCATGTGTGTTGCATGAGGGAGTAGGTGTGTTGCATAATTGGTACTGGGGTGCAAAGCAGCGCTTTTGTTTAAGGTAGGGGTACATGTGTTTGAGGTATGGTAACAACAGCTTCACGTTGTGTTACTTTAGTCTAAGCATGGGTTTATAGTGTTCAAGCAACGGGCAAAAACTGTAATATGGCTTTTGTGTTGTTAACATGTTTACTGAGAACTGAGAACCCTCACGTTAACTTTTATCGAGTGGGAAAAAAGTTAGCTTGTTTATATTATGCTAACATAGCTGTGTCGCTAGCGGTCATGTAGCACATCATTATATACCAGCTAGCCAAACTTCAGTAACCCTACAAACGTCACTGCTGTTTAGTTTTTTGTCTTCATTTATGTTGGCAGTGATAAGAAAGCTGTACATTTTAATTTGTTTCCAAACCGCCGCAGTCAGGACATGCTATATTGTATTTAGATGGAAGCTAGCGAGCTAACTTCCTGCTAACTTCTAACTCCGTTAAATGTCATAAATTCCGTTTTCATGGATGCATGGATGTTAAACTCAGTTGTTACACCTGGTAGAGCAGAACGCTGATCATTTTATTAAAGATGAAAGACTTTAGACAGTTTTTCAACTCTCAGTAATGCCACAGTGATCATTTGATATATGGACCTGCAGCAGAGTTTAGGCCCAGACACGGCTAGTGACGTCAGACTGAACGATTGGATGGCGGAGCGACACGATGGTTTTACCGTCGTTGTTGCACAAACCGACGCGTAAAACAGCCTCTTGTCCATCCAGACTCATACTTTAGATATAAGAGAAATAGAGAACTCCAAGAAGAAGCAAAGATAGCCATTACATTAAGTAAAACCATCATGCTCCCGAGCGAGACGAGTGCATCGCTATGAGATCGTACAAAGTTCGATACAGCAAGTCAGTTAAGTGCACAGAGCTGTATGCATGAAGAATCTAAGAAAAGAAGAAATAAGCTTTCATGGATAAAGTTTTGGACTATGATATGCTGCCAAGCTACAAGTCGTGCTAAAATTGAACAATTGCAAACGACTATGTACTGTCGCTGTTGCCAGAAGATGAAAGGAATGTGGACCAGATGCTCTGGTTCAATCCAAAAAAGGAGCAGTTCAGTGCGTTTATGACTGAAGTTGAGAAATGGATCATCGTAACAAGACATCAGCATCAAGATGACATGAGCCCAGATGACAGCATGTCAGTGACTGCTAGACCACCTGCAAAGAAATCAGATACCAGCGTTGGAAGAAGCTCAGTCAGTAGCTGCTCATCAAGGTCGTGCAGAGCTTCTTTAGTATCATCTGTACGGCAGAAAGAAGAAGCAGAGCGCGCTGCTCTGCTCGCACGAGCCGCATCCTTGAAACAGAGACAAGCCTTGGACATTGAAGAATGTAAGTTAAAGTCAAGAAGAGAACAGCTTGAGATCGAGACAGCTATTGCTGCTTCTACAGCCAAAATAAAAGTGTTAGAGGACTGTGAATATGAGAGCTTTAAAAATGATGTGGAACAGTGTGAATCAGCTGTTAAGCAGTTCAGCTTCCAAGAGCCAAAGGTACAAGATGAACATGATGACTTGCACCAAACTGATGCCAGTGTTATTCCAATGAATCTATGTGAAGTCATGTTGAAACAAAATGATATCACTGAGATGTTAGTCAAACAACATAGACTGTCACATTTGCCTCAAAGAGACATTCCCATCTTTAGTGGTGATCCACTTGAGTTCATACCATTTATAAGAGCCTTTGACCATACAATTCATGACAAAACTGACAGTGACAGGTTATATTACCTTGAACAGTTCACCAGAGGTGAACCCAGAGATTTGGTAAGAAGTTGTCAGCACATGAATCCTCAACAAGGCTACAGTGAGGCAGGGAAGTTGCTGTTTTGTCATTATGGAACTGAGAATTGCAACTGCCTACATGAACAGAGCATTTGATTGGCCACAAATCAAAACAGATGATGCAAGTCTGCCAGAGATCAGTAATATCTTCCCCACTCGCTGTCTGAGGAGGGTGCACAGTATCCTGCGGGACCAACATCACCCTGCGCGCCACCTTTTCCATCTGCTGCCCTCAGGGAGAAGGTACAGGTCTATACAGGCCAGAACATCCAGACTGGCCAACAGCCTGTATCCACAGGCTGTGAGGCTCCTGAACTCTCTGCCCCCCTCTCACGGACAATAACCATATCCAACTTCTTAATAGCAATGAACTGGTCTGCATTGGTGCATCATATCTTTATTCTCTTCCCCCTCCTGCCCCCCCCCCCTCTTTCTTAAATAAATAACTATCATATCTGATATCATATCTCACAGTACAATAATATTGAATGGGTTGCATTGTTGTATTTTGTCATGTTTCTCAGGTCTTTGTCTGAATTTCTACGAACATTATTGCTAAGGATTGTCTTATTGCATTGGAGTCACACTGGGTTAAATATGTACACTTGGGTTTTAAGGGGTATTTATTATTTTCTTCTTTTTTTGGGGGTTGTATGGAAGCCCCAAACGCAATTTCATTGTTCTTGACAATGACAATAAATAAATAAATACTAAATACTAATACTAAAGGCTCTTCATAGCTATTCACTGTTTCTCACTGGTTGTAACAATGCAATGCAAGACATCAGTCAACTGCAAGAGATGGAGATCCCCACGAACCTCAGAGTTATTGTCTCTAAACTGCCATACAAAATGAGAGAAAAAGCCTCTGCTTTTGACATTCAAGAAACAATTGGAAGGAGAGCAAAGTTCTCAGATCTGGTCAGATTCATAAACAGACAAGCAAAAATAGCTGCAGATCCTTTGTTTGGTGACATTAAGGATGCTGAAGATAAAGCAAAGTCGTTTGCAAATATGAGAATGACTAGATCATCCAGGCAAAGAGGAAGCACATTTGCTACAAGTGTAACACAAGCTGCAAATGAAAGGTCACCTGAAATTAATAAAAGTGCTTCTTGTCACACTAGTAATGCCTTCCAGAAACGATGCATATACTGTGAAAAACTGCATACACTGGCAGAATGTCAAAAGGTCAGAAACCAGCCTTACAAAGAAAGACTAGAGTTCCTTAAAGCAAAGGGTCTGTGCTTTGCATGTCTGACACAAGGTCATCTGAGTAAGGACTGTAAGAAAAGATCATTGTGTGAGTACTGCTCTAAGAGACATCCAAGTATGCTTCATTGGACAAGGGAGGAGGACAGTAAGGCAGACGATTGCATCCAGAGAAATGTCTCAGACATTCCCACAACAAGTGATGAAACACACAGTTCAGGCAGAATTTGTGGAGCCACAGGGGCCGGAAAAGGCATTCATGTGTTATCGATCGTTCCTGTGTCGGTTAAGTTAAAGAAAGCCAATAAGTTGATTGAGACTTATGCATTCATGGACAATGGGAGCCAAGCCACGTTTTGTTCAGAAAAGCTGATGAGACAACTGGGTGTAGAAGGTAAGAAGACAAAATTCATGCTTCGCACAATGGGACAAGAAAAGATGGTGACAAGTTATCACCTGTCAGGATTAGAAGTGTGTGGTTTAAATGAGAACACCTATATACAGTAGATCTTCCTGACATTTACACTCATGCAGACATTCCAGTGTCTACAGAGAACATCCCTACACAGGATGACTTAAAAAGGTGGCCACACTATGCGCTTACCTGCTGCTCTCTGGCAGGTAGCTCCATGCCCTCCTGGGTTTCAAATGCACCTTAGAACACACATGCATCAACACTACAATCAGCGGGTGGAGGGAGGTTTGGAGTCTTCTCTCACCCCCGTTCTCTGCGGCCTGCTGGAGCGGGGGGGCTAGGAGGAGGAGTTGGCCGTCCGACTGCGGTCTGGAGTGTGGGGCCTCCCTGCTGCTGCGGAGTCAGGGCGGTCTGCCTCCCCCCACCGCAGGGAAAAGGGTAACACCACCTGGGTCTGGGTGCAGTTCCCCCTTCCAGGGGCAAGGGTACCTAGACCCGGTTTGTAGAGTATGCTTGGGGAGTGTGATCGTGTGTACAGCGTCTCTTCATGTCTGTCTCCACGTTGGTTGAGTGTGGAGTAAGTGCATATGAGAGCATGAGGGTGGGAATGGATGTTTGTATCTGTGTGTGCCTGTATGTCTGTGTCTATATGTCAGGTTGGGTATCAGACGCCACCTCTCTGGGGACATCTCAGGCCCTCCAAGGTTTGGAGGCCTATCTCCCCACCACCACTTCCCCTGCCAGTGGCGGACTCCCTCAGGTGTCGGTGTGTTGGTGGTTCTTTGTGTCCGGGGATGGGCGTCCAGGTACACACCGGCTCACTCCTTGGTGGCCGCTTATCGGGGCCTGGAGCCTGGGGCTTGCTCGGGCCACTTCGGAGGTGGGTTTCCCCCGGCTTCTCGGCCTGGGGCTCGGTCACTCAGGCACAGCTGGCTGCCGGCGGAGCTCACGGGCGCGTCAATGCAACCCCCCCCCTGGCTTCTGCTCCGCGGCTGCTGAGTGAGCTCTCATCTGGGACTCTCCTCAGCTCTTTCTGGGACAGTGGCGCGGCTGCCCCTCTGTTGGTCTTCCTTGGTCTCTTGTGTTCTGGGGGCCTCTGGATGTCTGGAGTTTTGATCTCCTCCATACCTGCTTCATACCCTGGAGGACGGGGCTGTGCCCCCCCCCCCCCACACACACACACACACACACACACCCTCTAGCAGATCATTACATGAAGGAACCTTTTAAAAAAACAAGCGCATCCATGCTCACAGGTGTACACACGGGTGATCACACCCACAAACTACACCCTTTTTGGCTCCTACCTCAAAGCACACTGTGTTCTGTTGATCTTATGTGCTGCACAATAATGTTTAACATTTAGTATTTACTGTCATATTCCCATATATCATTGTGATGTTGTTTATTCTATTACTCTTGTTCTCTTCTGCTTGCTTTCTTTTTTCTTTCTCAGCAGGTGATCCAGGTGATTGATATATGCATTTTTTATTTCTGCCCATTCTGTTGGTTTTTGTTTTTTGCCCTTCTCCCCCGTCCCTCTTCTCAGCTGTTTCTCTTTCCCTCTTTCTTTCTCCCCTTCTTCCCCCCAGTCAAGTCTGTCCCGTATTACAGCAAGGCTGGGATGGTCAATTTGGTAAAGTAAATCCGTTGGGCATCTTTCTTTGCCTTTAGACAATAATTCTGATGGCAAAAGAGCCAAACGGGACAGGCAAAAAATAAAAATAAAAAAATAAAAAATAAAAAGGTGGCCACATCTTCGGCAAATCAAGTTCCCACATTCAGATGCAGACATTGGACTTTTGATGGGATGTGATGTGCACAAGGCTATGGAACCATGGGAGATTATTCATAGTAAAGATAACGGTCCATATGCTGTTCGAACAGTCCTGGGTTGGGTTATCAATGGCCCTCTCAAGAGAGATTCTTGCTCTACTCCTTCTGACAGAGAGCTGAGTGTTTCAGTAAATCGCATCTCTGTCACTAATGTTGAGAATCTTTTGATGCAACAGCTCAACTATGATTTTCCAGAGAAAGCTTCTGAGGAAAAACAGGAAATGTCACGAGAAGACATCATGTTTATGGATTCTGTCAATGGCACAGTTGAAAGGATTAATGGTCATTATAGCATAGGTCTTCCTTTGAGAAACAAAGCTGTCAAAATGCCAAACTACCGCAGTGCAGTAATGCAGAGGGCAGAGAATCTGAAAAGAAAATTAATTAGAAACACAGAGTTTCACAAGGAGTATCAGAGCTTCATGTCTGACTTGCTGAATAAAGGCTATGCAGTTCAGGTACCAAACACAATACCCCTGAAAATGAGAGAGTTTGGTACATACCACACCATGGGGTGTACCACCCCCAGAAAAGAAAACTCTTGTGTAGTTTTTGACTGTGCAGCATCCTTTCAAGGGAAATCACTGAACGAAGAACTCTGACAAGGGCCAGACCTAACGAACACACTGATTGGAGTACTAACAAGGTTTAGGTGGGATCACATTGCCTTGATGTCAGACATAGAGGTGTCACCAGGTGCGAGTACCTCCAGAGGACAGGGATCTTTTGCGTTTTCTCTGGTGGCCAAATGGGAACTTGAATGAACCTCTGCAAGAATACTAAATGATGGTGCACTTGTTTGGGGCAACATCCTCCCCAAGCTGTGCAAACTATGCACTAAACAAAGCAGCAGAAGATGCTAAAGAAAAAATGCCACTAGCAGCAGTTAACGCTGTTCTGAACAATTTTTATGTAGATGATTGTCTTCTGTCAGTTTCAGATGAAACAGAGGCATGTACTATGGTCAGGGACCTGACTGCATTGTGTGAGAGTGGAGGATTTCACTTAACAAAGTGGATGAGCAACAGCAGAGTTGTCCTTGCTTCCATTCCTGAAAAGGAAAGAGCAAAAGAGATTAAAGATTTGGATTTGAGACATGATGCACTACCAGATGAAAGAGTCTTAGGAGTGAACTGGTGCACAGAGACAGATGTATTCAAGATCAGGATAACTGAAAAACCTGTGCCAAAGACTAGGCGAGGCATCCTGTCATTTGTAAGTGCAATATATGACCCATTGGGCTTTTTGTCTCCTGTCATTCTGACAGCAAAAATCATCCTGCGAGAGCTATGTGGCAGGAAGATCTCATGGGATGAGGAAATCCCAGCTGAACTGGCTCAAAGGTCACAAGTTTGGCATTCAGAGCTTTCAAAACTTCATGGCTTTACCGTCAACAGGTGTTTGAAACCTGCTGGATTTGGAGTGGTCATATCTACACAATTGCACCACTTCGCTGATGGCAGTGAGAGAGGTTGTGGAGACGTTACTTACCTCCGTATCACAAACCAGAAAAGAGAAACTCACTGCTCATTCATTTTTGGCAAGTCCAGAGTGTCCCCTCTGAAGCAGATGACAATTCCACGTCTGGAGTTGACAGCAGCTGCAGTTGCTGTAAAAATGGACAAGCTCAGGAGAAAGGAGCTGCAAATGCCACAAGAAGAATCTGTGTTTTGGTCTGACTGTTTTAAAGTACATTTCCAGCGAGAACATCAGATTTAAGACATTTGTAACAAATAGAGTGTCACTTATTAGAGACAACACAAAACCAAGTCAGTGGATATATGTGAACTCTGAATTAAACCCTGCTGACCACGCTTCAAGTGGAATGAACACAGACAGAGAATTGACAAAAGATAAGAAAAACTGGCCAATTCCACCGGACATTAAAGAAACACCAAAAAATGATGTTGAACGTCAAAGAGGTGATGAGTGTGGATGTTACAAAATTACATGAAAATCCAGTAAACAAACTGATCTCTCACTATTCAGACTGGTACCGTCTAAAAAAGGCAGTTTCCTGGATACTTATGTTCAAGCAGCTGCTTTGCAGGTTAAGTTGCATCGGAAGCTTCTCATGTCACAAGCAAGTGGCTGTGAAAGCAGCAAAAGGAAATCTGAAAAGGTTGCAGGTCAAATGCAGCAGTTCAAAACATGTATTAAGGGATCTTCACTTACTACTGCAGATGTTGCAAAGGGAGAAACTGAGATTGTTAAGTTTTGTCAAAATCAAAGCTTCACAGAAAAAATTGCAAGTCTTCAAAAAGGTGACAAGCTTAAAAGGAGCAGTCACATTGCGAAGCTGGATCCTTTTGTCCAGGATGGAGTTTTAAGGGTTGGCGGTAGGTTGCATGAGTCTGCACTACCAGCCGATGTTACAGTTTTTTCTGAATGCTTAAACCCTAACTGTGATTCCTGTAGCACAATCTCTAAAACTATTCAGACTTATAGCAAAACCACTCACTGAGTTTGCAAAACTAAAAGCACAAAAACTGCTTTGCACTCAGTTTGCAATTTTGTAACACACACTTTGCAAAACTGTAGGCACAATTCACTGCACAACACTCAATTACCAAATTTCCAACACACTCCTAGCAAAAGTATACACATGTATGGCTATCATTAACACTAATTTGCCAACTGTCTGGCACACTGTCACATGTGAAAACTTTTTTAGATAATTAGTTCACTTTGCAGTCAGCCTAAGCACTATAATACAGGTAAGCTGTGTGTGCGGAGTACAATGGAGGGAGCAGAAAGAGTGAGAAGTAGAGGAGGCCGACGAAGAGGATGTGGAGGTGAAGAAGTAGGATGAAGAGGACGACAAGGACAAGGAGCAAGAGGAAGACGAGGAGGGGGGAGAGGAAGATGAGGAGGGGGGAGAGGAAGGGTAGGAAGAGTAAGAAATAGAATTGCTGATGACATCAGAGCTACAATAGTGGACCATGTAATCAACCGTGGAATGACCCTGAGGGTAGCTGGCCAACGGGTCCAGCCTAACTCGAGCCGCTACACTGTAGCAAGTACCATAAGGACATCTTGAAATGAGAATCGGTTAGTACAGTCACTTTGCACAAAGATTTGTAGCACTGCCATATGCCAATGAGAAACACACCAATACCATTGATGTAAAAATACTGAAATTGTGACTTTACAGAATTGCTAGATGACCAGATGCTGGGGGCAGAGGAAGCATGTTCACTGCAGACCAAGTAACCCATATAGTCATTATGGCGACTGCAAATAATCCTATACTTGGAAATAAACACTTGTGTTTGTTTTGATGTGTTTGAATAAACACCAGTACTTGAAGTTTGGATCCCTCTATGCTTATGGATCTATGACAGAAGTATGAGCTCAAACTGACATAGCCTACCTTGTGCACAGAGAAAGCAAAAGCCAGATGTGTTTTGTATTCATACCATCAGTGTGCAGTTGGTGCATTGTGTGCTTATTACAGTTTTTGCTCGTTGCTTGAACACTATAAACCCATGCTTAGACTAAAGTAACACAACTTGAAGCTTTTGTTACCATACCCCAAACACATGTACCCATACCTTAAACAAAAGTGCTGCTTTGCACTCTGGTTGCAATTATGCAACACACTTACTCCTTTATGCAACACACATGGTCCTGCATACTACACTCTATTTCATACATAAGACACTTCGTTCAAAAATGAAATTTCAGGGTGCCATTTGGAAAACACATGTATCCAAAATACAAAACACATCGGGTAATTGCAACCACTCAAATATACACCTGAAGGCACTTACTTGCAAAACTGAACACCAATTAGCCAACCGCAAAAAGCCCTCAGTTTAGCCATTTCAAGAACTTTGCAAGCATGGATGGAGGGAGAGCAAGAGGAAGAGGAGGAGGAGGTCAAAGAGGCCATGCACGGACCCATATTTCTGATGATATAAGAGCAACTTTGGTGGACCATGTCATCAACCACGGCCTGACTATGAGGGAAGCTGGGCAGAGAGTCCACCCACATCTAAGCCGCTTCACAGTGGCATCTGTAATAAGAAAATTCCGACTAGAAAACAGGTCTGTCTTCATCTCACTGCCTTCTACTCTACTCAGATGGTTTTTATAGTACTGTTCTACAGTTACCATATCAAGTGTGCAGGGTACTGCAGGGTGCTAATGCTCCTTTTGCAGCCAAAGTGGTAGTTTCTGTGAAACATACCATGATTACTTATATTGAAGTACAGTGTTGTACAGTGGATGATACAGTATATACAGTAAAGTACTGTAAGAAAAATAAGCAAAGCGATGACAATATGTGGTTGTATTTCTCTAGAATGACTCGAAGACCTTCTGGGGGAGGACGCCAACGCCTGTTCACACAACGGCAGGAACTTGCCGTTGTGGACCTAGTGAGGGCAGACAATGCTATGCGTCTCCACCAGCTACGAAAGCAAATACTTGCAGACAGGCAAGTGTTCAACAACATAAACCATGTGAGCATCACCACCATCAGACGCATCTTGGGAAAACACAGCATCACCATGAAGCAGCTCTACAGAGTCCCATTTGAGAGGAACAGTGACAGGGTCAAAGGACTTCGAGCTGAATATGTACCATATCAGTACCACATGAATACATTCTGAGAGCTACACAGGTACCTGTGTGATGGGGTGAGGGTTCTGTATGTGTAGCACTGTAGTGCAGTAATATGTTCTCTTTTTTCTTTTCTTTTTTTTACAGAGAATCTTGGACATGGATGGAGCTGCACAGCCTCATGAATTCATTTTCATTGATGAAGCTGGATTCGACCTGTGCAAAACAAGACGACGGGGTCGTAATGTAATTGGCCAAAGGGCAATTGTGCACGTTCCAGGGCAGCGCGGGGGAAATATCACATTGTGTGCCGCCATAAGCCTTCGAGGGCTTCTGCATCATCATGCAAAACTAGGTCCATACAATAGGCAACATATACTCACATTTCTAGATGCTCTCCATGATATAGTTGTACAGAACAGACCAGATCAGCCCAGGTTTGTGGTGATATGGGATAATGTCAGTTTCCATCGGGCTGCTCTGGTCCAGGCCTGGTTCTCCAACCACAGTCAACTTGAAGTGGTATGCTTGCCCCCTTACTCACCATTTTTAAACCCTATAGAGGAATTTTTTTAGGCTTGGAGATGGCGTGTATATGACCGCCAACTACATGCCTGCATGCCTCTTCTGCAGGCAATGGAACAGGCCTGCGGCGACATTCAGGTGACAGCAATCCATGGATGGTTTTGACATGGAAGAGGATATTTTCCCCGGTGCCTAGCGGGAGAAGACATTGCTTGCGATGTTGATGAGGTCCTGTGGCCAGACCCCAACAGACGGCGGGATCCATGAGCCCACGTATGCACAATTGTCATGATTTTTTGTTTACAGTATAGTGTTTTTTCTATTACTGTATTATGGGTTTTTTGTTTTTGTTTTGTTTTTTTGCTTTATCTGAATTCATGGTACTGCAATGTACAGTGCTGCAATGTACAATATTGAGTAGGCCTATTTGCTTTTTTGGTTGTTTGCAAATGTGTCTCCTGAAAATGTGCCTTCTGAATGAACAATGGAAATCAAAGACTGCAGTGCTTTATATAAAGTAGACTAGTGTGTTCCCCCTGCTCTGTAGGTGTTTGCATATGATGCAAGTATGTGTCATTTTGTCAACAGAGTTACATTTTGACAAAGGAATGTCAGGTTTTGATAGCAGAGTTTAGGTTTTGAGAGTAGAGTTTCAATTTGGTGCAGATGTGAATGGTATATTTCCCAGTGTTGTGTCATGTGTACTTGTGTTTAGGGTTTTGGCACAATGAGCAAAGTTTTGCAAAATGTGTTCAGGCAACGGGCAAAAACTGTAATATGATGGCTTGTGTGTACTGTTGGATACGAAAATACCATTTTTACAAAGGTGTGGAGAGTTAAGCAAGGGTTATTCTCTTTTACAAGAGAACTACAATGTTTTGCTGATTGGGTGACAGGTTTTCTTATTTGTGTGAAGAGTTTTGCAAAATTAGCCACTAGTTACAAAAAATGTGCTTAAGCAATCAGAAAAAACTGTAAGCATCCAGTGATTCTCCCTAAAGGTCATCATGTTTCTACTTTGATTCTGAGACACATTCACAAAGAAACAGGTCATGGAGGAAGGAATTACACATTATCCAGGCTGAGATTCTGGATTCCACAGGAAGATTCAGCAATAAGAAAGATCCTGTCAAAGTGTGTAACATGTAGAAGGACATCTGCGAAACCTGGTGAACAAAGAATGGCAAACTTGCCACAAGATCGCCTGATTCCTGACAAACCTCCATTCGCAAAGTGGGCAGACTATTTTGGACCTTTTGAGGTCAAGCATGGGCGCAGCAGAGTTAAGCAATATGGTGTATTGTTTACATGTCTTGCTGTTAGAGCAATACACATAGAAGTTGCCCACTCACTTGAGACTGATTCTTGCATAAATGCATTCAGGAGGTTTATTGCAAGACGAGGTCAAGTGTCTGTCATGAGATCAGACAATGGCACTAACCTTGTGGGTGCAGAAAAGGAAATGCGTGAAGCAATCAAGGGATGGAATCATTCAAAAATCTCAGAAATGCTCATGGAAAAGGGCATCACCTGGATATTTAACCCCCCAGCAGGGCCACATTTTTGGAGGAATCTGGGAGAGGCAAATTCGCTCAGTTAGGAGAATTCTTAACCAGATCCTAAAGCAGCAACCTCTGGATGATGTATGTTTGCGGACATTGCTATGTGAAATTGAAGCATTTGTCAACGGCAGGCCAATAACAAGAGCGGCTAATGACCCCAATGATTTAGACGCACTTACACCCAATCATCTACTTCTTCTTAAAGGGCAGCCAGTACTGCCACCTGGATTGTTTCAAAGAGAGGACTTGTATGCAAAAAAGAAAAGGTGGAGACAGGTGCAGTACCTGTCAGACATTTTTTGGAAGCATTGGAATAAAGAGTATTTGCCGCTTCTACAAGAAAGACAGAAGTGGTTAGTGACTAGGAGAAATCTGAGACCAGGAGATGTTGTTCTTATAGTTGATGACAGTGCACCAAGAGGTTCCTGGTTAATGGGAAAGGTTGAGAGATCAGTTCCAGACTCACATGGACTTGTCAGACGTGTTTGTCAAAACCAAAACTAGCGTTTTGGAGGGGCCTATCGACAAGTTATGTTAATTGCTTGAAATGGAGGCAACAGTTTGAATCTCAGCCTCATGTGTAACAGATTTATGTTCAACACATATGACTTATGTTTCATATAATGTTTGGTTAAGCCAGTTAGATTATGAGTGTTAATATTAAATGACGCTTTATTGTGTTAATATGTAATTGTTATGCCTTAGCAGTAAGAATTAGGGGCCGGAATGTTAGCGCCATTTATAGTTATTACATGTTTTATTTTGAAAAGCCTGAAAAGGATATGATGCTTTTTTTGTGAAAAGTTTGTGAGAAATAAAACAAGCGAATGGCGGAGCGACACGATGGTTTTACCGTCGTTGTTGCACAAACCGACACGTAAAACAGCCTCTTGTCCATCCAGACTCTTATTTTAGATATAAGAGAAATAGAGAACTCCAAGAAGAAGCAAAGATAGCCATTACAATCAGTATTAACAATCATTATGTGATCAGCAGCTCTTCACAGACACTGGGTCAGTTCATCCGCCAGCACATTTAACACACATAAAGCAGCAAGGCAGCAGTTCTCTATAAAATTTTCACAATACTTGATTGCACAACGTCATCAAAGAGCAGATTAGTGGAAGCTGAAGAGGTTCAGTAATTTACACTGACATCACATTAACACAAAAACGGTAAAAATAAAACATCTGAAGATCACATTCACAAATATTTCAATTCAGTTTATTTAAAGTCCCCACACCACATTTTCAGTTTCCGATTTATTTTGCTGTGATTGCCATTCAAACATTCATTTAAAGAAATCTCACGAAAACTCTTTTTTTCAATCAAGAAATTTAAACAACTCTGTAATTTTATTCTTAAGAAATGAGATCAAATGAATGGCTTGGAGTTCTTAAGTCCTGTACAGGACCTACAGGACTCGTGTCCACTTTGCTTCCTGCACAGACTCACTCGAAACCTGAACTTAATGAACATACAATAAAAAAACGTTCATGGGTATTCACGGTTACGGTCTGGACTTGGTCTCTGGTACAATGCTGCCAAAAACAATCATCTACACATGATTTACTGGTGATTTTGAACTTATTGCTTAATACCATTTATCCTAAATAAAGCCCTTGCTAGGCCTGATGTGATTGGTGATTGCTAACATACAAGCACTAAGGCAATGTTAAGACTGCATTAAAGATCAGTTTTAAGAGTGTAATCTGAAATTAGTTCCAGCCTAGAATTCATAGGCTCTGTAAGCCTTTGCGGATAAAAACATTTTGTGTTATAACTTTGTGTTTTAATCAAATGCACAATGACCATCTATCTTAGCACCCGGATAAACTTGTACTGAATTTCTTTTGTTGTCCAAGTAGTATCAAATTCTCTCTTAAAAATGATAGTTAAAAAAAAAGAACAACAACATCCATCAGTTGATGCTTTGGGTGAAGTGTTCTCCAGAGTACTGGCCATAGTGCACAATATCCCTCTGGGCTGCAGCCCACGACATGTAGTTGCTGCTGAAGCGGGCAGCCCAGTGGCCCTGAGGATCCACTGTCACTACCCCGCCTAGCCCCCCAAGTCTGGACTGCATGCAGGCCAGGCCCAAGTCACTGGCATCTTCTACCGACCGACCTGACAAAAGAGGAGACACAAGAAACAGCACTTTAACTCTTTTTGTTTTAATTGAACAGTCTGGAGAGAGGCTCATTGTTACAGTTAGCATTTGTGCTAAAGTCAAAACTTGGTTACAGGAAGAAAACAAGAAGAGCTTTACTGGGATAATTGGTATACTGCTACAGTGAAGGACAAATCAAGGAAAAACAAACAAAAACCTAGGTCCAAATAGCTTCCAGGACCCCAGAAACAGTGCATGCAAGTCCCATGGGTAAAAAGGCTTAGTCACGGCTCCTCTGAGGAGTTTTAGTTTTTTTCTGGGTGTAAATAAATCAAATATGAGAGTTGAAGCTGTGTGTGGCAAAGTGTTACCAACTTCGCAGCTGGTTCTCAACCCCCTCAGCCACAGTGGCTCAGATTTGTGTGTGTGTGTACATGTTTAGACATCTTTGTGAGGACAGAAAATTGGCATGCTACTATACTTTTAGGGACCAACAGTCACTCACGGGGACAAGATGCCCATCCCCACAAGTCTGAAGGCATTTTTTAAGCTCAAAGTGTGGTTTTAGTGTCTGGGTTACAACTAGGTTATGGTTAGGCATTCATTTTTGATGGTTAGGGTCAGGGTAAGCGCTGGGGAAAGCATTATGTCAATGAGATGTATTTACTAAGATATGAAAACGTGTGTGTGTGTGTGTGTGTGTGTGTGTGTGTGTGTGTGTGTGTGTGTTACCTTGCTCCATGTGGAACAGGATGAGTCTGGCCAGTGTAATCTTCATGATGGTCTCACCGTGGCCTGTGGTGGACACTGCTCCTGACTGGTTGTCAGCATACCCTCCAGACCCTGACAAAGACAAAATATTTCAGCCATCCTGCACAGCTTACTGAGCTGTTCTCTGGATCTTCCTGCAGCTATAAGCAGGTTTGGAAGCTTTATGAAAACACTAGCAACACCCAGAGGCAGCCCTGGGAGAACAGATTTTAGCCGTGTCTTTAATGATAAAACTGACAGATGGCTAATGCTGCTGTTGTGTAGTCACAATTCTAATAATTGAACGGCTAATGTTATTATGTGCACCAGCCGAGCATCATAAAATTTATGATGACTGTTTAATATTTTGATGTTGTGAAACAGGAGCTTTACTGACCACCCAAAATGCCTTATAAGGACCAGGGAGGTGTGTTCTGCTGCTAGTGAGAGGCGGGGGATATGAACGTTGTGTGAAGCAGCTAGAGAAGGTGCAGATGGCATTGCTTGTATCAACACTATTGCACATGTAACATACAGTATATGGCACAACCTTACTTACATTCATTTGAGTCTGATCTCCCCACTGAGTTTGCAGTTTTGGTGCCTTTTGGAACATTTGAATGTAATATTTTGGCAAATATTATGGCCGTTTGTGCAACATTGTCGCAGTTGAAACACTAAATACATTGAGCAAGC
Source organism: Copadichromis virginalis (assembly GCF_057382275.1). Classification (NCBI taxonomy): domain Eukaryota; kingdom Metazoa; phylum Chordata; class Actinopteri; order Cichliformes; family Cichlidae; genus Copadichromis; species Copadichromis virginalis. Next base: position 30,133,387 of record NC_140630.1, read on the forward strand.
CACTTGGGTGACACATGGGTGTCAGACTGAATACATCTGTCTTTTATATACAGTCTATCTACATGCCACCTTGTATGTTCTTGAAACAGCATTTGGACATTTAATACTGTCAATAAAGAGGCTCTGCTATGAAATGTTGAAAATGTTGTTATTAAAAACATTTTTTGACGTCTCACCTGCACATGGATGCAGTTACACATTTATTTCACTAGATGGAAGACTAAGGCTTTCCCTTAAATTTGCTTGAACTGAACCACAGCAGGCAGCAACACTGTTGTGATTCAGACTTTTGGTTGTTGTAATCCATTGATTGAAATAAGTTCCAGTTCCTTTTGCAAAGCAGCCCACTGCTTTAAAACTTTGATTCTGCACATTTGTCTCTTTAATTAATGTTCTGCATTAGTTTTGGACATTTTGCCCAAGTTTTGCAGACAGTCTTTTTTTTTTTTTTTTTAATTCAAGCATTTGTTTCAAAAAAATACTCCTGTCACTCATTTATCGATAGTGACAGATTAGATGGGATTGACGCAACTACCAAAAGCAAGTTGCTGCCGTTTACCAAACTAGACTAGGATTTAGCCACTGATATCACAGCATACACCTATGTTTAAATACAATTTAGGTCAGAAGTTTTTTTCCTGCTGCTGTCTAACAAAACATTCTTAGGTAACCTAGAATTGAATCAAATATTAACCATACTCCCATTGTTCACTAAATAACTATTCATTTAAGACTGGCTAAAGGTTAAAAGCTCAGCGAAGACACAAAAACGATTACAACTGCATGTAAATAATTACCAGGCATGTGTGAACTGACCTATGATGGGGGTGTCACCCACCCGACCTTCCATCTTGTTCAGCATCCCACCAGTGGAAGTTGCACAGGCTAAGTTGCCCTCTAAGTCAACTGCTACTGCACCAACTGTGCCTGCCTTCCCCCTACAAAAGAGAGCAGAGTAGCAGAACATATCTGAGAGCTCTAGTTCTATTTTGTTCTGTTTTGCTTTTTCCTCTCCGTGTGTCAAATACACTCAGCGGCCACTTCATTAGGTACTCTTCTTTAACTGCTCAACACCAACGTCTATGCAGTTTTCTACAGACTGGTAAAAAGGACTGGAAAAGCTCTGCTTCTCTAAGATGTTTGTTTTTTAAATACCCAATCATTTTGCTGACCCGCTGTTAATTTACCCAATTAGTTGCCAAATATTCCTTTTCAGTCTTTTTTTTAAATTCAAAGTGAGATAACATCTTTCTGGGTTTGTGTAAGTCCTGCAAAGACTCGCTTCCTCCCTTTATCTACACTAAGAGACGTGAGTGAAGGAAGTCAGAGTCCACATTATGCAACACAGTGAGCTTATGGATCAGTGCGTGCACGGCAGAGATGTCTATTGATCGGTTACATACTAAAAGGGGTCATTTCATTTCATATTACTTTAAAAAATGAAAATAAATAATGCTAGCAAGCTTAAAACTGTTGTGTCTCACATTTGGCACTCCACAGGGTTGGCATCAGGTGCAAGGTTCTTCCTCCAGCGCATGCGGGAATACTCAGTGATGAGGGACTCCTGGGGGACCTCCTCGATCCCCATGGATCGAGCAAACTGATTAGCACCTTTGGCTGTCAGATACGCGTGACTGGTCTGAAGCAAAGATCAAAGTTCACACTGTAAAAAGTTACAGAGCACATTTGAAATACTGTGCTTCGTCCAGACTATACTAACGGTTTCAGTTCAAGCATATAGAATTTTGTTCTTATCAGAAGAAGGAATCATAGCTACAGCTGTAAACAGGCTGTAATCAGCACCTTTAGCTACATTGATAGATAAAGGTGCTGATGAAGGGAGAAAGGTCCTGTAGGTGTAAAAATCCACAGCGGTCTCCACACATGCATGATTCCACACAGTTCCTGCAGTTCAGTCAGGAGAAACATGCATACCTTGTCCATAACAAGTCTTGCTAGCTGGATGGGGTTAGCTATGTTGCGTACTGCGGACACTGCTCCGCTTGCCAGTGTTTTGCCATCCATCACGATAGCATCCATCTCCACCTCTCCTTTGATGTTCAGCACTGACCCACAGCCTAAAATATGAATTGAGAAATGATGCAGCTCCAAGAATCTTTAGTGTCCTGCAGTGACATATGGCCTGTTGGTGTCTCTTAGGTGATCAGAGCTACACGCAGCAGGTTTACTCAACAGCTAAACTGTTTGTTTCTTCTCATCCCAACAAATTCTTATTGACTGCTTTACTTTCACAAAAGAGATACCACAACATCAGTGAAATATATAAAATCAAATAAGAAAAATTTGTGTGGTATATTGGTCATATTTTTTTGTGCAGTGTTTTTTTTAACCAATTGAATTTGATTCCTTGTGCAACCCAATATTTAAAATTTTCTTACACCATCTCAGTGTCCAAAAAAACAAAAAAGGTAATATATTCATTTCTCTCTGTTCATAGTGTCATTCATTCATATATATATATATATATATATATATATATATATATATATATATATATATATATATATATATATATATATATATATAGTAAGTGAAAATATTTAATAAAATTCTGAGTTTCTCCATTACCTGCATTGAAGGCAGGGTTATTCTCCATCTGGCTCACAGCCTCCACCACAGCATCCATGCTGCTGCCCCCTCCCTTGAGGATAGCGTACCCTGTCCGCACTGCTGCACAAACCCCTGAAATGGACAGTTCAATCCGCTCCTTTGGGACAAACCCTGCCCCTCCATGCACCACCACCACTGGCAAGAGGTCAGTCATCTGGCAAGAAGTGTCACTCAAATAATATCTGGTGAATTTTTCAGCATAAACAGATATTTTTAACGCACACACGTACACAAACACACGAACACACACACGGGTTATGTTAAGCAACAGGTATTGTTACGACCCGGCTCTGCTAGGCGACAGCGGATGTAACATAAATGAGAGGGACAGTCTACACAGTCTGTTCGAATCAACAAGTCCCTCCACGAATGAAGAATCCACAGCCTTTTATATTCTCAGGTAATTGCAGGCAGCTGTGTCATTGGTCTGTCGTACTCAAGGCTCCTGCAGCAGCCAATGGTGTGAGTGGTCTGACACGCTCTGATCTGCATGAAGTTGGGGCGAGTATAGGTCCGGGCCAGCCAATCCCCCGTGAGTCCTGGAGCACTTTGATTTCCATAGAGGAAGGCGGGGCCACCTGAGGCCAGAGGCCGTAACAGTATAAAAAGGCCAACCTGTCTTTTTTACAAAAAATAAGACTTCAGCACTGCTTAACAGATGATAAAAAAGCACAAATATGCTGGACTTCTGTTAAGAAACAAACAAAGAAATAAACAAAACAAAAAAATTTCCAGAAATTCAGAAACATTATCTCCAACTGGTAAATCATTTGCATGTTTTGGTCAAGAGCTTCTCTTTAACAGCGAGGTTGTCTTCTTGTTTTGTTTTGTTTTTTATGCCAGCATATGCCAGTTCTATGGGAATCCCCCATTTTGGTGCAAAAATAGGATTTTAAGCCTGTCAAACTCAGCTTTCATTGCAGAGTCAACTAAATTGTGTGTGTGTGTGTGTGTGTGTGTGTGTGTGTGTCATAACCGCATTAACACGGCAACTCTCCGTTAGCAAGTTAGCTCAAGTTAGCCCCACACAGTGCAGCCCCTGTGCGTGGGGCACGATTCTCCCGAATTTCTCCAGATTTTCCACCCGGACAACAAAATTGAAAAACCATATCGCAGAATTCATAGTGCGGCCCAACCAATTCCAGTTTCCAGCAATGACGGCAGCGACTTAGTTTTAATATTACTCTTATTTCTCTTTCTGGGTCGCAAAAAAAACTTTTAACATATTTTCAGGTGAGAATGTAGCTGTGTAAACGTCAAATATCTGAGCCGACCGACACATCATTTTCAAACCCCCGCGGTCTTTTGCTACTCGGGTTAAACAGGATATATAAGTCACTTTGATAACTTAAAAATGTTATTGTTTGGCTTTTTCAGTGTTTTATTTGTTTGTGATTAAATCGGTTTGGCTGAGATTAAAGTTATTAGATTAGATTAAATTTAACTTTATTAATCCCTCAGGAGGGTTCCTCCGGGGTTTTCACACAGCTGAATAAACATCAAACAGAAAATGATTAAACAGAAGAGTTTACGCCAGCACCCGGTTATATTTTAGATAGCAAGGAGCAGACGACAGAGTTTCACTCCACCGAGGGAGCCTGTGATGCACTACCCGGCTTTCTTTAGACCGCAAAGGCCGGGTCCTCAGGTGGAAGCAGCCTCTGAATTTTGACCCCCCCCCAAACAGGTCTTTTGAATGTCACCCTAGTATGGCCACAACACCTCACTCTTGGAGCACTTTTTTGCCACATGTGTCGCAAACCACGGCTGTGTCCCAATTCAGGGTCGGCACGCTTGAAGTACGCGCACTATGTTTACTACGTACGGTGCGTACTATAAGTACGAGAAATGCGGAAGTGAGAGGCTTGTGAAATGAGACGGTCTAGCCTTCGTCATGCTGTTCAGGTTGCCTAGCAACCATGATACTAACCGCGAGAAATGTTACATACAGCATTGTTTGACAGAAATGAAGGAGAAAAAAATGTTTTGTTGGTCATTCATTTTTGTCATGACATCACTGTGATTAGTTGAGTATCTGAGGCTGAGACCACGGGACTGTAAAACATGATTGTTGGGCTTCATTTCTGCACTGAACAGTCATTTCAAGATTAGTTAGTAAATAACAATTAGCTAATGTTGTTCATGAGACTAAAATCATCTCACTGTGGTAATGTAAATACTGTATAATATGGACAATATTATATATATTGTCAGATTATTATGATATATATTACAGCAGTGAGCTTGAACTCTAG